>NW_019211460.1:31298598-31533589 GCF_002443255.2 Varroa destructor | reverse complement strand
GAAGAGAAGGAAAAGCTTCGCAAGGAAAAAGAAGAGGAGCGACGGAAAAAAGAGGACGAAAAACGGCGCGAACAAAAAGAGGAAGAGGCTAAAAAGCAAAAAGCAAAACAGGCTTTCAAGTCATTCTTCGTCGTCAAGACGATACCGAATAAAAGTCTTCCAGGTGGAGGCGGCGCAGACGCTGGTTCTTCCGGTGGCCCGGAAGACCCCAGTGATGGAACTAAAATAGGGGCAGACGATGGTACCATTGGTGGGATCGCTTTTTATAATGGTAGTACTTTTGCTGTCGGCGCCGCTTGTTCCGGATCGAATGGAAGTCTAGGAAAGTTTAAGCCATTCCAGCTAAAGAAAGACATGGCGCTAGCAGCAATCGTACCACCTGCTGCCAGAGCTAGGTTCGACCGAAATAAGATCGATGAGATTATAGGGCGCCAGCTTCGTGAACAAGGTGAAAAACAGTCAGATGGCAAAGCAGCCGATGCTACAGTAGATAACAATGTGAATTCGATAAAGAAAGCCGATACTCAGAACGAGTCGACGATGCTGTACCTCGACGTGCTCAAGAAGACTAACTATCGCCCGCTGAAGGCTGAAAAGAGAAAAATTCATCGAGAGAGAGAAGATACGGATTGTTTCGTCGTGGGAACTGAAAATCTGATAAATGATCAGGAATCGACATCTGGTGGTAGGGTACGGGCAAAATTTCTACAGTTTGTAGAAAATTACCGCCCAGCTTACTACGGCACTTGGAGAAAAACATGTCCACAGGTCAGCCTACTTTTAGATTACATGTTTTAAAAATTGTAGTTCTCGTGGGCAAGTTAAAAAACAGGTTAAACTAAAGAAGCTGCCCCATAGACGTAATATGAAACGGGAAAAAGTTGTTTTTTCGGGTTCCTGGCTTTTTGACATAAATAATTTTTGTTATAATATAGCATTGGCCTTACAAAGAAGCAGCCGAAAATTTCTAAAAAAAAAAGCCATTCTTTATTGATTGCTTATCGGGTTCCTTATATTTATTTGTAATATTTGTAACAGTAAAGTCTGTTCTGTAAAAGAAAGTACGTTCTGTTACTGTCTAAGATGGCTGGATACACGCAAGGTCGTAAAGGGTCAACAGTTTTTCTTTTATGGGAATTCGGGGGAATTAACGCAAGGTGCTCAGCCAACTGCTGCAGGATCACACGACGATGTTAGCCCGGGTGCTCATAAATTAACGTAGGCTGATCAGAGAAATCAAGTGGCAATATAATATATATGCATATACCTAAACGGTACTCAGAAATAAAAAAAAATTTCTACTTTTTACCAATTCTTTAATGTTTCGTTTTCTATAGATTACTGGACGACGCCCGTTCAATAAGTTTGAGGATTTTGACTATTCCATTGACTCAGATGACGAATGGGAAGATGTAGAAGGTGAAGTTGAGTCCATTGTTGGCACCGACGACGAAAAGGACAAAGAAGAAAATGTTGAGGACGATTATGAAGAGGATGACTTCTTTGTTCCTCACGGGTATCTTAGTGAGAGTGAGGAAGAAGAGAGCGACGACCAGGTAAGGCTTTACAAAAGAGTAAAAAACTTCGTATACTTCTGTTTGAACTTTAAAAGATGCTAATGCGACTAACTCCAGACAAACTTATCGGAGTCATTGATTGTATGTGGAAACCTATAAGTCATCAGGGAGCTCGATATTAGACTTACTGAATCTCTGCACTGTCCTTTTGATGTCATGAATGTTCGACACTTTCTGATAGCCGCTTGACCCGGCAGCTCTGAAAGCACGAATAGCGGCTCGTCAGGAGGAGTTTAGAGCGGAGCGAAAGGCAGGTTTTCAGGCAAAGAAGATGGTTGCTGTTTGTGCTGTTTCAAGGAAAGGACATAACCTTGAAGCTGAATATCAAGTGCTTCAACAATTCAAGTAAAAACCAAATATTAGATTTTTTGTTTTGTATATTCTTTTGGAATAGTTGAAGCCTAATATTGGGATTTTCGAGTAACTTGCGGAATATTTAACTGCGTTTTAGTTGCCTTTGTATGGGGCCGCGTAGCGTGTTGAGCCGTATAGTTATGCGGTATCAGGTTCGACCTGAGCCTCCGTGATTTATTCAAAATATAAGCATTCTTAGTCATACTTCATCGTGTAATTACATTTTATCAGCGTGATTATCTTCTTCACGCTTCTTATTTGTAATATATTAAAAAAATCGGTCCTCACCATTCCTAAGACATTTTTACTTATTGCGATCATATCGCGCCTGAAAGGGTTTAGTCCTTGAAAAAAACTCATTCCCATGTCAACGCCTGCATATAGAGATTCGTCAAATTCCGGGATGCTATAAATCGTACGCTAATGCGCTCAGACATTGGGCACCTTACGGAATTTCAGGGCCGTGCTTCTGGTTGCCTCTCAGGACCACCCCCTCAAACCGAGTTGGGAACAAGAACCAGAAATCATCAATACACCAAAGAGCAGCAAAGACCACCTTGAACCAAAAATGCTAACTGATGAAGGTGCGCGTTCAAAGAATCAAAATATTTCTTTCTTATTTCGATAAGCTTCATTCAAGAGTGCCTTGCATTAATTGTGAGTTGTTATATACAACCTGCGTAGGTCTCACTGTAACTGCCATTACCGCATCAATATTAAAAGGCTATTCATTTTTGTTTCTCTTGCAGCCCTAAAAGTTTTCTGTGAGACGGCTCATGGCTTCCAAAGTGGTGTGCGCCAGCTGTATGAAGAATTCTACAAGAAGTGGCGATCTGTGAGTGACGTTAAAATTGGTTTGAAGAGCCTAAAGCTTACTTTAACAGGGACCTGTAAGAAGTCGAAGAACAACAGGCTTGTTGTCAATAAGGATTGGGTCGAAAAGTTTGGCTTGAAGGAGCTCGACAACGATACCCCCAAAGAAGGAACGCCCAGTTTCTCAGCAAAACTACTTCCTGATGAGGTTCTTCCTGATCTTATCAAAGTTGCGCACGGTACTTCCAGCACCAGCCAGGTAATAACGGAATTCCTCAATAAGATGAAGGATTTGAAATTTGGTAAAGCGCAAGTTAAGCGCACATTGCGCACAATCGCTGTTTTCGATCACGTGCATAGTTGTTGGCTGGTTAGGCTCGAACTCCTCAAAATGCATAACCTGGAGGAGCTTATCAAGAAGATTAAGGCAGAAGAAAAGCCAGCTAAGGATAAGAAAGACATTCACAAAAAAGATACAAAAGAGGTTGTTGAGGAAGAGAGGACAGCAGGACCAGGACGAAATAATAAAGATCAGATCGCAAAGAACGGCTTTAGCCACGATTCTAACAGTAAAGACTCATTCACGAATGACACGAAAAGCAAAGAGAACATGCCAAAGGGATCAACTTCAAAAAGTTTGTCTATCAAAAAGTTCTTCAGCAGTTCGTCAAAGGGCAATGGCACTCTTTCAAACAGCAGTCTAACGACACCTACTACCGAGGGCACGCCTAAGGTAAAAAAGCGTATTCAATTAACGACGCTATCGAGAACAGTAACAATGAAACAAGACTACAAGTCTCGACCTGTGCTTAACCCTGAGGAAGTGATGGTGATCGACGAAGACGAATAGTTTAGGTGATCTTGGATCAAACGGATTACCATAGCGTATGCACGGTTTTTTATTTTGTTAATTTCCAATTCGAAGATTGTTCATTTCGTCTATATACAAATCACAAAAATGTTGCTACGGAATTGCTGCATTTTCTAGTGAATCAGAAGTCAGGAAAGAGTAAATTATGAAACATTAAAGGGGTGTCTATATATGGTGATTCGGAACATTGTGATGGTATTGGTGGTGGATATCCAATGCTAAGTTAGTACTTTTTTCTTTATTTGTCTTTAGATAGAATAATCAAAGCGTGTATACGGGATAAAAGCACGTTTAATGATATCTCCTTTTTAGGTTTCCTTTATATCGTTATAGCCTATAGTTTTGATTCTTGGATTACGTGGCGTATATATAGCTGCTTTCATGAGTAGCACGAATCTATATAAGGGCAATAATTTTCTTGATGAATTTGATATCGGTGATTTAGAGGGTATATCGATTATAAAAAGAAATGAAAAACAAAATGAACAACTAATAATATTGGCAGTAATATTTCCAAAAATAAAAGTCATTAATTCATTATTATTCACACTAGATTACAGAAGGAGGCTGCACAAAACTGTAGTATAATCAATTATCAGAGGCAAAGAAAAATAAAACAAAAACGATACCTGTGTATTTTATAAAGTCAACTAGCAACATTTAATTTTTATTTCAAACTATGTGGTGCCTACTAGGTGGTGTGGTGCCTAGATATGTAGAGACGAACTGTACAAATGCTCAGGCGATTTATAACCTTGACGTGTCCTTAGTTCAAGCTTGACAATCGAGGTCGGATAAAACGGTTTGCCATTGGCTGATTCCAATGCAAGTATATTCTATATAAGTGCACGTTGTACAAACATTTTATGAATCCTTAACGTATTATCTCTATGACTTTAAACTAAAAAGATATTACGGGGTAGTAGAAGCTTATTCAGACTTGCCCAGTCAATGTGCGGACCGCCACTCAAAATACATCGAAAATTCCAAGCCCATTAGTGTGATGACCATGTCGTCGCAAACCGCCAAGGGATTTGGATAGTCTTAAATTTAGATGTTCGACGTTTTGCAATAATAGAATCGAATTTTGGTTAGTAACATGCACGGCCATGACTTACAATTATTTTATATACTATATAGTGTAGAATCGCAATAATGAGTAATCCCGCATTCGCTTTCGCACTAACCTGTAACGTAAAGACGAGAACGCGCCCAAGTGATAGTTTCGATTGTAATTTTTCTCCCGCACTACCCTGAACCAGAATTCGATCATCGATGATGCACATCCCCAAGAGTAGCTGTACCCATAAGGGCTAGCGGATACCAAAATCTCAATGTCATTGACAGCGGCAGAACATACAACACGTTTAGCCAGAGATTTCGTACGGCGTAATGGCATAACAAATCGGCAAGACGTGGCTAGTGGCTATGGCCGTAGCTAGTTCAACAAACAGTCCCTTTTTCGCGGCTCTCCGCACATAGGGAGCACAGGCATCATGGGCTCATATCTCACTAATGCAGCAAACCGGATAGCCAATAACCGATAAAAAGAAGCATGCCATATATAATAGTACTTCATATCGAACCTGACACCTTGCAACGTAAGCTTCCACTTACTCTTCGCGGCTTTCGGCGTGTGATTAACGTAGTTGTGCTTAGACTAGCGGTTTGTAGACGCTTCATGCAAAGGCATTTCATTCTCAGAATATAGCCATTTAATCGTGGAGTAGCGATCTTAAAATCTCGCAGCTTAGAAATCTATAAAAGATCAGGCCAGTTAAGCCCATCTATAAAATCTAAAAATCTATCGGTATTTCTTTTCAAAATTTCTATGTAAATGCAAACGAGGACATATTGGATAGGTTTTACTAGTACATGCTTGGTTCAAAATTTATATTATGAGTATTCATAGTTAATTCAAATTTCAACAATAGTAGGTTGCTAAAAAGCATTTGAGTTAAAAAAGCACAAGAAATGAAGAAAAATGTATCCACAAAAACTTCCTAACACGGTTCCATGTTAGTCAGTTTATAAGTCCTGCGGTGCAATTAAATTATTAAACTTGTTACCATTCCTGATGCTTTTCAAACGGGATCTGAAACCTCAAGTCATTTAATAATTATTTTAACTTAAGCGACTAATTATTTAAATACCTACGCTCTAGAATAGATATTTTCCAAAATAATTTCTTTTACCCTTGTCCAAGGTTCGACCGTTGCTATATCTATGTGTATTCACCATTCAAATTTACCCGCACCTTAGTCGGTAGCTTTTTTCGTTTTTAATACGAGACATTTGTTAATTTATTACTGGGAAAAGGGTAAGAGCTATATATCCAACTGCAATAATGGTTATTTCGTTGAAGTTGTCTCTTCGCCTAACATACGATTGCCATGGCATACCTAAGTCGCTGCGGGGTCCCATCTGTAGATTAAAATTGGAACGAAACCCTCTAGTTTTTTACCGAAACAGGAATAGGTACTGATCCATAAGTATACTTATTTTAGTTCGTTTGTTGGCTGGACTGGCACATGAATTCGTTTACAGCATCTGTTGAAAATTTAATAGTATGTGCTACATGGAAAAATAAATAAAAGCATAAGCGAACGCACGCTAAATAGTCATGTTTTGAATTAATAGGTATTTATTCAATAACATTTTATTATATTCCAAAACAGAAAAAAAATTCATATCCAGGTGTTTAGCAACGGAAAAGCCAGAACATCGATATTTCTGTATCCCATGCTATTTGTGTGGACCCTGGACATAGCTCTACGTGTAAATAAACGAAAGAAGCCCGTTTGAAAAGCATATTCAAAGAACAAGGTCCTAGAAAGAATGGTATATTGTCTTTGCGAAAGCTTGTATTGTATAACGATAAAATTCTGTTATCGAAATTGTATTAACATAACTTTATCTTAATTTAATATAACGCTAATAAATCGATATGTATTAGTCAAGCGAAGTTATTGAATCCCTTGATATCACAACCGTCATACTGACGCTGAGCGAACCCGTGACTAGAAAAACTGGCTGAGTGTTTTAAGTTATGAGCCGGTACCGTCTAAAAGTAGGCTAAATCAACAGAAGAAAACGTTTACTGAAATTATTGAATCAGCTAATTCGCTAACTAAAATACGTACCTAAACAAGAAATCGATGTGTGCTTTATATCATTAGTTCTTCAAAAGACTCTCATTCTCAAAATTCTAAAAATCTCATTCAATAAAAAAAAGCTAAATATTCTCAGGATAAAGATCAGCTCCAGAAGAACAGGAATAAGCTATAAACTTATATTAAACGTCTCGAACCCAACAGACTCGTCATCATGGCAGCCTGATGTGGCGCTGAATATAAGTGAATAAACAAGCAATGAACGGCAGAGAAAATGAGATATCTGAGGGGTAATCTCTAATCTACGACAATGAAACCTACTACTAGCCTTATGGTCTCTATCTGTTGTGGCGATATCAGTTCTATATGATATTGAAGTTCATTGTAAAGTTTGTAAATTGGTGTGGAGGAAAAGAGTCGCTATATTTTTTGATAGTATTATCGAGGCTTCCCTTTATCATTGAACATATATGTAAGATATCGTCCGTCGCTCGTCTTTCTAAGATGCAGACATTCAGTAATTGTTAAAAATACGTACAAAAAAGATACTGTCTCTTCAATAACCCTTTGGAAAATGCAAAGCTACAAAATCTTATTGAAGCCATCTTATTGAATTATACATTCGACCTCTGCCGTGTTTTCGACTCTCGTAACCCATTCACCGCTATGATCTTCGAAACCCAGTTAATAGTGAGGCACTTATATAGATAAGTTTACATAGCAATAGTAAAAACAGATGTTAAATCCGTTTTGACCAACTTTCGAGCCGGAAGAGTTGACTTCATTATTTCTCAATGCTACAAACGAAACTAGGTCATTTTTTACCGACATGTAACACTTTTTCTTTCTCTTTGATATCTCTTTTCCAACTTATGGCCAATCTGCTTAATTAGAATTACAATGAGAACTTACATGAGCTCCGGCCGCCATTTGCTTCTTCATCCAATGTAATATCATTGGGTAAAACACGAACGACTCCCCACAATAAGGATGACCGTTATCAATAATGGCAAACTTCCAGCAGAACTTGTAAATTGACAGTGTTGGGCATATTATAAGCAATAATGAAATACTACTGAACATCCTCTCTTCATGTTGAATCTTCGCAGATGACACTGATAAATGAATAGCAGATAAGATCTTAACATTAATACCAATGGTGCATTATTGACTGTTATGTTTGCGATTGAGGTGCTATTCCTTGATGCTACTGCAGCTAGCAGTGTTATTATTAATATTATTATATGTAAAGCTGAATAAGGACTATGGGCAGACCACCGCACTTGACATGATGATAGTAGTCCCTATGGGTTCGAACGTAAGAGAGGGTGGACGATAGCTGGGCTACTCGTATAAAACCACAGGGAAACTGGTCACAGTATCGTTATTACCAGAGGATACCAAATCACAGAGGGACAGATCAAGTCATTCGAAACCACAAAGACCCTTTAACAAAGGCAGCGAACGTTTGCATCAGTCACGTACCGCCACGGGACCGCAAACTCGTTCAGCGAGTGGTCCCCGTATAAGTGTAAACGATGAAGTTCTCGTTCGTTTTGCTCGGCCTAACGGCTATCGCATTCCAGTGCATCGGTAAGTTGATCTTGGCTTTGAGTGCGAGTAACTTCCGTAAGTCTCGGAATTAGCGCTCTTTCACCCTGCTAGTTATATCGAACAATTTAACCCCGCGCCATCGCATTTGTTGCAGATATGGCATTATTACCCACTCACCAAATAATGACCTTTACATCTTTCTACGTCTAAGCGTGCAGCATAAACGCACTCATTATATATCCACGGCTGTCAGCACCATTATATGCCTTTCATCTTGGCCCGTTTCTAGAGCCACAGTTAGTGGACTTCGCTGTCCTCTTACTACGTGTTTGGAGAGCAACTGTTCCGCTGGTATGATTAGTTAGTAATGGAAGTTGACGTTGCCGTTGTTGTTGTTCTATCAATCAAATCTTAAGATGGACCAAACACACTTGAAATAAAAAACGAAATATCGATACTGAAGAAATTAATTCCGCAAGCTGTGAGATTAGTATCACTTTGTGAACACAGTGAGTTGAGTTCCGAGCCCTTAATCCCTTCGCCGCAGATGGTCACGCGTACCCAACCTACATGCCGGCGGCCGTGCAGGACCAACTACAGCTGACCGCCGCCGGAATCATGGCGCGACCTTACCCGAACGGAGTGAAAACCCACCAACAGTATCATTCTCCGCAGTATAGCAGCATTTGGCATATCCCTGTCACCGGCGTTCCGATCAGTATTTCGATGCCGTTCGTCCTGACCACGGCCATGATGCCTGGGCAACACGCCTATAGCTATGTGCCCTACTCGATGATCACTCAGGTGATGCACTACCCCGCAAGTAGCACGTTGACAACGCGAACCCGTCCAAGTTCACCTTTGGCACCACCGCTCGTACCCGCATCTCAACCAAAGTTCACGACACGGACGCCGGAGGATATTGATGTGGCTACAATGAAATCACAACGAACGGATCCTGCTCCAACGGTTACAGAAGCCACAGAACCTGTAGATCTATCACAACCTATGGGAGCAAATGAATCATTCGCAGCCGATGTGCCAGCCATGGACCTGATCAACAACGAAATGGATAGAAGCATGAACCCTGGCATAAGTCGGGGAACTTAACCAGAGATGAGCGGAAACAATAAAAATATGGAAGAAGGAAAAGCGCTAGAAGAAGCTATCACGGACGCGTTAGCGAATACAATTAAGCAGCAAGTGACTAACGAAACAGTAATATCGTTGATGAACAGAAAATTCTACATGGTTAACTGGCTTTAGAATACAGCCTAAGCGCTGACTTGCTGCCATGTAATTGAGAATCAGTGTGTGACTAGAGCAAATTAACAAGCTAAATTAGGCTAAATAATCGACTAATTAATACCTACCTTTAAAACTTTATCAGGCATAATCTAGACCAAAAGGCAAACCCGGATGATAGAGTAATGAGATTACTAGAAATCCTGAAAATATTAGCGTCACCGTTACACGCTACATGGATGACCGTTTATTTAAGTATAACTGCATATGATATATGAGTAATTAACTATAATTATAATATATCTTTGAAATACATCGGTTTAGCAGAGATCTTGAATATCGCCAATCTCCAAAAGCTAAGACTATTAGTTTTACCAGTTTCATTCTTAATGTAGCACGCATTTGTTCTTATATGTTTCATGTTAAGGTTCTCTCATAAATTCAGTGAAAAAGTCACAAAAAAGTTTATTCAATGTTTATCGAATGAGATGATTTCTTGCATTTACACCTCGTCCTTTATGGCATATATAAATAGAAGCTTTAACTAACACACGACAGATGATGCTCTCTTTGATAAATCCTGCAAATACAAAAAACGTTTGCAACGCTTTTTTGCAATCCCTACGTGGAATCCCTCACCGAACAAAACCCGCACACGTAGCATTGGCCGAGGAGCCGGCCGCAGAACTTCGTACCCCCGACCTGAAGCAACTCGACCTTCTGCAGGAAATATTTTCTAATCCGAATGTCGCTGACGAAAAGATAGCAGCCGCTATGAAAAGCTTTGACAAAGCGCCGATTGACAAATCGGTCCGGGATTTAGCCAACATTCTTAAGCTTCTCGTAACTGAACACCAGCTTTCACTGCAATCTCTCCGCATTATTTCCGTAGCTATGGACAAGGTAAGGGCCCACTATCCTTGAATTATTTTAAAAATAGTACGAACAGCAAAAGAACAATCGCACATCTTACTATAAGTAATATTTGGGCTGTCCAGTTATTTTGCTTATCATAACTGTTTTTTCTCAGCCAAACCCCTAACCGGACAACTATGGGTAGACATAATTCCTTTTTAGGACAGTGTAAAAAATAACTATCATGTGCTAATTAAGAGACTGCTGTATACATCACGGCAAACATTTGTTCGTAGCGAGATCTTTCGATTTGACTTCATTGTTGAACCGATTCTCTCGTAATTGCTTCATTGTATGGTTCTTTTAATTGGACAGCTATCCATCCGCACCAATAGAGAAGCATTAACTTCGGTGGTGAACACCAGGGTTGAACCTTCTGCTCAGCCTGTTTCCATACTGTCGTCACGTGCACGCCGAGATGTGCTTCCGCATCCAGGACATCCTGACAAACGAACAGGGGCCTATGACGATTTTTCTAATTATGAATCTTTCGGCGACCTTAGCCGTCCTCGTCAGAAGAGGTTAGTTTATTAAGCATGGTTATTATGATCGAACAGTTTCATTCATCTGAATGTTCACTTACCATATAACGTAGAACGTAGTTTTTCAATAAGTATATACGCATTATAGAAATGAGGAAGTGAAGTGGTGGCTGAAGCTAACACTGATTGTTCAGATTGTTGGGTTTGTCAATTACATCAAATTGCAGCTACCATGCGTGAATCTGCCATTTAATTCTGTGATTTCGCGTCCGCAGGCTCTCTAGATGTTATGATCAAGGACGTTTTCGTTATGCGAAATAGATTTTAGCCCTTATATTTCAACATCTTCGTGCTATTTCGTGTTGGTGCTTTCTACGATAGGTTCTCGTACCATACAATCGGTGCGTTAGCTCTTCTCGCGTTAGCAACCTCGCCGTACCTCTGGGGCGGACCTTTTGCATTCGGCCCATGGGCCTACCGCTACGGCTACCCCGGATATTATCCAGGGTACGTGCCCGTAGCTGCTCCTCCGGCAGCGGCAGCAGCAGCAGCAATAGCTAAGAAGTGAGAACTATTCAACCCACCGAGGAAGGCTTAACATAAGCTTCATAAACATCGTAGCTGAGAGGTGTGTATGGGAAGTGGTCAGACTGAACGAACACTAGAACCACTACACGCAGACACAATAACTATTCATTGCGATATCATTGCTCATTCTCTGTAATGATCTCTCGTGATGTTTTTAGTTTTAGAAAATGAAATTCGATAGTAGGTGGACGCTCGATGATGTCTAAAGCACAGCGTATGTTATTGGGGTTCAGCCCGCTATCATGAAAATTGAACATGACAGCGCAAACATTATCGATCTGGAGGGTCGTAGCCACTGCGGCCGAACGTTTAAGTATGGACGCTGTAACACTATTATTGCATTAGAGAATGAACCAACTTCCTTTATCTAAACGGCAGGAAATATAACGAAGTCCAACACGTCTTGAGGAGGCTGGCTGCACTCGATCATCTAAACATATATTGTGATTCTCAAAAGCAGTGAGAAAGACTGAGCGTACGCGGTTGTGCAGATACATATGATACACAGATGCGTGCAGAGATGTGCAGATACACAGAAAAATAAAAATGCAAAGAACTACCATATAGTTCGTTATAAACTTCATAAATAAACAGGCAAACACAGGCGAAATTGCTCTTAAACATACATCAGCCACAATGGTACAATAAAAGTTTGTATCGTAATAAAATGAGGAAATGCTTTTTATGTTGTTAATTTTTCTACAATTTCTGGACATGGTGTTTTGATAATCCAAGATTCCAAACTGTCTTATTGTTTAACCACATTTTTTTTAAGAATATCTATGCTGGAGCCCTCACCTTAGTTTTTGCATTCCTGACCAAAAAAATAACAACAGCGATCCTTGTCTATAAGTCCTCAAAAATAGAGAATATTCCAAAGACATCAAAGATGTTTCTGAGATTGGAGATCTAGGATTTTATAGCTATCTATAACTGTATGTAATCTATGTAACGCAAATTGTATAAATGCGCATACCCTTGATACTATGTGTAAATTAGCGCAATTTTGTTAACCTACCGCTTTTGCAAGCCATAACGTACGGTGAAGGAGAACAGTTATTCGCCATTCGTGGTACATGCAGAATTTTACCCTTGAAATGCCCGTTTGAACTGGTGATCGATATCACGAAGATAAACGCATGTGAAAGTCCTTGTTTTTAGTTTCGCCGCCTGATAGACTACATCTTCCTTGCCAGATTTCCCGAACCTTCAGAACTCAAGAATAACCATAATGGTACTTTACTTGATTAGCAAACGCTTTATTCTTAATTTGTACAATTTCATTATAACTATGTGCACATGTATTCGTTCTATAAGTAGATAAAAGAAAATTTAACTGGCATTCGTGTTCTGTGTTATTGCTTACTCCTCCATAGTTTCTTATCTATCTGGAACTTAACTCACCAGCCACATTTCTTAGTAAATCCCTATTTTTCAAGTCTACGTTTTGTTATTTCGTCGTTGTCGTCTGTGACTGAGCAGAGATATTTGCCTTTCTAAAGGAAGATCCCTAGGCTACCCTAGTATAGAGAGAAAAATCTATAGCCCTTTCCTTTGTGTAGCTTTTTTTTGGCGATTGGGGTTCCACTCAGATAATGCTGTAAATGATTCGTCTTGGGCGACATCTGGATGTTAGCGGGCGCGCGCTCACGGGACTACTGCGATATCCAAAAATATCTAAATTACGAATGTCACATACACTGAAACACATGCCAGTGAACATTCTCTCAGCGCAACTACATATAGTGTGCGCCGTATATGATGGCAATATTTCGGATTTCAGAAAAAAGCTTCCATAGATATAAAATAACTTAAAAGCTAAGCTCACAGAAAAGCAAACTTAACATAATAGCGTTCGTTTTCGTGATGAACTTGATGCATAATAGAGTTTTTCTTGATTTCGACAATAGTGGTTTCCCTGAAGTTTCCGCCCGCACGATCGGAGTAAATCACATGCAGTTTTTTTTTCTATCGCTTGTGTATTCCATAACAGACTCGATAGTGATTATGTCATTTGTACAGTAATATAGTTTGCACACCTGATTCTGCATACTGCTGCACACTATGCATTAAACACTTACCAGAGAATAGTATTCGCTATATCTCGCCTTGGCCTTATAACTGCCATTGCGTGAGAATTCCGAAATCCTGCTTATATTTATTTGCTTACATTTTCGTCATACGTGATTGTGGTGTCCTCAGCTCGCACTGGGCTACATAATAGGATCTTGCTTTGTTTTATTCACTCTCAACGAATTGTACGGTGCGTATGGCTTTTTTGATAGTTGCCAGCAAAAACTTATTTTTACAGTATGAGGTTTTCTAAAAGCTCTAGTTCAATGATTGTGCGAAAAATATTAATTACGTGAGTGGTTGTTATGAATTACTTGATGTTACATGAATGCTAGGCCAGAAAACTTGACTGCCGATATGCGGAGAAGAACTATAAACATGTAGTTACATCCTTCTGAAAATTAATTAGTGTATGGTTCAGGCTATGATATTAGGTGGTAGTCCCTGGAAAAGAAGGAAGCGAGACATGAGCATGCAACGCCCTTTAAGACGACCATCACCTTCCATAATAAGGGCCTCTATGAGAAACCAAAACACACGAAGGAACACCATGGATACCAAATCTAGTTTTTCTTAAGCGTAGTTCGTTTTTTTACGGTTTTAGCCTTCTCCGCTTGTCACTTACCCTAACATTCAACGTGACCCACAGAAGCATACACTGAGATGAAGGACATTTTTATTATTAAATATAGGAAGTATCTTGCTCCGACAGCCATTACTCTACTACATTGTCATTACTAGAATACCGGTTTACCTTACTCTGCTCTGAAGTTGTTTAATTGTCCCGTCACTTCAAGCCGCACGCAGTTCACTGCGTAATTTCATCGGGTACGAAGCCAGGTCACTGACTTGAACAATTATGGAATTCTGTTCTTCGCTCCAACCCAACACAATCATTTTGACTGAAGATTGTTTAAGTATCTTGTCTGCTACCCCACGTCTATCTTTCCAAGGCACTGCGAAACTAAGTACAGCAGGCTCGGCTAGAACTGGAACCTTGTAGAAATCCTCATCCAGAAAAATAAGCGACTCGCTAACCACGTCTGCGACAGTGCCGAAATCTACGTATAAGACCTGCACGAGACGACTGACTACCGGTCGCAGAATAACGGCACGGTGAAAATCCTGAGTGCCTTCGAATGGAACAGCGCAAGGTAGACCTTTGCGTAACTGGTTAAGAGGAATTGTTTGGTTCTTATTTCGGCCGTAGGTGCTTTGAAGTTTTTTTTGCAACCTATCGCGCTCACCTATTCTATCAATAATTGTGATAAACATACGCATATGTCTTGGAACTATATCTATTTCATTGACTTCGGCAATGAAGACCTTCTCATCGGATGGCTGTTGTGGCCTACGCTCATTAGGCTCAGGAAATACAGTACAGTAAGGATATTTTTCTACATATGTAGGGGCGATCGTTGGATGACCTACTCTTAGTAATTCGGTTGAAATCCGTACTACGGGACATTTTGCATCGGCGACGCTTATTACGTAATTATCGATACGCTCCCTTCCCTTTTCAAGGCGTTCCTCCTCCCTTTTGCGTTCTTTTTCTCTACGAAGCTTCTCTTTTTCTTCGCGTTCCCTTTCCTTTTCAAGACGTTCTTCCTCCTTCTTGCGCTCTCTATCGAGTTTTTCAGCTTCACGTTTTTTTTCTTTTTCTAGACGCTCTTGTTCTTTACGTTCCTTCAACTCTTTTTTTTCCTGCTCACGACGAAGCCGTTCTTCCTAGAAGCAGATGCTACTATGTAAGTGTGTACTCAGCTATTTCTTAACAAGTTCTTTAATATGCTGAGCCTCATCAAAGCGCGTAGCGCATGGGAGAAGGGAGAAGTATGCTGATAGATTTCACTACAAGGAACGAAAGATACTTTCCGTAGAAATTGTGTGCATGCTAATAGCCGCTGCAAAAGAAAACTATACCAAAGTGGTTAACATAAATTGTATACATTGGATTCAATCATATTTATGACTTTAACCCAATTCCCCTAGAGGAATTCTGCGGTTACAAAAATCTACTGATCTAGATAAAAAAAAATAATGGCTTCGATCTGCGTGTCCAGATTTTGACGAAAATTGCTGACTAAAAAGTAGACATTTGCTCTCTAATTTTATTAACCTCTCGTTTCTCTTTTTCAAACTCCCGTTGTTTAATCTTCTCTTCCTTTTCTTTAAGACGAAATTCCCTGTCCTTTCGTTTCTTGAGCTCCTCGTAGGCAATTTCCGTTTTACTTCGTCTCTAGAATGTCGAAATAGATAGAAAAATATAATGATGATTTTAATAGATGTCTAAGAGCTTAGACCACAAAGCTATGACCGTTAACAAATCGCGATGCAGTATAAATTTATTCGTAAATGTTCTTAACCTGTTGCGCTTCTGTTTTTTTTAGTATCATTCAACACTTTTCTGAGAATCTCATTATATTGTATAATAAAATACCGTCAATTTGAAACTTGCTTATTCTGCGCCTTGATAAGGTAATTGCTATTAATTTTTTAATTTTATTTGAAAACTACTAATTTTAGGTTTTAGAGAATCAATTTATTTCTGAACTATGAATGCATAATAAAACTCCAATGTTGGAAGAAAGTTCCTTTACAAGCATCATTTAGCCTTGTATAGATGCTATAACAAATAAAGCGCTGTGCCTTACGGGAGTTCGATTTGCAGGTGAGTTCCGTATTTGACTTGACGGAGTAGCACTAGAAGTTTGGCTTAATGGAGTCGAATGCGGAGTTGGTGTAGGACTGCTTTGAGGTTGAGTTTTTGAAGGCGTCTGCTCAGAAAACGTTTTTGTTGGAGTTCGCTGATACGGTACCTTAACTGGACTCTGCTCAGATGACGTATTTTTTGTAAAACTTTTGTTAGAAGCAGAGATGGTTGATGTGTTGCTAGAACACTTTCTCGTTGACGTCTGTGCAGGACTTCTGAAAACTTTATCACTTGATAGTTGTATGTTGCCATCCTTTTGAGATGAGCTTGTCTTATGTTTCTTTGTAAGTGGTGTGACCTGCAGATTGAAAGGTTTCAGTTCTGTTATAATGGGCATTTTAAAATGCAGTATATTATTGAAGGTTACGCACTTTAATGATGTAATAAAATTCAGACTAAAATACGAGATTACAATATAGTTGATGCAGTTTTAGATTATTAGAGTATAAATTCTTTAACATAAACAAGCATTCGGTCTAAAAAATTTAAACAAATCCGAAACTTTAGAGTGGTTATTTTTCCGGACCATATAGTCGACTATTCAGCGTTGCAGGGAACATAATGAAACTAGCTTCAGCACGCCAAGGGTAGGTACAATGATAATCAGAAAAAATCAAATTCAATCAAATTGAGATCTGATAAAACTGCCATAAGCTAAGGTAAATAATGTGATAGTAAAAAAAAAAAGCGAAACATTTTGCTAGAAGGATAATAACAGTGCTAGGCTGATTAAATGGCATTTGATGAACATTTGTACCAGTAAAATTCAATTAGACAATTAATCAAAAGCTTCATTTCCATATTGAAAGCTGTGCTAAAAGTGAATACTTCTGATCGATGTGATTTAGCTGAAAGAAGACACTTGCCTGAGGTTCTTTTGTGTGACTTGAAGAAATTTTGTCTGGGTTTTGTCTTGTAGGCGTCTTTACAAGACTTTGTTTTACGGGCGTTTTGGCTGGGCTTTGCTGCATAGGCGCCAGCTTAACGGGACTTTCGATCTTGTCAACATCAGCGGATGTAGTAGTCGTATTTCTCCTCGCCGATGTTCTTACAGGACTTTTAGGAACGTTATCAGCTAAAGAAGCAGTTTCGGTTTCATGTGTTCGTCGTACTTTCTTCGTAGGTGGTGAAGCTGACTGCAGTGAAAGCAATCATTCATAGTTCATAGAATTTAGGATAATCAAACTTGTAAGGTGTGCATAAACTCTTAAAATAGCGTATATGTTTTTAAAATCTACTGAATGTGCAGCGGCATAAAAATTAAAAAAAAAAAACTATTTGGCAGACATCTTTATGTGCACTAGATAGTCATAGTGACTTAATTCCTGGTGTGCTGCACTTATCCATTTATCTATTTATTGAATAAAGTAAATATATCTTAATTACCTTTGTGGGACTATTTTCAGATAGGTCGATAACTATGATATCATTTTTCGAGTTAGTCTCTTTATTGTTGCTGAAGGAGCTCGGACTATCTTTCCGCTTTGTCCCGAATGACAAACGAGCTGTAACAAGTAACGTTTTCGTTCATAATTTTAATCGCCTTCTTTTTCTAGCATGTGATCCCTGTATCAATACGTTTCTATCACCGTAAGTTAAAATCCAACTCAAATATCTTCTAAGTATAATATATATCTTTTGCTTAATTTAAAGATCGTAAAAATTTAAAAAAAAATATTAATAGATGCAAAATACTCATCCTGGCTCGCTATTTTGCTTCAAAGCCAATCACGCGCTCTCAGTGTAGTAATTACATAATAAACACATGAAAATTAACTTGTAAAAACCAGCGATCGTTCTCACAATTGGTGCAATTATTATACCAAATTCAAAGTCAGAAACGCGTATCGTAACTGGTTAACAGCATCCGATAGAGTAATCAAACTGTTTATTTGTCAATATTTGTTAAACTATTTTATTGTAATGTCCGGAATTGTCTTTCAAGCGAGATGATATATGCAGTCATAGGCGAATGTATACAATAAAATTGATCGTGATACTGATTTTAGCTGCTCGCTACAAAATCGAATAGCTCACTTAGTTGAACGACGCTAGTCTAGAGTTTAATTTTCAACTATTAAAAATCAGCTGCGGATAAGTATTTTTGGCTAGATCCGATTTGCGACAAAAATAATCATATCATAAACAACTCTGGAGGTTAATGCTACGTATGTTATCGTCATCTCTGACTTGGCAATATTCTAAATTTTTCAAATAAACTGAAAAGATTACCAGATTTCCAAGTAGCAGTAAATATCTACCGTAATCTACTTATAGGGAATTTGATTACAATAGATAACTGCAGAGTCGTTGTCATTTTCATAAACTTCAAAGCGTTAGATCCTTTTTTTTTTTTTGTATATATTGCTAACTAGCTTATCTTTTCGCAACAAATTATCAAACCTAAACCTTAGAGTGAGGCCATTATTAAACGCCATGTACTGATATGTCTAGATCTAAGACGCACTAACCGATCATTCACAGTACTATATAATATAATATATGCACTGACTGATAATACGATGGGAGGAGCTCAGCCTATCTTTTAACAGTTCGAATATGCTTCATATCAGCAATGATTGCACAAACGTATCTCTACTTGAATTGACTCTCTGCTGTTTCTTATCGAATTCTTCGAAGAAAATTTAATTCAATATATACATTTAGAGTTTAAAGCATAACCCAAATTTGCGAGCCACAGATAAACGAAGTGTGTACTTTGTGCTTCAAAAAAGATTTTACTTCATGAATATAGCTTTTATATGGGATCGATACGTTAATTATGCTGACAGGTAATAGATAGTTTGATAAGAAAAATGCATTTCGTATTGTTCCATTCATAATTTCGATCCTTTCTTATAGCGTGCAAATGTTGTGTACATTATCTACTACAATAGAAATAGTAGTCCCTTGTCAACGTCATTCTATGTGCACTAATTAACAAATAAATAAACACTGCAACAAAGTCCGAATTTCGAAAATCTAACGTTTGAACACTCATGTAAATAGCTATAGTTTTACATTTAGCACCTGCGTTAGCTAGAAGAAACCTCAATGAACCTACTTTGTTTCATCTTGTCACCGTGCCGCTACTCTTGGTAGAGCAAGAGGATGCACTCACTAGAGAATATCCACTCACAAAACACACGAATCAGTGTAAGCTTAAATTTTCTCTTTGCTGAACCCTTACGCGTCTAGATAACTAGTATAAGTTCATGGAGATCGAGAACTTTATGGCAAAACATTTCCATGGAGTTGTTCGGTTGTTGTACCGACTTATATGCGAAAGGATTTCGTCGTAGCGCGCCTTCGCGCCAAAAGCAAAGCACAACAAACTACAGATGGCAAAATCGAAACCGGAACTTAGCATCGCCTCAGACCCCCTCACTCGCTCGTCTGCCGCAAGCAGACGACGGACTAAGCACAGACGGACACGGACAGGAAAGCGCTGTGCAGTGTAATACGAACAGCGCAATAGAATAGATAGTAGCATTAGTAACTGCCCGTCCGAACATGAGACAGAGTCGATATGGGCAAGGACGCCTCTTCCACTGAAACGCATAACACGGGAACTAAGAAAATAAACGGCGGGCTGTCTTGCACGGGAAGGAAAACCTAGGATGGGAGTGAAGCCAAAGTTGATTGACTGGTTGATTAAAATAACAGCAGAAGATAATCCGTGCGCTCAAAAAGGATGCTGATCCGGCGAAATTTGTTGTAATCGGTGATGACACACATGGCTAAAAGTGGTTGGCCAGCCGTACTAAGGAAGATAATGCGCTAGATGTTGAGTAATAGAAGATAAGGGGTAGAATACAGAATTACAGATGAGTAGGTATTCTCGATGAAATGCGGTGATCAGGTACTCCGTGTTCAACATTTCTCTCGAAATTTCTATTTAGTCATAAATGTTGTGTTGTACATGTTTACGGAGAAGTTCACATGACCGAGCACTGGCTTCTGCAACTAAAATATTAGGCGTTTAGATCACCAAGTTGGTTTCATAAGCATATTTGTGACAACACTTTAGAATAGCCTTCAGGTCCAAAACAAATGGTAAAAAAACGTGTACATATATACATGTAGAATACGGTTTAAATCTACTATTAAACCAACTTTTCGTTGCTTTATACTTTGATATTTCCGGCGCACGGCACAACAGTGGTGATTACTTAATAATATTAAGTATAATACACTCATCTTAAGGCAGAAACATTCTGGGAAATCATGTGCTTTGAAACATTGCTGTACTGTGACAAGTAAATCAACTCTCGATGAGGCTACATTCGTATCTGGATTTGCCCGTTGGCTGAACTCTGACCTTAAATATGACAACTGGCTATATCTGTTCGTGTCGGATCCTTCTTTCAATACGTGTACATAATAAAGCAGATAGAAACGGGCTTATTGGGCTCAGACAATTCTTCCATTGGCGAGTAGTTTTTTTCCAAAATAATGATAATTATCAAGTAAAGTCAATGTGTCCTGTTGTGTACATTTTAGTCTACCGCGCACAAATTTTACGAGGTAAATGTTTCAATACAAGTTTCCAAAGGATGTACGCCTATATCATCGACGCATACCGACTTAGATTTTGGATGACTTTGTTTCCTTTGTCTGTAGTACAGAATGTTGTTAGAGAAATTATATAGGGCCTTATGGGACCGATTTCGCATTTAGCAGAACTTACGTTTTTACAAAATTAACTTTTTTACCACGTTGTTGTTGGGGGCTGATTTATGTGAAACTTGACTTTTAAACAAATGCTTCCTTCAAATTTAAATTTCTATAAAGTTACAGTTTTTTTTTTTATTGAAACGACTAAGAATACAGAGAAGTTAACTTAAATAACTCTAACAATGTACCTTGTTGAAAATTTGTTTCCATGGAAATTAAGGTGGTAAATTAATCAATATATTTTGCAATAGGAACACTAGGCAAATGATACATAAGTTAGATTTCGGAGAAATGCACCCAAAGGCAATTTCAGAACAGTTTGCCACTTATGCTCCTTTTTCCCGCAAACGAATTTTAGAAAAATCAAAGTCAAAGCAAACCATAAGCAGCCACACAGCAAACTCACAATTAAATCAATTTGAAAAATCTGATTTGTTGTTTAGAGTTGTTGTCGGGATATCATGAATGAAATATAACTTATCATGATTTTAACTTCTGATACTTAGAGTCGTTAGAAGTGTAACCAATATTTAATGGTATTTTCTACTCCGATTCAACTCAGGAATAATGCTAATGACTCACATTCTGATTGCTTCATTATTTTTCAGTTTTTTCGTAGAGAACACCGACAATAAACATCATATTTGTGAATAAATGCATTTTTAGTTAAATGTTCTGTATTTTGCAAGAATATCTTGGGTTGGTACGTAGATACTATCAGTTTGTGTATATTGCTTCTTTTTCTCATTGGCCATTAACGAAAAGCTTTTTGAATGTTATACTAGACTATTATCGTCGTTCGTATACGGATCACAAAGTTTTATCTTTATTTTGGGCTACAATGAGTCCTACGGGAGTGGTAACGGCAGCATTTTCCGTATTTGCTCTAATTCATAACCCTTCCAAGTCCGGAAGTTACGAGGCAGCCCCAATAACTTATTCGAGTTACGCTGAGTATCTGTAAAACAAAGATGTATACTTATCTAACAATTATCCTCCTTCAAATATAACTCAGGGTGAACGGATTTGAAAAATCAAATCTTCAAATTAAAAATTGCGTTTTTGACCTTTATAAGCTGCTTTAAGTCTTAGCTTACGGTCGTCGTATACGCAACGCCTAAATGGTTCTGGCAGTTTGACAGTTCAAATAGGAGTAAATAAGAGACATTGTAATCGTGTTTTTTTAGCACCCCACATAACCACTTTTAGATTCCATCACTCAACGATGCCAGTATCATATCATGAAATTTTCCAACTGTGTGCATTGATTTTAGTATTATTAAACGAAAAAATAGGATAGAGAAGGATAGAATAGGATAAACAACTAGCAATGACTTCAGCCAATACATCAGATGCTTGGACGCTTACAACATGTGGGGGTACATAGTCAATAAACTTTTGTGCGTGCCCACTTTTTGATAGCTTCCGAGGTGTATGCTAGGTCAAACCACCCTATACCCACGTTTATATCCATGTAAATGAAGATATCGATTTGTATTTTTAGAAATAATTACATATAATTTTATTTGTACTCTTAGAACTTATTCATTTGTTTACGACGTCATTTTGCCATTTTTGTCTTGTTGTTGTTTTCATATGCAATCATCATCAGCATAGCTTCATTTCTTCACACTCATTTTCATTATCTTTATTACCACTATTAGCATACATGTTCATTGCTGTACCTTAGACGTTCACCACACTTGCGCCTCGTATCCTCTCTCTCTCTCTCTCTCTCCGCCACACACCCGCTCGATTTCGCCATGTTTTACTATCTATCTCCCTAGAAAGTGAGAGACACGGAGAGAAAGAGAGAGACAAGCAGAGAAAGAGAAATAGTATTAATTCAGCTATTTATAATACACACAGAGCAGCATATAGTATCATTAGTGATTACTGTAATGATTATTATCGTCGTGTTCATTATTATCGTCTTTATTTTATATTTACTTGATTATTACTACTACTACTATTACGTTTCAAGGCAATATCGTTTCATTTGGCTTTGCCACTTCTTCTGAACCATGCATCCTCTCCGCGTGCTTTTCCACAAATAGGGAACATAAAAGACAGAAGGATTTTCCATGTATGAACAGATGCCTTTTAGCCAATACGAGCCACCTATTCGTTTGCTTTGCCATCTTCACTCGTACTCCAAACGTACACGTAACCCCACTTTTTCTACTGTCTCACCCCGTTTTTCTGTTCCCATGCCTTCAAGCCCGAAAACTAAATACAAATATTGAGCAGCACGTAGGCTTCAACAGTAAACTGGCATTTTCTGCTGTTTCCCTGCTCCATGTTAACGCAGTTACGTTACCAAACTACCTACCAAACCTGCCATTTTTTTCGCCTCGATATTGTTTGCTTCTGCTACTAACGCTACTCTGTCGGTGGCTAAAAACAAAAAAAAAACTCTAATACATATTAGATAATCGATACTGTGAAAACAACAGGAATCACGGTGACAATTATGATATCCTGTATAAATAATTTTCATAATAAATAGTGTTGTTAGTAAACAAGAATGAAATGGAAGCACACGTGCGCTCTCCATCTCTTCAATATATATATATATATATTCTGTTGGTCAATCATGTGGTCCAGCTTAGAAAATTGGGGCATAGTATTGTTGGTAACAATATTTCTATTAAAGTAGCCTGCTTAGTTTTCCTTGCTTTGTATTTTTTTTGCACAGATGTGCGTCGCCTAAACCTGTTTTGGAACCGCCTCGTTAGTGATTTTCTAACAAATAACACAAATCCTAGGGGGCGATCACGTAAATGATTTGCCCGACTGCGAACTACAATATTACCATAAGTGTCCTACCAGCATTTTTCCATATTTCGTACAGAATCGTAGTACGAGATAACATAGTAGTTTTAATCAGATAATGAAGTTCTTAGTTAATTGTGTGGAAGGTCTGTTACGTGCGAGTCATAAGTATGCGTAAAAAACGTATACACGTACATCTACATGCATTTGCCAGCGATTGATGTGTATTTAATGGTCAATGTATACCATGGCATTCCTAAATATTACGAACAACGACAGAAAAGCTGTTGCAGAAGTTTCACTGGACCTTTTCATGTTATGCTGCTGCTGCTGTTTACGAGTTTTGGCAGAAGCAAAAATCGCTGACTTATATCCTTCTGACTACATTTGGTCTTCTCCATTCACGATACGAATTATCAAAAACCAGTCATTTAATATGAAATAGTATCTGTCACCAACTTCAACCAATGTTTATTTTGTTTCCCTTTGATTAGCAGCAATATTCATATAGGCTTTCCCGGTCAATTTAAATGGCTTTTCATAATTAACAGGTAATCAACCGGTTTGTGCTACTCTTAACCAGTAACTCCATATATCATTAGTGTTTGTTATCTATTTTACTCTCTATTAATAATAATAATAATAATAATAATATATTCAGGTTGTATATATACATGCTGTTTACATGTGAACAAGGTAGACGGCATCGCTCCTTCCTACCATCCAGAATGGTTTTTCTGGCACTGTTGGCCCTTCTAAAACACCGTTGAATTTGTTTGCCTTTCTATTACCCAGTATATATATATATATATATATATATATATATATATATATGTATATATATATATATATATATATACTGGGTATATATATAGTCTTTAGCTGGTCGTTTTCTCCTTGTTTCCCGTTTATTTGTATTATTTACGTGTTTAAAATAAAGAAACCACACGGCCAACGCTACGAAAGCCATCTTCGCAGCGGAACGGTCGACGATGGTAGAAAAGCTTTAAGTTGATCGAAAGTGGAGCTATTAGGGTTATTTTTTGCCATCAGCGCTCAAATGGATCCTTAGCTTTCAAATTCGCAAAATTTACACAATTGAATCTCTTATTCAATTTACATGTTTTATAACACAGACAGAACGTTCATGACAGTAAGCCCCTCTAAAAAGAGTGGTCAGCTACACGTGGAATTGTCATACCCTAATGTTTTATATTGACACAAAAAGCGAATTTCGAATTAAAGTTAGTCTTCGAGCCTCGATGTTTCTCTGCAATTTCCATCCCAGAAGTTTAGCTGCCCCTCTACCATTACTACAGTTTGCTCCATCGTTCATCCAAACTCGCACATCGCTATCGCTTTCAACGTTCCATTTTTTCGTCGTTAGAGTGTGACAGGTACCGGAAGTTCTGCATTCAACATGCAAACGTTCGTAACTTAAAAAGTACAGTTATAACTAGAATCATCAGTTAGCGAACCATTAGCCCTGCACTCTTATTAACTTCCTTCGCCATTGCTCGTGACTACACCGGTGTTTCAACCAATGAACGTCTATTTTCATCAGCTTGCCCTTCTAACCTAACGAGTGAACCTCAAGCCTATCCATTCCATGCTGATAGTTTTTATCCGCCAGCATCTGCTAGTTAAAAGAGGCTAGCTGCATACTTGAACACAGCTCAATAGTACAGTCCAGTTCTGTACCAGCGTTTCCCTTGGTCTCTTCTAATCGCCTCAGATGTCGGTGTTAACTAGTACTTCCTCAAACTGTCACCCACACCACTCCACAACAAGAAGATCTGC
Source organism: Varroa destructor (assembly GCF_002443255.2). Lineage (NCBI taxonomy): Eukaryota > Metazoa > Arthropoda > Arachnida > Mesostigmata > Varroidae > Varroa > Varroa destructor. The sequence goes on along the minus strand of NW_019211460.1, from coordinate 31,508,039 downwards.
ACAAGTTCCTTTTCAATAGACATCAATACTCATACGATTCATTTTTCCCTCATCGACATTGACGTCTGCATTCGCAGCTAATCCGTTTCTCCAAGACGCTTGTGGTTTGTTTCGTACAAATCGTGACAAGTATAACTTTTTTTTTTTAATAGTAATAATAATGGCAAGATGATGTACAGTAATTATTAATATCAGTGGTAAGATTCTCGTTATTATTATTATAACGTCTTCAGTATATTTCCATTTGCTGTCGGTATCTTTGTTCCTCTTTACAGCTCTGTCTCACTCTCGACCAGTGGGGTAAGAACAACTCTAATTTCCACCTTGACACAGTAAAAAAATGTGATAACATAATGCAGCTACGTAAGTGTGTATATAATCGATATATACTAGCATTATTTTTCCTCGAAATCGGTTTAAATTTCCGGTATCTTATTATCTGCTCTTCACGCTCTTCCTCTTGATAAACTTTATGCTTTCGGTTTTGTATAACTTTATTTATTTCTCTTTATACCAGTTACCATAATAATAGGTTAAGTTGCTCTAAATTATTGTCATGCCGTTGGAGTCATTAGTTTCTCGTGTTCCATTTGTTTGTGATGATCGAGATCAAAAGATTTTGTTGTCGGTGGCTACCTCCAACCGTTGCTATTCTACCCTGTCTGCTATTTGCAACTTCGTGTCCATTGAATACATGACTCTTCGTTTTGTGTAACGTCAGTTGAATCCGTTATAGCGGTGTATATGTGGTTCAGTGCTGGTGTTTGTATTTGGTTTAATATCAGATCAATTCATGAATGAATGCCACAGACAAACAATTATTCGCTAAAAATCTGATACTCGTATGCAGAAAACTCATGAAGCCGCTCTTAGCAACTTAGGGGGGGTACGGATTAGTGTGGGAATTAAAAATCAAATTTGAACCAACGCCGTGAATTATTAGGAGGTCCTAAACGGCAACTATAGTAGTAATGTCAATTAGGACGGTGATGACAGTAGCAATAATCCTTATTGTTATACTTGAGCTTAGCACAATATGCTACTGCTGTGTTAGCCGAAACAATGTTCGCACCGCGTCTGCCAATGGATGCTTCATGGTTGTATACTTCAATTTGTTGTTCATGTTATTAGTATCGTTGGTATCGTCTAATATGCTATTGATGAGCAGACCCATTGAAGAAACATTGGTAGCACATTGCGTAATGAGACCCGGGTTCGATGGCCCTGACTTTGTACATTTATCAGTGGCAGCGGCGACTATCGAGCAGGATGCCGCTTATTCTTCATTCACTGCCATCTCATGTGTCGATAATAATAATAGTAGTTCATATTCAATTTATTGTTACAAGGGACTGCTGCTAAAGATTGCAAACTTATGTATGTGTGTGTGTGTGTGTAATGTATATAATTAACTGTATATAGAGTTTTGCTTTTATTATTTCGTATCGTATTATCAATTGGTTTAATAGTCTCGCGCCAATCTGCTCTATCTGCCATTAAACCAATCACCGGTTTCTATCATTTTGTTTAGGCCTGCTTAGACCACTCCTGTAGAAGTGGATACGGGCTATGTGTACCTCGGTAACCATTGTTGCTGTTGTTGTTATCATAGGTTGAGTAATTTCTTGCTTATTCTAGTTCTATTGCTTTTTCTGGTATTGTAGTTACAGCTGATATCGTCTGCTTGTCTAGTTATGCTTGTAGTGCAATTCGAACAAGTTGACCGCAAAGTTTGATTGGTTACACATTCAAGTACCGCTACACTCGAAGTTTGTTTCTAGTGGCATTGCGTCGATCGGTGCCCGATTTGAACATCGCCGACAGGTTGTTCTGTGCGTTCATCTGCATTTACTCACGTTTCATAGAAATTTTCAACGACAATATCGACTATTAGTTTCATTAGCTGATAAGGGAAGTGAGTTTGTTTCTGTATAATTCGACATAGATCAAAAAGATCTCATAAATGTAATCTTATTCCTTTCAAAAACATGAAAACTTAATTGGCATCCTAAAAAATATCGGCGCGTTTCGCGGGCCAAGTAAGTAGGCTCACTGACAATCTACCACGCCTACCAAAATGATCAATATTCATTTTTATATAAATTACTGTGAAACTTGTTTCTTTTATTCAACCTAACACATATCTATATATAGGTTGCCAGCGAGAAGAATGCCCTTTACGTCAGTTACATAGTTCTGTTGCGTATCACTCTGAACAGTTGTGCCGGTTTTCCCAATGGACGTTCTCCGGTTCGAGTTTCACAAACAATCTGTTCACCGTCATTAATGAGAACGCGACAGGCGATGAGGATATTCAAATAACGTCGCAGAACTAATTTTTCTACCGGCACCACTCCCAGCCAGTCGTCTCAGTTTTTTTTTTTGCAAGGCGCTGCTGTACGCATGCCGGCGAATCTTCGAAAGGGGCGATGTATATCACGTCACTGTTTCTCTTTCTGAGTGTGCCTTACCATACGCGCCACATATGTCATGCCTCGTGTTGTTATCGCCGGCTACGAGAAAACGTTCGGTTCGTCGTCCTCATTGTCATGTTTGCAGGTCTTGGTAGCGGCCTCTGTCTCGATGATCTTCCAACTGCTCGCGGAGATCGTGTTCGGCGACGTTCGCCTGACACAGCCAATTCGAGATGCGATGGCCGCCGGATCCGATCTCAGGGTGAGTATGGACTGGATGGACAGAGGGGCGTCGTCGGTGATGGGGTTGAACTTGGGCTAGTGTTGCCCCCATTAGAGGTGCCGTTAACGAGTGAGGCCAACGTTGATGGTGAAATGGAGAAATCGAATGCCGTGGTCACGTGACCAGTCCCTGACGTTCCTCCGCGCTCCGATGGAGTCTTAGGTGAGGCCAATGGTCGGGGCGATGGGCTAGAACCCGTTGAATTATTATTGTTGCACATGGTAGGTAGACTCGTCAATGGTGAGCGGGGAGACCTCTGTGAGACGATTGATTGCGACCCCATGTGCGATGTAACCGTCCCTCCTCGAGGCGAGAAGACTTGACTCTCGAACGATAGCAGTTGACCCATAAAAGAGAAGTTTGGCGAGATGATCTTGCGCCGACTTTTCACATGTTCGTAAGCATCTTCCATACGAAGTCGTAACGTGGCCATGAGATAGGCCATACATATAGTAGCTGACCGCGATATCCCGGCATGGCAGTGAACTAACACTTTGCCTCCAGAAGCCTTGACGTCATCTGGATAAGATTTATACAAGATCGACCGAAAAACGTTCGAAGAAAAAAAGAACGAAATCAAGTTAGTTAGAACATTTCAGCGTTAGAAACCTCGACCCATAACGATTATGCCGGCCACGACATGTAGAAGGAATTGGACGTAATGCTAATACGATACTAAAAGGCTCAAGTACTTATTATACACTGTCCATGAAGTAATAATTATCTATAATATCTACGTCAACGAGAATATAAATACCTTGAATTACTACCTAGATATAATACGCTAACTCTATCGTCAAATTAATGAATAAGTTTTTCAGTAAACTTCAGATAGACCATGGTTGTCACGTATTTGAAATAAAAGTAATTGAAGATTATAATAATGGCAACTCCTAGTCAATATATTTGCCCTGTGTTTATTATAATGTATTCGGTCACTGCTCTCACGTACTGTCAATTTCACCATTTTTCAAAAATGACAAGGTTATGTATTTATCCTTCGTGAAAGTAGAAGACTTGTATTACCATTAAAAACCCATTATAGTGGTGATCTAACGGCTAAGCTTCCGAGTTCATTTTTCATTCTTTATTGGTTTGTGGCATTCACGCTAGCTGGCAGATCTGCAAATTTCTATATCGTGCGATCGAGTAGCGTGCAATGAGTTTCATTGCAGGAGGCTTGCGAACGTTTGAGCTATAGACGACTCCGCGCGCGTAAATGCGCATATCGAGATGACTTTATGAGAACTCGAAGCTTTCATTTTAGCTCTATGGCAACTGTGGCCTATTCCCATTATAAACATCAAGCGTAACGGCAGTTGCGATAAAACTGTCTGTCCCTTCTCTAGGTACGCCTTATTTTAATCGCTCTGATAGGTTTGGCTTGTTAGATCGACGGCTAACTGACTGTACTGTTGCCCCCACCATTCCACGCGCCGCTATTGTCATGCCGTTGTCCCCCCGGTTGGAACAATAGGTCGACATATACAACTACGACCGCTGCTGCTGCCCACCATAGCTGTACGCACCATCAATTCTTGTCTCGTTGAACCCCTTCAGTCGTTGGCTCGCTCCGTCGCTTCGGTGCTGCTGCGGCAGTTTTGCTCTTAAGCGTCACACGTACCCTTTGTTAAATATGAACGCGATGGGTGCGCGACTGTCTGTGCGAATCTTTAGTGGGAGTGAGTGGAAGTTACGGCTGTGCACAACGAAGGATCAACAACCCCCGAAAATTAACGGAAGAGATCAAACGAATCGACCAATGATCGCATAGCACTGCTTGTTGATGTCGGAGGCTCCTCCGACTCTACCCGATAACAGATCGACTATAGTTCTTGCACAGCCCATATAACGTATTCTTTTATGGGTGGGTTTAGCCAGGGTTCATCGGACCACTACTATAAGCGCCACTTGAGCGATTGGTACGATCAGACAATTATTACATAGCGTCATGTGGGACTGAGTAAGAAGATATTGCCTCCGATGGAGAAGCGCAACAAGTGAAGATCGAATGAACGATCCAGTAGCAATAATTCTACGACGTGAGCAATTATTGATTAGAACTTACATTATGTCGTGCTCGAAGTAAGGGAGAACTGAAATATTACTTCGCCGGAGCATTTTCAAATAGTCATACGTATTCAATGTAAAACTCTATCCAAAGCTACAAAATAGCCAGCGAAAATATCACCTGTAATCTTCTAGCACATCTATATGCATACGCCATTAATGCACCATAATAGCAATATGAGCACAATAACGACATAAACAACAACGGCAACAATGAAAATAGCGGCGGCAACAACAATTGGTCATCACGCCTTAAACGGAAAACATACGCTGTTGTAAATGGATAAAGGTAATACTGTATTGTATATCATAGCAGAAGAATAAGGCCTGGCCGGCGAGAGGTTGATGTTAACAAGTGAAATAAGCAGGGCTTCTGTGCATAATGTTGTTGTTTGTCGAAGTTTATCATATCAGCCAAACTATTGAGGCCTGCTGCATATGTCATGCAAGCATTACTACCGGACTCTTCAAGTTCCGTGTGGCGACAGTCAGCTAGGTAGGCTAGGACAATTTGCCAAACTACTGAATAAATTGACATCCAACGTGACCTTGAGCTTAAGTATTATAGGATATGTAATTTTTCAACAGACAAATAATTGCATCCTATTATGCAATATTCGCCAAAGACACGACTTGAGCTAAGTTTGGAAGGCTACCATCAACAAGCTTCTATTCCATAAAGAAATACTTAGAACTCCTTAACTTACCAAGCTAATCTCATAAATGAATACTCGCCTGGCAACGTGTGTGTATATATACATATATGTCGATACTCACTGATAAATTCAATTGCCCGCCGAAACCACACGCCGATATCTTCACTGGTTGAATCTTCAACGGGTATGGCCATATACCGGAAAACGTCCTCGAAATGGTTAGGGCAATTGTGCGACACGTTCAGTAAGGCTGTAATCTTTAACCTGTCACAGAGAGCAATCATCATGCATTATCATGAATGACCAACACTTGTTATAGAACCAGCTTTTACGTTACCAAAATCAGCAAAAACGTATTTGTGCAACATAAATCTATGTGTACTTGGCACCTATATGTGTTTTCGACTAACGCATTTTAATTTCTCTAATTCAGTTCTAATGGGCCTTTATCAAATAACTACAGGGTAATCATTATAGGATATGCAGTACTAACGCGCCAAGAGAGTTTTTTTTATAAGTAGACGTATACAATGTGCATACATGTTCATGTACTTATATAAATTTTGTTCTTGTTCCGTAAGTTAGATCTGAGCTAATTGAAGTTTGGCAAAAATAATAATGTTGGATGAATGAAACGATAAACAATATATGAAAGCTAAAGTATAACTAGCTAACTTGAACAGCCAAGCTTCTTGATAAAAAAAAAATAAAAAAAAAACAGGAGTTGGTGCTTCAAACTCGGTCAGTGGCAAATGCTCTACAACCTGTGTGAATAAGGAAAATCATGACTAGTCAACTTACAGAACAGCGAAATAAAACAAAACAAATAAACCTGTCTGCTATTTTCATATAGGGCCAGAGATATACTAACCTTTGTAGCGTAGCCTTATTACTAGCATGGTACTCGCTCCCGAGAAATAAATGGGGCAGAATTTCGACCGGGTCTTGTTGCTCCTGCTGATACCACGGCAAGGTGCTTGCGTGGGGCACGTGGCCGTTGTGATTGTTGCTGTGACTATTAATCGGGCCTAGACCGTTGGCCGCTTGCGCAAGGGCCGGCGAAGATGAACTGCGCGATAGAGCTCCCAGTGGCGAAAGGGTGGGTGGCCATAGATGATTGTGTCCCGCATGTCCTGCGAGTCCGGCTGGTGGAGATCGCGGCGCATGATTCAGCCCCAACGGATGGACTCCTTGTCCCGATCCACACGTCACTGGGCCCGATACACATAGATGTGGGTAATGCTGCCAGAACTGCTGAAAGCCTCCTAAAAATTCGTTCATGCGAAGTTGAAAACGACAGGTGGAAGGGACGCCATAGTTAGAGATACGATAAGGTATCGGATCAGTAGGTCAAAACACGTAGGACACACAGAACGATGATTTTCCACTCGAGAAAAAGTCTACCTAAAGACTAAGTCGTTATTAGCACCAATAAATTACCACAATGATGGCACTGAGGGCCATTGCTAAGATTACGTAGATTGCACATGAACGGAGTTCATCTCCTAAGGCCAACATAGCAGATACAGAAAGACGGGCGGAGTTATATGTGCACGACAAGTAAATATAAATGGCAAACGGACCTCCACTAGGTCCGCCCGTAGACAATTCGATGAGGAAGATACAGAAGAGATAAAAAAAAAAGGTTCATCGGACAGGATAAATGTCAAATAATCGGAGCGAATCTTAGAATTCAAGATCGTCCAGATACGGCGCGCGTCCGGCGCCAGCGTGTACTCGCCTGCCATCTGGCATACTATATGGTTTAGACACTCGAACCGTAGCGATTTATTATATGTGTAAATGTACAAAATGACGTACGTTCGCGAATGCGTTCATATTTGCTTCGATCAAGCTGTACGACGTTTAATAGTAGAAAATAAGTCGGAGGTTTGCTATTGACATAGTGCGTATGCATAGATACGCTTGTATGAATATGTATGAACAATTTTACTTGGACTGGTGAGCCGTCATTTTGCATTGGGTTGATCCAATTAAATGCAGGCCCAATCACAGTAATGGTAACCATGAAAAAATGTGCTAGGAATCATTAATGACAATTCAGCGAAACATTTCTCACAGCGCTCATCTACAATGGGCATATTTACGACAGTTTCGATTTAAATATTATTTATTGATTCATTGTTTTTTTTTCTCTTAGAACCATACGACTGTCTTTCAGAACTAGACATGCCATTCCGATAATATCCCGCAGTCTAAGTAGATACTGACCATCATTAAATAATTTCAACGAAAAGGTCAGCTTTTTCATAAAACTAGTTTGTTTAGTAAATAATACTACCTGCTATGTACCCGCCTTTATGTAAGTGCTAAAATGTAGTAGAATGTAAAATGCATGGCAATGTAGTGCCTACTCTAATACATGCTACTGGGAAACACCACGTGATGTATATATGTACACACATACGTGCTAAGTATATATATATAAAACATTTATTGTTCAGCAACCGCAATGACATTTAACCCGGTATAATCATGAAATCCGCGATACAGGACAGTCTCTAGATACATCCTGCTATTGCTGCTAACAGAGACCGACTTCGACGCGCACATGAACTATGCACAGACACTACGCACAAGAACGCCGCCCATGCGTCCCTGGCAGCAGTCGCCAGCGGAGGCGATCGTACAGCAGAGGATAAAAATGCGGGAGAAAGTGTGTGCGAGGGGCAATGCAGGGCTGGAGCTGAAAATAAAATTTTGTTTGTTTTCTAGTTTTTCAGTTCTAATAGAACTGTCTAAGTACCCGCTGAAACACGACAGGACATACGAAGTTGAATAGGCAAACGTACACGCCACTCACTTCGCCCATGGCAATGGTTCACCGCAATAGCTGTCCTACAATCGTAGATGCTAATCGATTGTATATATGTGTATGGGTGATAGGCGTGGATCACTCGCGTCTAGAGAAAACAAATAGACCTAAGCTGTACGTTCTTGTTGGTCGATATCCAGTCGATAGGCAGACCTACCGTGTTATCGGTCTGAGTAATACGACACACCACAACGACGGGTTGTCCGCAGGCAAATAATACTTCCTTGTGTATATCTTTGACGCATGTTATTACTTGAAAGAGTGCTTGGCTAAACGGGTGTCCAAATTCACTTTTGTTACGTATTATGCTATTATATGTATACATACATATCAGACGAGTACGATGCATGCATACACTCAGCGTACATGTGGCAGAAAGCTGTGGTTGAGCCTGTCGCCGGCCATGTTTTGCTTGAACTGATCGCTATGAGATGCATCCAGGGTGGATACTGGCAATTTTCAGGTGCAATACACCTCGCTCAATCTGGGTTCTTCACAGAGAAATGCCATCTGCATTAATGCTGGTTGTAGACCAGAACCTCACAGATGGTTTTCAGAGTCAAAAGTGGAAGTGAATCTCATCCTAAGCATTGGTCGACGGTCTTGACAATGCTTCACAAAATCATTTCGATAATATCGAGCTTTGCCCTATTTTTCGATTAAGGCCCTTTCTCTCTCCCTCTCTCTCTCTCTCTTTACGGGAACAGGTAACTAGCGGCAGCAATACTAGGAGCGACCACTGCTCGGAATTATGATTAATACATCTGACTGTATGGGTTAGTTTCTGCATTAGCAAAAACACTGAACCTGCCATCATTAAGGGTTAACTAGCCGTTAGACTTTTCTAGTTTGGACTATCGAAGTCCGTCCTTCTTTCCACCGCCAGCGTCACTGCGTCCGCTCTTGTTCGACAATCGGACCCGTGCTATAATCTAGATCAGCGTCCGTGGCGAAACTGGCCAAAAGAGGAAAACAGCCGACAGACACTTCTATCATTCACCGTCAACGTCCTAGCCCACTGAGAAATACAGCTGACTCCAGCAGCGGTAGTCGTCGTAGTAATGGCGGAAACAAGCGGGGTAGCTAGCTAGTCATGAACTACATTGGTCGCAGCTTGCTTTACCATGGCTTGTCGTAAACGAGTCCTGTACTAGCGCGAGAGCTGGAGACCGCTAAAATGACCGTTGCTGTGCGTCAGGGAGCGCGAATGATGAACAGGAAAAATTAACAAGCATGCAGCCGCGCTGCTTCCTCTACAACTAGCAAGCTGCAATATAGTAAACTCGAAATACTTTATTATTATTGCAGCCGAATAGCTAAAAAGATTTATCTGCGCACAAAAATGTATAAATAATTTTGTCGACGACTTACGACGAATGCCACCACATTCGAAACCGAACAAATAGCGCGTTTATGCACAGATAAGCCAAAAATTCTATGACTAATTTTTTATGGCTGAATGGAGAACTCGTGAGAATTGCGGGCTGGGAAAAGGGATCTGTATGTATGACAACGATGGGTTTCGCGTAATCTCTTAAACTGACGAGTTCTGTGATAGTACTGAAGATTAATCAAATACATATTGATCAAACATTTTATAAAGCACTGCACTTGTCATCGGCACTTTCTTGAGTGAGAAGGGCAAATTTGTGTACAGCCAAACGGAACGTTCCCAGTCATTTGCACATGCTCAGAGATCACAGAACAGGTCAGAGGATGCTTTTGCTTTTATATGACTCGATGATATGACAAGACACATTCTGTCGACCACTGTTGAATGCATTGTTACTGTCAACCCCTTAAGACATTTGCGCACACAAATGGCCAGACTGATTATACTTCAGCAATCAACATATTGCCCCCTGTCACATAGCACATCTATGCGCTGCCTTGTTCACATTGCCAATCACAACGTAGGAAAGCCAGTATGCTGATTGCGCTCATTTCTACGCGGTCATCATTCTCATCCTAGAGCTACTGCTAAAACAGCGCGAGCGGCAGACAAGTGGAGAAAAGTGGTTTGCTGTAATGCGTCGTGGGGGCGTTGAACGATGTAGCGGGAGGAGCTTTGCCACCAATAACTGCCGCGATGATCGATGTCAGTGGCATAACACGACATCACCCATTGGCTTCGTTAGCCTTCAACAGTGGCTACTGCTACTGCTAATACGACAGTTTCATCATTTCTGGGAAGAAAAAGAGCAGAAGGGCAGAACAGGCATTCGGTAACTCTCGGACCGATTACAATCGACGATCCGTCCATTATCCGACGGTCGCGAAAACTATAGTTAAACATTGTCGAAAACCACTATGTGCGCCATGTACGTGAATCCTTCACAGATACAGGGCTCTTGAGTCAAATTGGCGCACGTTATGGAGCCTGTTTATTGTAGCAGACATGCGCTCCTGATGCCAAAACAATGCCAGTTCCTCCTATGCAACAAAACTTCCTTTTGGCAGAGGCAAAATGCCAGTTTTCGAAATATTAGCGAAGATTAACTATTATATAGTACGTTCGCACCAGATTGACCCTTGATGATGGTACATGTTCTTGGTTATCCGGAATCGAAGCTTACCGCATACGACTGAACGGTTTGCTGTTGTCAAAGGGATAGAATTAGCCTTCTTTATATCGTAACGAAAGAAACATACAAAACTGAGAATGCGTAAACATGCGCTTTTGACGCTGGTCTCTTGATGCTCGTTTGTCTGTACCTAAATTTTCGAAATAATCACGCTATCGTAAGTTGTAAAGCTTGCCACGGTGAAAGCCTAGGTCATAGTGAAACAACGAACGAAATAGGTATCACTCCGCGTAACGAAGCCAAATCAGATCAATAATGAACTCGCTAAATACTGAGCCATTTCAATTCAAGTGACGGTCTCAACAATATTACTATATTGTATTATTTGGTATATTCATCGTAGCCGGGCGAAATAAATATGACGTCGTCATCAATGGGACGCAAAGACTGTAGCGGTAATTATTAGATCATAATGAGAAACCTATACTATCCATAGCATTATATATCTAACAGCGGGTGATAGCTGTTACTGCAACCAGCTCAATCTCGTTGCCTTCTCCGTCCAGAATACAACTGTCCACTCGTGGGTGTCTCTCTGCGTATGTGTCTGTCCGTCTATTGGCTAGAGATACTAATAACCTTAATATTTGTCTTATTGCTGCTTTTACATTACATATGGGACAACAAAATGCAACGTCGTATCTACGATGCTAAAACGCTATATGACGCTCACTGTCTGAAACTTCTCACACATATATTTATAAGCATAGCTCATACTTTCATTCACGTTTGTCCGCGTATAGACACCGTCTGCAGATAGACCTAGACATGCAGAGCAGACAGACTAAAATAGACACCTATGTTGGGAACGAGCCAAGTGAGGGGGGCAGCAGAGAGAGAGAGAGAGAGAGCAAAAGTCCCTTCGTTGTTTTCTCCCCAGTAGAACGCATACGGCCGGCTACCAACGGCCCAGTATACACAGCCACCACCATCGTATATAGGAACATTAAAAAAAAAGTTTGCTTACGACCGCGCGTTGATGGGTATCTCTATATATACGTATAATGAGTATTCACACATTCGCTATTATTGTTGTCCATTGCGATTGCACTATAGTTCGCCGGATGGTCGGACAACGTTTGGAGGAGGCTGACAGTGGGGCTCTGCTCCTACCTAGCACCAAAAAACAGCAGTCGTATAATGTACATATAAATAAGTGTGACTGTGCGTATTTCACAACCGAGCAGTTGCTAATGGCGGTAAAGGCAGACGAGGAGGCAGTACTATACTAGCAGACCCCGGCTAGAATCAATTGCGGTAGGAGCACAGAATAAAATCAGACCCATCCAGGGCGCTGGCTGCATCTCTTTCATATTACTCATTACCTTTTTACTTCAATGAAGATAGTGCCCATGCAGTAATCACTTGTCAGACGCCTGTATATGTGTATGATATGACTAAGCGCCAATGCGTGCACCGTGACGCTTTTGGCGTTCTTGTCGCTATCGTAGTGACTGAACAAACTGATGCCAAACGTTAACTACGTAGGAACATGCCCTCGAACGCGTGCCGTAGCTCCCGCTAGTTCATTGTAAAATTCGTCGTAATGAACCACCACAAAGGCCATCACCAGTTAGCCACAGCCAACCGTTCTATTGTACGCTGCATACGCCATGACGATTGTACGACGTGAAGGAGATTTAGAAAAAGAAACATGCTTAGTTGAGGTCGCCTTGAAGAGCGGAGCTCAACTCCTTTCGACTGAAAGCTGTTCCCTTTGTGCTTAACCTTTGATGCGAGCGATGTTTTTAGCAATGCCTTATATTAAGTCCTGGCCGCCGTTAATTGTGCACGCTTACTTCGGCCGCTGTTGGAGCGGTGACAAGGGCTGTCGTTCCTATTAGGGCCGCCACAATCATCTTCTATGCAAAACAGTAACTACAATTGCAGGACCAATAAACACTGTAGCTGTAATTCAGTTACCTAGCAATGCTTACCGACCTGAACAACTGCAACAGCAGCTGAGACTACAATCGGTGTCCACAACTACGTGTAATCAGCGGCCCAAAATGTCCGATATTCACCGCAATGCCAACTACGTCCGTGGTCGCGACCACTCTATGTCTTTTTTACAGGCCCTTGTAGCACAATCGCAGGTACTACGTGTCGGCAAGATAACATCAAAGTAAGCAGTCGCCGGCCAAGATATCGTAACTACACAGAAACCACGAGAAAAACGCGTACGCATAGCCGTCATCACTGTCGTCAGTCATTTGATCTTATTCACCTAAGCGACGGCGCCAACTAGCTGTATGTGTGCGCGTGTATCAATACTGTTGATTGGTATATGAGGCCGGTGACAGCCGAACAAACCCGCTGGATAAGCTCCCTGCTTCTTTCTTGTTGTTTTGTTCTAGCTTACGATCAAGGACTTCGAAACATCATCGTCACAGTCCGTATTCTCAAACGTCAAGAGTGACCAACCACAGTCAAGCACTTCCTCTCGGTTATATCCAAAATATAATATAGCGAACGTGTAACACATCATTATCTTGACTTACTAATACTATTATTGCTGTTACAGAACGAATATATTTCGTTGTGGTAGCACCCCTCGTCACTGAAATTCGCCTTAGTATGCACGATAATAAGCCTCCCTCGTCACGAGAATGACGTGCTGAGTTCAACCGAATCACAATTCAATAACGAAAACAATAACACCACAATCGCCGTCCTCTAAATTAACCTTGCTCCTACGATGTGCGCTCTATACCGTACATATAGAAAATTATTCTAGATACATATGTAAACCTATTACGATCAATCGATATCTGTTTGCCGTTAGCGACTCGCGTGCATCTACTTTTTGCCGTCTAATTCCTCCCTGCCGGCAGATATTGATGTCGATGGCGTTACGCGCGATAATAATCGTCAACACTCACCGACGAACGCTGTTACGTAGATTATGAATAGATGATTACGTAGCTGGCTGGTTCACCGTTCATCGTTGAACAGCGATAGCCCTCCACGGCCATTGATGGTCGTGATCAAAGACCGCGACACATAAGATGGCTCCTGACGCCTTATTCAATGGCTCATTCACGGTTCGCCGCGGCGTGTCGTGTCATGCAATCATCCTTCTTTTTTTCTGTCTGCCTTCAGACTTTCCTATTTGAATCCTTCGTCGTTCCCTTGCTGTTCAGCTTTTGCAGGCTTTGTTTTACTTTCCGTGTTCGTCGACGACGACGACGACGACGACGACTCAAAACTGATAACGTCGCAGCAGTAGACCTTTTTCATTTTCCACTCAGTCCAGTGATACTGCTGCTGCTCGTACGAGCATCTTTATTACTGTCAGCAATGAGCTAAAGAAGCTAAAGCCACGCTAACTCCACTTGTGACGACGATGAACACGACGCGACCTAGTGCACATAGCGTAGCATATATAGTATTAGAAGCATGTGCGAATACGTGCCCGCTGTTCCAGCTCTATATATATGCACATTTAACCCAGCTGGATTCAACCCAGGGCAAGCAGCAGAATCGACGGAGCGACGGAACCCATTCATGACCACAAGATTCACCGCCTGAACTCTCGCTCGTCGGTAAATTGGTGCAGTGTTGGCAAAATGGAGCGGCTTCAAAAACGGCAATAGTCACCGCCGCCTCTCAAGTGGACGCCACGAAAAGAGTAATGACGAGAACAGCCATCATCGGTTTACGTCAAGCAACGCCGATCGCTGTTTCCGCAATGAGTTACGTGTTTGCCCGCTAGACTTTGGGATACGTCCGTGGTCTGGATTTGAGTCCAGGCGCTAACACACTTCGATTCGAGTCACTCTCTGGAGTAATGCTTAAGGACAGGGCGAAAAACATAATGCCAGCTAACAAGCCGTGACTTACGTTTCGCTAGTGAACCAGTGTGAGCAAGACTAACCCAGTATCAGCTCAGATTCGTTTACTTGCCCTGGCTACATAAACCTACTAGTAGGGCAACTCGACTGGAGTCGAAGAATAACCAAAATCAACTTGTCAATATATACGTAGAACGTATCGCATGGCATTTTATTTACCCGCAAAGCTTCGCAAAGAAATCACATGCAGAGGAACAGAAGAAGACACACACACACCGATAGGCATAGCCGCTTGTCTAGGCAAAAGCTGCTTAGATGCACCGCAACGCGCATACGAACAAATGAGGACTATTTGAGAAATAGTCAGGTATAATATTCTACACACATATATACGCAACCGTTTCCGCTCATTCAAGGTACAGAAATATATATACAAAGCATCCACGCACTGCATAGGGTAGTATGTGAGTATACCTCAGGTATTTGTTTCTACTATAACACGATGTATACGTATATCGGACTGATAATGAATAGGAGGAACAAATGATGGTATTATAAATGAGTATTGACATCGTAACGGGCTAGGATGGATAGCTAGCGCACCAATCTTTTTTTATGAACAAACTCATCGTTTTGTGCACACCTGTATCGTAAACATGTGGCAAAGCCGAGATCTTGGATTACAATACATTTGTACATCCGGCAGATAGTAATGCTTACGCTAAATGCGAGATATAAATAAATTAGGATGGGTAAAAGATAACTGAGGTAGCGCGTGTGCTATACTCGTACGAATGATCTATATCGTGTACACACCCCCAGCGACAATCCGGGTGGCAAATACGTAGGCATTGTTCCTTTTTCCCATACTCGCGCCACTTCACTGATCAGTTACCACACCACCTTGGAAAAGGTGGACTCCGCCCCCTTCGTCTTTCCTATTAAGACCACCAAAATACTAAATTGTCAGTGCTGATATGATAACGGTCATGATGGTGCGATCATATTCTGTATAACAACTATCACGGCAGCCGCCTGCCGTGGCTACAGCGGCCGCCGGTCCGGGGCACCAGAAACACGACCATCATTGCGATCGTACGATGAGTAAGTGGCATTGCCCAAATCTTGGGATACATATGAAAGTACATATCGTCGCTCAGTAGAAATAAACAACGTCATTTACTACACGCGTTGCATGACGCGCTCAGTAGGGTATTTGGCACAAGTTATCATCAGCATGCACTACTAACGTGGCCAAGACAGCTACCACTGCCGCTGCACGCCATCTTTTCTGAGTAGTGTTCCCATGAAAGTCAACATCAATCGATCGTCGTTGCCGGTGCAATTCGGGCTGCCGAAAGCAGAGCAAGAGTACAGTATCACTAAGAAGGGAATATCGCTCAATGTAATACAAACCGAAATGCGTTGTTATATATCAGAAAACGGTCCAGCGAAATAACGAGGCAGAGAAACAGATTGATAGCTGGGTGGACGGATGGCTGGGCAAGAAGACTAAGAGAATAGAGGGCACGCGATGGGATCGACTTGCAGGTAATAATCAGCAGTCGATCGCTGCGTTTTGTCCTAGACAGCGCAAGAAGCCCAACATCTACCTGTGCCGGTAGCTGGTGCCGGTTCGACTGGTCAGCAAGCTGCATTGTTCCAGGAATTCACTCAGGGCTAGCAAATAACGTTGTCTTTTGGTTTTTTTCTTTCCATCAGTTTGTTCTGGTGTGATGATAATGACGAATATGCAGTAGTCTTCTCATTCAGGTTTTTCCAGGCTGGTCCACACTTCAAGACATGCTACATGGCTTTTAATAAAATAGGCTGTTGCATAACTTTAAAGTCATCGTTCGTAGTAGTAGACCGAAGACAAAGTATTGTATATACATTGAACTGGTGGTGAAGACTGACCATTTTGTATTATTTTGCCAATGCTAGTTCATGAGACATCTTTCTAGTCATTGTCAATAATGTGCTTCATCGATTTACCAACTATCAGTTGGCTAGATGGTACGATAGTAAGACTTCGCTGTTTATAAAACTCGTGCCGTTCTCCAACTTAACAGCTATTGCCCCCTGACGGGTACACGAAACCGTCACAGCGTAATTAGAATTTATCGTTCTGTTTCTGAAAAGGGTCTTTTATTTAACAACAAAGTACGTCAGGCAAAACCAGAGTGGTTAAGTCAATATCGTCTGATACTAATCCTTCTATTTTATTGCTTTATGATTTCAAGGAGCCTGCCTCTGAATTTCTTGTTTGAGAGCTAAACCTATTAGTATCGTCAGCCGCCGCTGGCAAAAGCACTACGAACGGTGCATGAAAAAAGCAGCAGCTTTTTTGACTCTGTCGTATGCTAACAATGTTGTCAAGATATCGTTCTCGTCAACGGAGAACGTGAGCAGCGTCATCCGCACTGCCAACAACGTCATGCGCGTTGGACGTAATCGTAACGGCTGACAAGGGAATACCCGAAAGGCTAATGGAAAATGGTACAACAGTTTTGTTGTAAAGCTTTGATTAGTGGCTTCACGTGCCATCGCCATTCCATATTCGGGTGCTGAAGGTAACGGTGATGGCAATGGTGATGAAAAATAAATAAAAGCAACAAGGAGGGGGAAAGATAACAGCAAAGAAAAGTTTCTTTGGCCAGAGTGGTGACAGCCAAGCGCACACAGCCTATCAATTTCCTTAACGCCTGACCTCAGTCCTTAGTCGGACAATGAACCTCTTTCTTCTACCACTTCCTGTCTGCTATTCCGTGCAGCTGCAACTCACCTAAATGTCGTTTCTGCCGGACGACATTTAGGCGTAGTAGCAGGTATACAACGAACGTCGCTTTGGCTTAAATATTACTGATGGTCAAAATGGGCAAGCCTATGTTGCGAAAGTATAGACATTTATTCAAAGTGTAGAATAGGAAATTGTTAGGACAAGAGGATACGCCATCTGTGCATAGATTCATCATATGTATAATATTACATATACAATAATCCAACGAGGTGTTTCAATAAATACCATGTATTCTCGTTCGCATCCTACTAGATAAAAAGTTAACTCTGAAGTGTAGTCAAGATAGTGATGATCTCAATAATGTACTCGATATGTTAACTTCTATGTATCTATGTAATACACGTAAGTAGGATTAAAGAATAATACAGGACATTGAGAAGAATAATCATCACCAATGAGTTTAACCCGGTCGCTACATGTCGTAGTGATCGTCAACTAAGACGCACAACCATCTCGTTATCTCTGAGTCATGGGGTCGACGTGTTCGAGTCTTTGTATTTGTGTGTATACGTGTGCGCAGTATTGAGTAACGTCTCCGAGCGTCCTCTAGTCTCCTGGCGTGTCTTTCTGCTACGCTGTGCCACGCCTCAACGCAGGCAGACACCTGGACACCCAATACTCAGGCGCGGCGGGTTGTCTTCTTCGTCAAGCAACTAACCAGGCCTGGTTAGCAGCCTCAAGCTACAATCGTCCTTGGTTTAGCAGACTGGCCTAGTCAAGCAAGCTTGTCCGCTTGGTAGGTTGTGTTATACCGACAAGCTGTGATGGCACGTCTACGACACCATGCATGCCAATAAAAAGTAGGGCGTTTCACTCTGCCTAGGCTCAGCGGTTGTAGGGGCCGAAGACAACAATACTAAAGACGGTGGGTACGGTGGTGGCCTGGAGTCAACGAAATCTTTGAGCCTTTCTCAGCTGACTCGTCTGCCTCTGCAGCTGCAGCAATTTCCTCTGAATGGAAACAACCGCTACGACCATTCAGTATTCCGCGGCGTACTCCGCACTCCGTTCTCGCCTATCTGACTCGGCCCTCCTCTAGCAGCCTTTTACCCTCACCGCTTGGCGACCGATCGAGCGGCCTAGGAGACTGCCAGCAGTGAGTGTACGGCGAAGGCCCTAATGCTCTGACTGTATGCTGGTTGTGTAGCAAGCCCGAGTATAGAAAAGCTACGTAGAATGCTAGGACTGATGTTTTACAGAGTCTGACTAGTTTGGCCCATGGCCCGCTACTAGATCACCGCTGCTGTGGCGCCTATAGCGGCCTAGAGAATAGAGAAGGAGGGATGGCCTTCCGAGCTTGGGGCCGTCGAGTGGAGGATGCAGGGAACTCTTCCAATCGACAGCCTAAACTGGGAAGGCCCAACTGAGAGAGAATACGAAAAGTTCATTCACCCGTTGAGTCGCTGTGTTCGTGTCTTTATCTATTTAATTTTGCGTGTGAAGCTGATCACTGAAAAAACGCCATCCATCGGCGACCCTCTACATACTACAGTGACATTACTGCTACTGTCAGATGAATACCCGCACTATAGCATACCTTTACAGCACGATATGCTGTTTTTTTTTTACTAGTGCCTCAGTTGTCAAAATATTGGATACTGCTGTACCGCAAAGAGTGTAGCACGACCTGCTACAATTGAGTGCACCACAATTCGTAAAAGTCAAAACATAAGTTGATACCGCAGTTGTTATCTACCGTGCCAGATGATTATATACCTTTCATATACATGTCGCTAATGCTATATGTAGCTTTTGGTATACCAGGTCGTTAGGGATACGTGGCGGCCTAGGCTTGAATCGTAGCCTGGTAGTAGACACACTTTGTTTCGTGTTGGGTGCCAGCCGTCTAACGGAGTTTTTAACGACGGTATAGGACGTAAAGGCCGAAGCATTTAGGCGACCAGCTTTGCAACACGTCGCAAATACAGTTGACCCTACTTAGCTGCGGATATAGGTTCTATATCTCTGCGTATGTATGGGGTAAGCCAACGAACGGGTAAATCACTAAACTACTACTATCAGGCAGTTGAAAAGGTAGGGGTCTGTTTAGTCCTCGTCTTTTCTCGTGCCGCTCATTAAATACCAATATCTATAAGGCCTTAAACGGTTTCAGTAGAAGCAGAAATAGGAATGGAATTATTCGGTTATGCTGGGTGCACCTATGCAACATACATGCGCATACGACTCGTTCTTTTGTTCTGGTATAAGGGTTTAATCATAATTCAAGTTCTACCAACACCCGCTGTGGTAGAAAGATAATACCCATCACTTTTGGATCTCCAAGAAAACGACCGGTTGTTTTAATTTAATTAATTAATAAAGTAATTAATTTAACCGGTTTACAGACAGGTAACGCTTACCTAAAGATATCGTTCTGGGTTTACTGTGGGTCGACAAAACACAACTTAGATCGTATCAGGTTGCAATAGGAGATTCGTCTTAAATATCTTTCTCACCGTTCTAGCCTTTACGTCTTTTTGAGCCTGTTTAATGCTGCCACCTAAGATCGCCTTGGACAACGTAAGCTGCATGGTGGGTATAGCCTTTGTTCTCCGGTTTGAACTGTCAGTATTTAGCTATATTGGTATATGGTAGAATATACTCTACCGTACCAATTTTCGCTACCAGCCAGCTCATATGGTGCTACGTGCCTTCGTAGTATCTCCATATGCTGCCGGAGACCTTCCTGTTTCTGTTCTAGTGGAGTTCATTTCCACTAAGCGCCTCAATACCCGTCCCCGTTTGCGCAGCAGCTCTTACCATCATACGGCTCCGGCATACATTTCAAGAATCCACATACTTGGGCGTTACTCAGTCGAACAAAGTTTATCTTAAAGCCGTGTCCCCACATTCAAGGGGCTTATTCAGTAATGTTCTGCATAGGGATCGGCTCTCTGCTAGTCCATACTCTCCTTTACCCTTCTGTGCACCGCCTGCCTACTCCCCCTCCCCCGACTCAATCGTACCGATCTCCGAGGTTGACCGCTGGTCCGTTCACAGGCTTTTACCTCTTTCAGCCCAACAAACTTTTGTTGTTAGTTCATACAATAGCCTTTCTGGCTTAACCTAGCCTCTCCTCTTCTACCCTAAATTAGCTGGGCACGTTGCTGTATAGCACTACTACGGTAGCATTCCCGATCTCATCAAACACAGACAGATAGATCCACAGATAGACAGACCGCCATGGACGAACCGACAGACATAGAGACCTCACGTTCGACCGCTATATTCTGTCTGGTTCTCTCCCGCTTCCCAACTCTCTTGAAAAAGCGCTTCTATTTTTAGCAACAGACGCCTGCCGACTCTGCGCTGAGCTCACGTCTGCTACTGTCGCCTCCACCACAAAGCAGACCTACTCTACCGACCAAGCGATCTTCCCGCCGTTGTCCCCCTTCTTATACTCCACACTGGGCTCTCTCGTTCGCTTTCTTCCCTTTCCCTGCTTTACTCGCCCTATCCTCTTAACTAGCGCCTCTCACTCATGGAGGTCTTTGGGAAGAAGCCCAACGCGGACCTTAAGCGTTCCTTCCTATTGGGAATGGTCGTCTGGGTCACTCACAGCTGCCTCTCTCCCACTATCCCTGACTAGGCGGCACTGTCGATGCGTTTATCCTTATACCCTCCTCCCCTTCGTTCCTGTGAACCATTCGCTTTCCCACTGCGGCATTCGCTCGTTCCCCTCATCGTTGGGATCGTCAACGTGGTCGACGATGTCTTTGGCCTCGCCCGTTTCCGTTGGTTCTTTGCTGCTTCAAGTTTGCCGCTTTCTTTTCCGTCTCCCAGCCTTTCCCTTCGACTACCTTCGATGTCGCTCAGCAGAAAGCATACGTGCAGCAGCCACAGTGGCAGTACTGTTACTAATAACGGTTAAAATAGAGACTCGAACATTTAAAGAGACTGAAAATTAACACCAAAAAGGCTATTATTGCTTCGGTTGTTTCTTCGTCCGTTGCCGTCGTTGTCGTCTTGCTGCAACTAGTCATTAGCTAGACGACGCGGTTTGGCAACTACGTAAGACTGCGTGTGTGCTCAGCCAAAATTTATAAAAATTATTACACAGCTCGTACGTGTATTTTGAAAAGGCCGAGAGAACTAATAAACAAAATAGAAAAAGAATTTGGGTGACGTTCCACTATTCTGAGGCACTGGTCGGAATTTAAGTTAGCGGCGACTCTGGCAGAATGAGGCAGAAACGATGATAGGATAAAACTGGGCCTAGGGCTGGTCTGTCTCGGGGGCAAGGGTAATAGTTTGGGTATCTCCTTGAAAATGTTATGTGGGCTTGCGGACTTGACTACGAGGGAAGCTTGCTGTCATTGAGAAGCTCACCCAGCGTACTACACTACCATTCCAACTTCTTTCTCTCTCTCAACCAAGTGTGCCGCTTCCTCGTTCCCTCACTCACTACTCGCAGCTCCGTGGCCTTCTTTATGAATCGACGTCGGCTACCCTTCTCCCCTTGCGAGCAACGGCAGCAGCTGCGGCAGTCGGCAATAGTAAGTTGCAGCACTCGAAAAAGCCCTTTTCACGCTACCATCGGCCCCAGAGCCAATGCCTCAGCTGCTCCCGCCCATCATCGGCCTAGCCATGAATTGGAGCTGGTGCTACGACTACTACTACGGAGGGCAGCTCCAGTCAGACCAACGACGACGACGACGGCGGCAGCGAGTGAAGGGCGAAGGGAGGACGCAAGGGGGCGTTTTATTTCCACTCAAGCAGCACATTCAGACGCCCACAGCCAGCCACCTTCAAACATCGACACATAAACACACATCAGCTTGTTGCGAGTTTGCTTTGTAAGAGTATGCTTCCATATTTGTGTTCGACGTTCGGATCGCCGTTGTCGACGATGACGAAGGCGAAACTTGAACAGAATAGATACGAAAGGGAGGATTGCAGCAGTAATTGAAGCAATCCGTTTGACTAAATACCGTTGCTGCTGCTGCTGCTACTAGTTTTGCCGCTGCCGTAACCGCTATTTGGCCGTCGCCTTCTATTACAAAAGCAAGCCGGCAGTTTCTAGGTTGTTTTTTTTTTGTCAGTGGTGATCATGGTAGTGGCCTTGATGCCAGCCTGCTTGCCCTAGCCTAGCAAAGGTAAATCGGAGTAGTAAGGTCGTCAACTTACCGGTGTTTGGGAACAACGAGAAGAAGGGTTCGACAAGGCGCCGGCGGACGTCGGCCGGTCCGGCCGGTCGGTTGTGTCTCGTATCGATCTGGGAGAGGCATCAGCAACAAAAACGCATCTTTTTTTTACAATTGTGGCCTGCCTAGCCTCCCTCATCTCGCCGTTGTCGGCGTCGGATCGCCGAAATAGTAACAACAGTGCTAGTAGCAAGTGCAATCAATGTAGGAAAAGCATGCTACATGGTCCGCTGTTTCACCTCGTTCCGTCTGCCCTTTGCTTTGCCTACAGAGGAACACATACAGTTAACTCTATATCGAATAGATGTATTTATTTGGTTGAGTTGCATTCAAAAATACAGTTGATCTTCAGTAGGTTTTCTGGATCTGGAGCAGACACCCCTATCGGATGCGAAGACGCTCGTTACTTGTACCACAGACCTGGGACACCTATAGAGAAACGTTTCATAAAAGCTTTCAGATTGATTGACTGAGCGTTCTGTTGGTAAACGAGCCAAATACTGTTTCATACAGTCGAAATTCGTATGCATAGCATATGCCCACATACGTATGAAACTCCACAAACGTTGCCCTGCAGTAATAAAGGAAATCGTAATTACGAGAAGCCTTACCGCCCGGCTTCTATACTAGATTAATATAACAGTCTAACACATGAGTGTCAACTGCTTGTAGTATAGAGGTTTTTCCTACGATAAACATTCGCTAGTCAGAACCTCCTTGAGGTAACTCCGGCTAGGAAAAGAGACCGTTCTCGCCTGGTTCCATACGCATCTGCTCTGGGGGGAACCACTGCTGCCTTCGGTATTCAAGATGAAAGAAAGGGATTGGTGACGAACTAGGTCAAGGTTGGAAGTGTTTCGAGTCTGCCCTCACGTTGGGAAAGAAGCTTCTGGGAACAGCTACTGCAACCCGTTAATTAGCACGCCCAACAGGCAGCGCGCCCAGTTAATGCACGGCAGCATCTATATGACGGAGTAGAATAGAGGCTGCCAAGCTCTGGTTCCATTTTTGAATCTGCCAGACAATTTGCGAACACTCGCGCCCATATTGACATCGAGGTACACCATACCCGACTAGGCAAAGAAACCCTTAAAGCCCCTCCTTTGGTCGAGCAACACCGCTGAATGAGCGAACGATTGCTATTCACATGATACCCGCGAAGGCTTAGACTTCGCGGACACCAACTCGTAGCAGTATAATTTTCAGTATATTCGCTCAGCAATCGTATTTAACCGGTACGCTAATGGTAGCATGTTACCTTGTAGTAGTTTCAATTGAAGACGTACGACATGCGGGGCGCTTGAAAGGGGCACCAAACCCAAACGATTGCTATCTCCCATCCTATTCAACAGTAGCGAGCGTTCTCAAAAGACAACTTGTCAAAAAGGAAGACGATACTCAAACCCTCCAAGACGCTGAATGCGTAAAGAAAACATTGTCGATGTTGATTAATTTTCGAGTTAGATTTGCGAGTTCGACGACGTTCGATGGACACGGTCGGTGAAGCTTTGATTCGTGAGCTAAATTTCGTTTTATGCGTTCCTCGTGCAACAAAGGCCTGCACGACTTTATTTGCTCACTGAAAAGCATGCATACGTCCCTCTTTGCGTTGAGGAACATGTAGAAACTTATACATAAAAATATGTATAAAGCATGTAATACAATTCTTGAATAAATTCGTAAACAGGTCCAAGGTTTTGCTTGAAACACATCTATAGATCTATTCATTTGTAACAAGCAACTGTGCTGATTCGTGTTTTTTCCAAATGGCCCAACTATCCGAAACCAAGATGGGTAACCTATATAGCCCTATATGGAAACACCTGATTCCAAAAAAAGACAATGACAACAGCCCACTCATAGTAGCAATAATATTTAAGGTGTTTGCCGCAGCTGATGGTAATACCCAATCACCTACAACGAGAGATTAAGAAAGACACAGGCACTTTCCTATATCGTCAAGTATCCTTGGACAAAATCGCTACATCATTACCGACGTGTAGGCTCCGGCGAGTAGCCGTTGGCGCTTCGTTTGCAGTTTCTATTTCCTTTCGTCCAGCTGCTGCTGCTGCTACTGCAGGTTCCTATAGCATGTTCGCTCTCGAACCAATCATATCATGGCATACCACGCGCGAAACATCCTGCGCACCTTCTGATATTTCAGACCTTTTCCACTTGCTGTGACGGTTGCTGCAGCCGGTGGCTTGCATGTTCGAATCAAGAGCCAGGCGAAGGAAGCAAATAGAACTGTTAGCATGAAACCTTAGACGAGGTCGGCTAATGACGACAATGATTCGGATCCCTTTCACGTCATGAACGAACGATCGAATCTCATATCGAAACAAAATCGGGTCCGAGCTTCCACCAACTCACCTCCATTGGAGGATTCCCGTCTGCTAGCGGCAGTTCGCCGCCCCCTTCTAAGCGCGACCGACAGACCAGAAAATCTGATGGCTAAGGGGGGCGAACCAGCCGAATAAAACGAAAATAGGATACAATCAGACGGCGGTGCACAACCTAAGTACGCGATATACTGCACGGGAAAGTAATTTAGATTGAGACGAAGTTGCTGAGGTGGAAAAACGAACGAGAACAACGTTCAAGTCAAACGACGGAGACGGTGATAAGAACATTTCAGACGCAGCTGCTAGCGTGCTATGCCAAACCGAGCAAGTCTCAAAACCTTGGGGTTTTTCTACGACCCTAATACCTCTGACCCATCGCTACAGCTTACGCGATTATAAGACGATGCGGTTACTCAGTTCCATTGGTTTCCGAGCTCTGATCTAGCTCAGACGAATCGCATGGACGAACCTAGATGAACCAAGCCACGCTATAGCGTGGCCGAGTTATGAATTGGTAGGACGGAGACTCATTGTATTCGCTACCGATGCTGCGGAGAGGGTGAGGCCGCCGTGGACGCAGCCGCTCTTGACTACAAACACGACGTCACGCGCCCACGCATCTAGGTCTTGCGAGACGAGTCCAGCCCAGAAAGCAGACCACCGCTTCTAGTCGGATCGGCAGGCAGCAAGCCGATACCGTCCGGCGACGACTGTGGAAGTTCATTCGATATGAACCCAGAACAGAGCGCACATCGAGCAGTCATTGCAGTCATCAGAGCTGTGGCAACAGAGCCTGTGCGCTGCCGCCCACCACCAGACTTCTACTGCCATCATTGTAACAACAACTACTGCTCGAAGTAGAACGTCAGACGGCGTCACCGTGACTCTACCGAAAGAGAGGGAGGACCAGCAGGCAAGAATGACTGTAATCAGATCAGAGCTGCGTGCGTGGCGGGAATGGGTCCGCTCACCCCCCTCCCACCATCTCGAACATATATACATACTGCCAGACCTACATATGTTTAAACATACACAGACAGAGACGCATGAGGACAATATATAGGATGAATGGTCTTAGTGTTGGGTTTGTATTCCGCACCGGTATATACATATATATGAAGAGATCTGTACGGAAACCGGCCTAGCGGATTAACTTCGTGGATCTATAATTTGAATCGTAAGAATGACGACTGAACTAACGGACAATACCAAAACTGTAAGGTACTTTAAAGTATGGCTATTTGCGCCACTGCGCTAATTAACCATTATGATGATCAGGTGCTGGTGCCGCCGCGGTAATTAAAACAGCAACAAAAGTATCAACAGTAAAGAGGAAGCGAGCAAAATCGATGACAATTAAACTACATCAAACTGTAAAACCAGGATCGGCGTAAACGCTCCGTACGTAGATATAAGAACCTCCCCTGAGATCCTCCGTACGTTCCTATATATGAACAATGATATCTTGCAACATATGAGGGCGGATGGAATGTTCGACAGCGCGTCAGTATTAGAGGACATTCTGAACTGATGATAGCTAAAAATAGATAACTAGCTGGGAAATGTTACCCGCCTAGATTGATGTGAAAAATATGTGCGCATAAAACCCACAAATTCCTAAAACTCGCATATATATAGATAAACTTTAATATGGTTCCCGCGAGTTGTCCTTATTATAATTTTTAGACCCAGTTCTTGCCTACTTCCCACATACTGACCCAAATAAACGATACAGACCAGATAACGGTCGTCATAGTCTATATCCTCTACAACAATATGATACTCATCAAATGAAGCGAAGCTTCGGTGTACGAATAACCATCTGTATCCATCGCAAATAGAACTTGGTAATGTTCAAGCTGGACGGGCATCTTGCGGATGAACCCGACACACTACGGATTCTTGGGGCATATCCTGCCTTCTTCAGCGACAGTGGAGAAGCTGGATCTGTGCAGATCGTGACCTCCGCATCCGGGTGGGCTACTCAGCTAGCCGCCAAAGGCCAGCTCGGATCAGGAACTAGGCTCATCGAAGTGGCGAAACAGGACCAAAAAGTCTGATAGCAGGTTTACTCCACTCACATATAAAGCCGTATTCGGGATGCTATGGGAGATTAAAAATGGAACAGACAGATCGAGGAAAGGCTTTCACGGACAACGTTCAAATGTTCTTCAGACAGGTCTTCCTGAGTTCCTCAGCTGGCAGCATATCACACAAACAATCGACCACTGGCATATAATGAACAAAAGGAACGAGAAGATACTTCACGCCTGTAGAAATAAACTATGGATCCGGAGGAATAGCGGAGTCCGACATCAGAGGAGACAATATGAGCTAGGCTCACCCTGTTGAGGGGAATTCAAAAAAGAGATGCGGTTCGCCGCCGTCGTTGCACATTTAATAGTTATCAATTTCTAAAGATGAACCCAGTACACAGAAATATTACGTGCGAACCCCGGTTAAGTAAGCAAGCGAGTGCACGTACAGATAAAACCGATGAAAAAATAACAGTCAGCGGGACATTATACCAAAGAACGATACATGCGCCCTTCCTTGGCAGATCGGACACGATCGGACATAGCCGTCTGGCAGTGCCGACGACAGCTATGTCCGATCGTGTCGCAGCTGTAAAACTATCCTTAGCCAACGAGACAGCGAACGTGCTTAGCACTCGATGGGCGCGCGGCTTTCGGTGGGGAACATCTCATAGCGCACGCAAATACGCGGCAAGTTGCCCAGTAGTTGGTATAAGCGCAGTAATGCTTCTCACTGTTCATCGGCGGTTTATTAAATCGATTAGATTTTTACAGCGGCCATGAAAGCGATGGGTGAAATGCTCGTAAACTAAGCATATTTACTAAATAAACCGACGAAAAAATCTATGGAGCCCCAAGTGATCAAATTTTACATGTGTATAAACATGTATACGGCATCGTCATGTGTCGTTCGTTTGTTCAACAAAGCACTATGCGGTTAGAGGCAACATTCGTATCGTATATTATAATTTCTACACATTTTCAGCATATTGAATATTATTGATCGTTCAAACTATAGACACTGTGACGCTGTTGGCTACAGAGATCCTAATAACTGACGGTACGGCCCAAGTGGCCATCGCTTACGTGCGACAGGAACGTCTATAAATCCGGTGAGCGCATGCCACGTTCAGTAGAATAACAAATTTACAATTATCAAATGTTTACGAAGTATTAGCCAGCGCTATACGTCTACTATCTAGACATGGGAACATAAAAATTATGAATGAGAAATAGGATTTAAGCTATAAGCTGTACACAAATGTGCACACTATTTGTGCGCATACGATGATACAGGGTACTGATGACAATGCCGAAGCTTGCGCGATTGTTGACAGATCTATGAATTATCTTTATAGTTATCCAAAGACGCTACGCCGATCGACTGACATTCTTCGAACCCAGATACGTAGGCGGGCACTGTTAACGCAAACAGCTCATCTACAACTGATTCCGATTTTAGAATTTGGCACCATGAAATAGAGTGCTCCCGGACGAAATGTTCGACACTGTACTGCTCAAAATAGAGCACCTCAAGTAGCATTTCCGCAGAAACGAGTTATTTAAGCGATTTTTTACTCATTCTTTTCTTTGGTTATTCTAATCGAGATTTCTTTTTACTGTCGAGCCCCTCCTGAGCGCCTCTTCGTAGCTTGTGCTTCACACATGGTCTTACGTACCTAATTACAATACGTATGCTATAATAGTACATGTGAATAGAGTTAAAGATCGCTAGATTTGCCGTCCTGTCAACGATCATTCCGGCCATTCCCTCTCTTATTGTGCCAATCTAACGTTAGTAACCGTTCTGTCAGCGCGTACGCGTCCTTGCTTCGTAGTAGTAATGCTACAACCTACCCAACTATTACTACTCGATCTACGAAAGTGGCCTGTTTCATTCATGGATTCGCTTGTTTAATGAGCGAACTCACTGGCTGTCGTGCCCATGGGTCGTTCAGCCGGCCCGAGTTGCCAACCGTTTTCTCGGAGCAGATTTCCGCCGCAGCGTCTCTTAGTCACCGCTGTCGTTCTTTTAGCCTCGGCAGAACACGGCATAGGTCTGAATTGCTATGAACGTTACTCCACGTCGCCGGCATCGTACAGCAGCGCAGCAGACGTCTATCAACGACCATGTCCTCGTCCAACGGCCTCTTCCGGCGCGACCCACCATAGCCGCAGGAGCGACAGGCGCCGTCAGAGCAGTACGACGCAGATGTCAACTGTTTGTGTACGTGTGCAACCGAGCACGACAGGGCTGCAGGCTTCGCCAGCAGAGGAGTTTTGCCGAATCGTGCAGCAGCATCGAGTCTAGTAAAAATAGACGCACAATCACACGGGTATCACAAGTGTCCGACTATTAATTCGAGTATCGCACATAAATCATTCAAAATCTGAATCTATGCTCGAACCTGTGTTGCCAGTGCAATCGTAGCCACACCTAACGACCATAAGTACTGTTATGTTTACGTTAGTGTGAGCTCATTCAATCAGCCATCGGTTTGCGTTCGGCTAAACGACGTACCTGTTTGTAACTGCTCTATTGTTAAGGCCACGCCCGTCTGGAAAGCAGGCGCAATAATGTCTCGGAGATCTACGTTCTGTATCGGTCATTATTTGTCACTATAGCGCCAGCGTAGTAGAAATTATAAAGTTTCGAGAAAGCTGCTGACAACAAGGGCGTGACAAAGCTGAATACGCCGCGCCGGGAAATTTTTATCTCGAATAAACACCATCACACAGCCTTCAGTACGTACTATTCGTCTTCGGTGGAAACCTACAAAGTTAAGAACCATTCATTCGTAGACTCGTTTGGTTAAGATCACAACTGAGGCGCCAGCTGTGAGAAAGGCAACGTTTACCTCGGCTCACTCAGACTCGGATAACTGCTGTACGTGGTAAGAACGACATAGCAACCTGTTTCGCTCTCTGCACATAATCCTGCTGAATAGACAACCGCCCAACCCCGATCAGATTTGCAGGCGGCGTCCTAGTTTCAACTCAGCTTCTCTTCGAACTGTGGATTCTTTCTTTTCTGTGAAACAGTAGCCGGACCAGGATCATTCCTATCCAAAGTAACAGTGCCACTAGTAGAACTGAATGATTCTATTCGTTACAATATATGTGTATTTAAGTATAGATAATATGGATCTGTGAGGCAGTGGGTACGCCCTTACCGGACGCGCTAGTAAGGGCGCTTTCATGGATGAGTGCGAACGCTACCAGTCTGATTGAACTAAACCGCTGTCCGCTCACCGGAATCGTCGCAAGCTTGAACCGTTGAACGTCGACTCACTGCTAACGCTCTCGGGCGAAGCAAAGATTACGGCGGATCAAACCGAAGAGGCGCGTCAGTACAATAACCTGCCGTGGAAGCTCTTCGTATACGTACATTTGGGCTTTCCGGTCTGCTTTTGCTCCTAACGCATATCGCATCTATATTTAAAGTCCTCTATGAGAACTACGTACTAGCTAGAGTCAGACACTAATAGACACTTCTGGCGCCCCTTTGCTATGCTGATGGCTTGCGTAAGGTAACGTCTCGAAGGCCTACAGCTCGATTCATCGGCCTCCAGCATCTGGTTCTGTTCATAAGAAGATTGTTGCCCCAGAGTGATGAGTGACGGTATAATACTTCGGCAAACAATTATCTTATGCATAAAAAGCGTAAATTATTACTAGCACTGCACCAGCGACATCACTGTTGTTCTAAATTTGATTTTTCAAATCCATGCATGGCTAAAGTAGAACGGCCAAATATGATCTATGCCGTCTTTACGCATAAATAATGCTTGTTCAACAATATATTGTCTATCTATAAAAGGATATTGATTAACTACGTCTCGGAGTTCACCTAAGAGCAGAAGGAATGGAAATGAGAGAAGCGAAATAGAAAGGCGGAATCTTAGCATTTTTCATTTTCATTACTACGAGACGTCCAGCTCATGGCCGTATCGTTATTTGCATCGCCTCGTTCTATCCGCCTTTTGCTTTTGTACTTGTCTATCAGCCATATGATTTACTAAGGAAAATCGACAACAACAGGAATGTGTCAAGCTAGTAGAGCGTCAAGCAAGTGGAGGATACACATGACACAGTTTCTATATGGGATTTCAGCAAGCATTGTTTTTGCTAAATGACGGTGAGAGCGTCTTCTCATTCATGTCATGCGGACAGCGCCAGCTAGATTTCTGCGCGCGGGGATTCTACACAACTATTTATCTTCACACTGTACACGTAGATATACACGCACATACAACTAGTGCTAACTTATCTTCAGTGCTT
Organism: Varroa destructor; assembly: GCF_002443255.2. Lineage (NCBI taxonomy): Eukaryota > Metazoa > Arthropoda > Arachnida > Mesostigmata > Varroidae > Varroa > Varroa destructor. The sequence goes on along the minus strand of NW_019211460.1, from coordinate 31,476,795 downwards.
CTTTACTCGCTTCGCTCCATCGTGATCAACAGCAGTTTCTTCATCGTCAACATCGACTGACCAGCTGTGTTCTATCATTATAATTCGTAATAGGCTACTCAAAAGGAAACTGACGAAGTTTCCTTTCATCGGTATACGTCTCTCTCCAATCCTCTTCTTGACCTTCCAGGGGCGTGCCTCTACGGCCTGCGTCCAGCGCTACTATTACTGCTACTAGAGAACAGACACTCCACAAAAGAGATGCAACAGCCGATGGGGAATGATCGTAATAGTCGCAGTGTGCAAAGGTTTGTTGTATGTTTTTCTATCCTTTCTCTCTCTGTCTTGTTTCTCATAGGCGACATACTATGATGATCATCGCTGAGGCCATTATGTGTGCATGCTAACCAACGGACCTCGTGTTGTTGTTGTTGCTGCTGCTGCTGCTGCTGCTGCTCTGGGCCAGCCGACTAGGAACATCGCGCTATAACGAACATGCTAAGAAGAAACAGCATTGCCATCGTTCGTCCATCATTCGTTGTCGGCCTCGCTGGCCCTGTGAACTAACATTCCGCACCCCTGCCGACCCACTACGTAGACTTAGCGAGTCTTATTCTTTCTTGATACAATTCACACTCACTCACTGCTGATCGTCGGTGGGTGCTACCCCATTTCAATGTGCGCAAGCTCTGGCACACGCCGGAAGTCTTCAGCGACACAGAGAATGGAAGCCAAAAACGAGAGCTGGTTACAGGAGGCAAAACAGCCAAAGAACAAGAGATTAAATAACAGAAAGACTGAATATATAGCCGTCCCTTAGCTTCTACCCTTGTTGGCTTCTGTACGCTATCCCATTGCTTCTAGCTCGCTGCAACGTAATAACATTACCGATGGATGCGCTGGTGCGTCGGCAAGCTGCACTCTTCCCTTGTCGAGCGTTCACAGACACATGACCCTCCCGTCCGAGGGAATAGCTCAGATCTGCTGTTTCCGAGTCAAATTCTGTTGGTCGACGTCACAGGAAGACAGTAGCAACGTTTATTTTTCTATGCTTCTGCGCTCTTACGGCTGCTGCGATGGGAAAAAGTCAAGAGAATAAAAGACAGGAGTAGACGCCTTGCGGCGGCTATTGTGGCTGGCGTTGACGCTGATATTGTTCTAGTCCCATAAACAAACAAGGCACTCTACCTGCGGCGGACGGCTAGAGGAGCGACAATACCACGGCACGAAAAAGATAACCCCATTCCTTCCCAGTCTGTTCAGGCTGGATTCATCCGTTGGACCCAACCTCGCTTACCTAGAACGACCGTTGAACGGACGTTTATGACTGGGAATGCAGCCGTCTCTGTCCGTTCCTCGGCGATCCGCGGTACCGTGTACGGCCGTGAGCTTTTGGTTTTTGCGTCGCCGAAGAGTGAACGCGGGACGTCCATTGCAGTGGAGCATTTCTGTCCTTCGTTCGACAAAGATCAAGACAAAGCTACGGCGTTTACCACTTCATAACGCGGGACAGTAAAAAAACGATTTGGAGTTCAACGAGGTCAGATCGTTTCTGTGCGACGTATGTACGCCTGAGCCTTGAAATGAATTGCTAAGGCCAGCGTAAGAAAGCGAAAAAAAACGTCAACGGCTGACTCGTAACAAGACATGTACGAATCGTCTTGATTACTACTTGCTTACTCCTCGTATTTATAAATATACTATAAACTTTCCGTTGGACTTCTATGACTTGCGGGCAATACGACGACACCTAGTCTAATTATAAGCCGCTTGTGGCTTGTAGTGCCAGTGTCAGCCAGCACATGCCTTAACTTTATTCATGACTTCTCTTCATCCAACCAATAACAAATATTCTCTTCCATGCAATAGCTGATAACAGTGCGGTGCCAGCAGCACCAGCTAAAAGTGATTGCCCTCTGCTTATTGCACCTCCTATTAACCGTGCGAGCGCTCGCTGATCTTCATACGTAATTCAGAACGTGACAACTACCCTCTCTTCGCTTTAGATAGCAGCTTAGGATGCGAATGTAGATAAAAGTAACCAGCACAAACATACATAAACGCTATTTAATTTTCGTGTTAAGAATCATCATCACTAAGTGTCTTACTGACGACGATAGAAGGCCGTCAATGGATCCAGTGTCGCCGTCCCCCTAACAACAGATAAATCTGCAGGTGGCGTTTCGTCGGACCCAACTAACAACAGCTTACGCAGAACCATTTGAACATCTAGGATAACATATGTATTTTAATATATCGCAAAGTACAGAATGGGGACACAGCCATGTCGGTTCGCAGGATTTATTGGCAGTTTACACCAGTATATGACGTCTGGGGTTCTTTCAATATCGGAGAGATTAAATATACAAGGGACTAAATAGGTGGGCTGATATTACGTCCAACCACGATCTGGGCGCATATCGTACCGTATGTAGATGCAACTTCAATGACCTTTTACGTATACATGTGAATAACAAGTGTTAAGTAGAAATCTGTTGACTGTTAGGATAATTTCATTCTTTTTACCCTTCCTATAATGTAACAGTTGTTAATGTTTATGACGGAACGTGTACGGTATGATGTACATTTTTCAAAAGGCTTGAACGAAAATATGACACATAAACTTTACAGTTACTGAAAATTGGTCGGCAGTTTCCATCAAAGTGCCGTTCCTCCAGCAATAAAGAGGTTGAATTCATGAGAGCTTAAGAACACGAGCTGATGCCATGCGTAACTCTCAGTATGGGTCGACTTGAGTGAAACAACAATCCAATAGTAACGACAACGGCCAGGCGATATCGTTAGGACGACGGCCTGCTGTGTATTAGTGGGCATCGAAACGGCCTGATTGAACCTATTGGCGCAGGAGTGGTAGTAGAATGCGAACCGCCGACGGCTGTAGCAGTTCGCTGCCCTGTCGACTATTTCGTCTGTGTATGTTGGTATATTATGTATGCTAAGCACGGCGCGTCGATGTTGCTGCGTGCATGTGAACGTATGTCCCTCTGTCATGTATATCAGTGTGCCCGTGAGTATCAACTAAGGCACAGTCTGTAGTAACTCGCTCACTCAGGGCGTTCAAACGAAGAGCCCCTGCCGCTGGAGCCTTTGACGACAGCCTGCAGCAGCAACGACAGCAATCATAGACTCGCAGCTCATTCTCATTGGGGTTGTCGTCTACGATAGTTTCCATACGACGACGATGACGGTGCGGGGTAAGTGGCGGAGCACGAACATGAGCCACACAGCTCAACAGAGACTGGTGCATCTAGTACCCGCAATGTACCTATTACTGTTGCTTGCCGTGCAGCCCGTCTTTCGTTGTAGCCATTGGCTGACTACTTCAACAATCAGCGAGTTTGCTTCGGCAACGGCGGCAGTGAAGTGCCAGTATTCAGCTATCGCTGTTAGCGCTGCTACTCGACCGCGGTGATTCGTTTAGAGGGTCCATCTATTCTGCGGTCTGTCGCCAGAATAACAACGTCCAACAAAAGCTCAGGCCGCTAGTACGTAGCTCTGGCAATTTTGGTCTTAGCGTAGCTGCTGGTGGATAAAAGATGCGCTACAGTAAATGCGGCGCAGTAATTCAGTGAGCAGAACAACTAACTATGGACAGCCCGGCTTCGATAGCTGCTATGTGACCTCTACCTCAGTACTTCTTAGTGGCGTAGTCGCTTGTCGGTCGTTCGGGCGCTCACTAGCTTGAGTGGCATCGGGGCCTCTGAAACGGACTACAGCAGAAGCACTTTTTGCAGAGTCGACCCTGCTACTACAAAGCCGCCAATGCATTAACTAACGAAACAAAAGTAAAGCCTGTCGAACCGGGGGAGTGCCGAAGAGTTCTACGAGTCGTTTGTAACGGAAGCTAGATTGATTGAACCTGGCCTGGCTTGGCCTGGCCTGGCCTGGCCTGGCCAGGCCAGCTATGAGTGTCAGTCAGCGCGACAACGTTCTCATCTTCGACAATACAAAAACATAGCGAACGCAGGAAAGATAAAGTTGGCGCATTCTATTGTACTGCATATTCCGCTGTTGGGACATCTGTCGGCAAAGGGCCGTACTAAAACAATTATGTCATCTGTCTATATATATATATATATATATATATATATATATATATATATATATATATATATGCATATACATATTTTACTAAAACTCTGTGTTCGTCAGCAAATGGGCTCTCTGATACGGTCAGATTGGGTTAATGTGTCCAGTGTCGGAAGAGTTTTCTCTTGGAAAAATATGCATGTAGGGTGGAAGTTTCCAGGGGAGACTGTTTCTACCCCGTGGAGTGTAACGTAAATATGCGCAAATTAAGCGTTTTCTTTAAATATGCTCAATAGCTGCTGTTAATATTGGGAACTTATTTGTTTTTAAAACCCTTCAAACTACGCGCACAGTTAGATTAAAGGGAAAAATCGTCTATTTTGAGCTCGGTGCTTTTAAAGGGTTTTTTTTTCTCTTCTGGAGAAGGCTAATCCGCGAAATGGTTGATGAAATCTTAGGTGAGTTCGACATATTCAATATAATACTCTCCTCGATTAGATCAATACGGTTTCGAATGAAAGAAGAAAAAAAAGTTAAACGAGTAAAACAGGATAAATTCAACAATATTGTGACTGTAGCTCTATTTCAATCGGAGATAGGGAACTACCGGAGAAAGTTACTGGGCCAAGGTCCTAGACCGTAGTACTGCGCCCCACTAAAAGTCAATTTTGTATGCGTTAATTAATTTAAGTATGTATTGCTAGTTTTTGAATCCATGTCAGCCGTTTTCGGTCCAAGCAGTAGATTGCGTCTAGTAAATAAGTTACTAGGGCATTCTAGCAGAGTAATCAATCATTGCTGGAACAGGATAATTATTGAATAACCGTATCAAACAGACGGTGTTACTAGATAGGATAGAATAGAAAGACATCAATTTAACCGAAGATTATGTTAAAATGTTATAAAATTTCAACAATTGGACGTTCGTTACGTTATTGTAGTTCAGAAGAGTGCAACAAGTTATGTTAGGGGTTGAAGGCAAACCACACAAAATATTACAGTGGACTGATAAAATAGCTTTAACCTGATGGCATTCCAATAAAAAAACGCGATACATGAAGCAGAGTTCCTGCGACGAGATAGCTGAGAATAACGCAGTAATCCTACAAAATTCAATTACAACGGAATTGCTCTAATGATGTATATCTACAATCAAGCTACAGTTTGTTTAACTAGAGCAAGTTAATAAAGTAACTGCAAAACGGTAACGAGCAATGGGATAGCTGCTGGTGTAAAGCATGATTTAAGCTAGGCTGGGTGTAACATCAGTAAATCAGATTAGTCAAATCAAAGCCAAACTAGACCCGGGGCGAAGCCCGTAGGTCCATCCAGTAACGTACTAGGGCCAAGCACGACTGCAACAAGCATTACTTAATAATAAAAGTGATAGAGGGGTTTTAGTCATCATGAGCAAAAGGATAATAAGCCCGATTTAACGTGCCCCACCATTACCTGTGGTCAATCTAGATTTCCATTGTACCAGTGGAACGTATTGGCTCTGTTCTCTTGGCAAAGTGATAATGGACAATAATTTGTTGAGATAAATATTTTCATTTCCTGACTACAGTATCTTTTTACCTTTCCAATTCGTCCGGAAACATTTCCAAACGATTTGTATTATTTTCATCGCTTTGACTTAATTCTACATATCATATATATGTATATATATATATATATATATATATATATATGTATATATATATATATATATATATGTATATATATATATATATATATATATAAATTTCGATACGGTAGAACTTTAGATTAGATGTAACCTTCAATTCCCTGCATCAGCGCCTGCACCTAGAATACGGAGTACCCACTATGCCCACTAATGAAGACATGACTTCGAACAAATGACTGCGAACGACTGGGAAAGATTCGCTGCCAGGTTCCTGTTTAAGAACCGTCTTCAGAAAGAACCATCCTCCCTGATTTTTATTCGGTTCATTTCACTAATATCCTAAGCGTCGCTCAGCCTTCTTTCTCTCTGCCGACAGTTCTTTGATTTCGTTCGCCACGACGCCGTAGAACTGGCTAGCGAGGTAGCCGCCACCAAAAACCATTGGCCACCATGCGACGTCGATCTATGAGCAGGGTCGGCGGCAGTACCTCCATCGGCATCACAAAGACAAAGGAAGCAAGCGAACAGAAGGAAAAAAGGAGCCCGCGTAAGCTATGCGCGCAAGCCAAAATCAACTACGGTCACCTGTGTCACTCTTTAAATAAGAGTGGAAAACTGTATCCACAGCTGCAGCGACACTCAGCCTTTGCCGCGGTCGTGTTTTGGAGACCTGCCTGTGTATGGGCAATGTACAATAGTGTCATGCGCGATGAAGCAGGATCGTGGAGTGATCAAGTGGCCTAGTGGGTAAGATCATTGTCGTCGTTTGACAACAGCAGTACAAATGAAATAATTTTGTGACCCTATGGTCCTGCAGTGAGGCTTGGCTTACGCAAGCTGTATTATTCACCATAGCCATCTGCGGCGGGTCAAAACTAGCACTTTATTTGTTTCTGCTACCTCAACAGGTCAGGATACTGTAATCACAACGTGGAGGTCAGAGTGACGTGGGTCAACAACTGTGGCAACGGACTATCCGACATCAACCCAGCAATTAACGTTGATAGCAATAACAACAGGTTAACAATGCGCCCTGCTAAATGCTCTACATTAGATGAACATGCTAATGTAATATGCTGTAAAGTCCCTTCTCCCCGACACATACAATCTTTCTCTTTCTTCTTCAATGGTGAACGAGCCAGCGAGTAACTTCGATCCATTAGAAGCTTAGGGAGAGATCTCAGAAGCAGCCCATAAGCGTTTGGGGCGAGCGAGCTGAGCTGGTCTGATGTGTACTCTTTTCTGCGACGCAGTAGACCCAAAATCCAGTATCGGCTGGACCAGTAGGCCGCACCGACTCCGTCCGCACGCCACCAATGGGTAGAGTAGTAGACAACGCTCTTTGTTGCTTGGAACAGAGGTAGGCGTCTGAGTAGACCTTGAAGCCAACAAGAACAGGCCCCCGTTGAGAGAATGAAAGGACCAAGAAGATATTGTCGATGAAGAACAGAACGCCACAGTATCAAGCAGGAACAGGGTAAAAGCTAAGGAGGGCAATACAATATTCGCCCCAGCACCAGCACAGCTAGGAGCAGTCACCAAAGACGGCGTTGATCTTGTGCTAGGAGTAGCTGACGCCTGAAGCAAGCGCTAATATATTCTGCACCGTTGTAGAGATAGCCCAAGTTATTGCGGCGCAGACGATAAATGCGATGATACGGAAGGATGTGACGCGGGAAAGAACCGAGCGGTACGTAGTCCCGAACGAAACAAACACTTCTCTACCACTGCAGATCGGCGATGCAGCAAGCATAAAAGGATCATGATGTTCAACAATAACGCATCCCTAAACACCTTATGAAGACGCCATGATATGGAATAGCGTCAAAGTTTATCTGGTTCAAGGTAACCAACTCTTCGTCATGCGGCTAGCAAACGAAAACCTGATCAAATACGTCAGTATTGTTGCTAACTGACCGACGGAAGAGCCTTCCTATTAGATAATCTTTTGTTCGAATATGACCTACTTGTAAATACCTCCCGGTGTTTACAAGTAGGTCATATAATATCACCAAATATTCGTATGCGCGCGCGCGCGTGGAACAATCCAACTGCCACCGACATAGTTTAATCTAGTCGTCCACAATTGTACTAAGGCTCTGACATTGCGTAAATGTCTTTGCGTAATAACTGACTGAGCTCTTTACCCGAGCTGCCGGACAGAGCGCTCGAATAGCACTCAGTCTTTTCTATGATCGAATGCTCTCGGGCAGCTTCCTGTATGCATGCGCTAGACTCAGGACCGTGAAAGCGAGCAGCTTTACACCATACACATAAGGGCCACAAGCAAAAGCGATAGGAAGGCTGGAGGCTGAATGAATGTTCAAGAGGAACAAAATCGACCGACGTAGAAGATTTTGAAAAGAAAAAAACAAACAATTCCACGAAATATCGACACGTATCCTGTGGCGACAAAAACATAGTCGATACAAATTCAATACGTTCCTTAACGACGTGGTGATGCTCATTGAAGGACATGCATTTGATTGTGAGCAAATCATTAATGTAACACAACGAAACTTTTTTGTTATTGTTTTTTTCCGGTGATTCGTGTCAAAATATCAGCTCACGCAGTCAGCTACACACTAATCCGTCGGTATTGTTTTCACGTCCTCTTAACCACTTGAGCACTAGGCCGCAATACAAATGATCCTACACCAGTACGAAATTGAACACAGGTTTATTTCGACGTCTGGTTTTACCCCACCCGCCGCAAACAGCCTCTGTTATTCACTCTTGTGCGCTGTCTGCTGTTCCTACGTACATACATCGACATAATGTCTACGCGTGCACAAACATATTGATTGACCGCTTCATACTATAGCTGCTCTTGCCACAAGTCCCTGCTTTCCTTTTTTCGCGATGTATCAATCATCAGCAGAATGGCACTAGTTTGCTGCGCTTCGTCCGCCCGAATGTGCAACACGACCTATTCGGTCGCTTTGCGTTTTACTACTCTTCATCTATATCGTTTCCTTTATTTATTTATTTATCCTCTAACTAGATTTTTATCATCAACTGGAGCAGGAATGGGTCGTCAGAATAATAACAGCAGCTGGCCACTCGCTTAGTGTAGTTCGCCTAAGTCAGTTAATGATATTATGCACACGGCACATATAATTAGGAAGAGGACGGCATCCGCACATGCTGAAACGGGGGCTAGCTGATTGGATTCTCTGTAGAAGGGTACAGTGGCAGCTTTGTCATGCGGGTTGCTCCCATACCCATCAAATAGACGTTGTAACATAATACAATACACAGGGATTAGTTGAGTACTTAAATAGTTTTACTAACTATTTCCTATTAACTCTACCTGTGCTTTACGTCACTACAGCATCATTCTGTCACTGCGACTGCAGATGCCTACAGATGTCGAAGGCCCAGCCGTTAATCTGGCGTATCGGGCACCCGTTGCCCGCGTTTGTTAAGCTCAAAAAGCAAACCTGCCACCAACGTCAGTCAGCTAAGTGCGGAACTAATTCCGCAGTAATACTTACCGCAACTTACTGTCGTTGCTTTCGCCCGCTTGTCAGAGTAACTGACGTGTGCAAAATCTCAGATTAAGCTATGGGGTACAACGACTATCTGCTAGGAGTGTTATAGCAGTCACAACGACCCATGTAACTACCATTTAAAAATTGGCGACACGAATGGCCAACCTGCCAACAAGACAACGGCACGATACAATAGAACAATGATGATACGCCTAGGGATCTTTCACCAGGTGCCAACGCTCTCCCGGCGAAACTCTCGCTGCCGCCATTGTTGGTCGTTAGGGCAGTCGTTATTTTACTAGCTACCCGTACTAGTAGCGTTTGCAGTAGCAGCACCACCAATAGCCATAGAGGAATTGTATAACCGCAATAGCGGTAGTGACTAGGCAGGACGCTGCACATGGTAAAGCAATAGACAAAATATCATACGACTGACGTCAAATAGAGCGAACTGCAAGGTGAACGATCAAACAAGTGAGCGGAGTGACTTTTGCAGCCAATGGATACTCCACGTCGGCGGATCAGTCATACTTCTCCGCACAAACAGGATATCCATAACAAATGAGGTTTAGCTGATAGTAGGCAAAAGCAAATGATTGGGAGAAAGTCGATGGTGCGAGGAGAAACTGGCAAACGAAACGGTGGACGAAGGACAGTCAATGCAAGATTGATAGCTATGCCCATGACTTCAATGTCTCCTTGTTCCTCACGACGGCGGAATGCGGTTATTGGATAGTAAAGGAGAACGTAACGCTGACGACTAAGCCAACCAACTTTGCCCAGGGTGCCGTACAATTGATTCAATTAAATACTGTTGTTGCTCTTGATAACACTACTAGTGCTAGTTTCATTACTGATGCCGATACGCGTAGATGTCGACGTAGCAATGTCATCCCGCTCTCGAAGCCTGTAGAACTACTGTGGCTTAAACGGAACATGCATTTATCAGAAGACAGAAAAACGAGAACATAACAAAAATATGGCATCGCTTCGTTTTCGTTGTAGTTGAAAGCACTCTCGTAAACGAGTAGTTTTATAGATGCATACACTGGGCATGACAACTTACTGATCAAATTGCCAGTACCTACCAAAGATAAACGTTCCAAGTTTGACGTCCGGTGCAACTGTCAAGTATTCAGGGAGTGCTGATACCCACTGCTATGTTAATTTAATTAATAATAGTGATTGGATATATATTCCTGTTCTCAACGTACAATGCACAGCTAGAACGAATATTATAATTATAGACCTATCGGTTATTGCACACGTTCTGCATCATCGCGCTATTGTACTCACAAAAAATCGTCCTTTTAAACTCAAAGTCAGCCCTCGCTTCTGATCTGTGGCTTCTGCTGTTCAATCATACGGGCCGCTGTTTTGCTCTTCTTACTTCGTTTAACGTCACAATCTAACCAACCAATTCACGGTTTCGTGGAATTATACGCTATAAAGAGCGTTGTAATTTCTCTATCGTATTTTTCGCGTGTTAATAAATGTTTCCCTTATGTCCTTCCCCCTGACGGCCACGGCCCAGCGTGCATTCCCCAGTGACCGTTGGGCAAATCGCATGAATGCGAACGCTTCGTTTGCCTCCAGCTGTAGGAAGATAAGCGCGTCTAGCTAGAAAATCGGCGGATGTAATGAGTGTCTATATGCTCGTCCTTGTCGTTGAAGTCGAAGGTTTTAGCCGTTTGGCCGTTGTACCGTAGACAACCGTTTGAACGGTTCGTCCGATCAAAGAGCCCCCACCTTCGCTACGGTCACCGCCGCCCCAACAGCAGCAACAGCTTTGTCGTTGCTATTCATAGGAGTTGGCTTCTACGCTCAATGACGCTCGTCATCTTCTGTTGAGTGCCCTGCACGTTCAACGTTTAACGAGAGGAAGAACGTTCAATAGAGTATTGTCCGTTTTTCTCTGTTATTGCATCTTCTGTCTCGGTTTAAAAAGCGGACAAGCAGGCCAAAGCCCATCTTTCACCTGTAATCTTCGTATTTCCTTTATTGGGCTTCGTCTTCTTCTAGCGCTTAGCCGTTTTGATCGCGAGAGAATCTAACCGTTCCCGATGTGCCAATGTTCGCATAGCACGAAATCAGCAAAATGATGGCACCAGCAACATCCGAAGCAGCAGTCTAGTGAAAAGACTCCTTGTAAATGGACCATTTGCCCCTCTTTCGCCGTCACTGCCGCCACCAAACCCGCAGGACTTTTTCGAGGATGGCAGAGAGAGAGAGAGATTTGTAAAAGTGGAACAACAAAACGAAAATACTCATCACTCAATACCCAACCCATCAGACGCCGTGTAAGCCGGACTGAGACGCGCCTGTTTGTCGAGTTGATGTTGCTGCTATCGTCGGTCGTTCCACTGTCGATACATGGATGCATTTATGCTCAAATGACCCTGTCCGATATGTCTATCTAACGGCCCATCGTCTATTCGTTTTCGTTATGAAGGTGACTCTTGAGCCCACAACTACGAGGCTATCTCGCCACCACTCTTCCCCATTATCTCCAACGTAACTCGGTTGATGTCCATTACGAGTGTGGAATGGGCAGTGATGCTGACACTCGAAGAAACTCTCTGTCGCAGTTCATCAATGAATAGAACTGAGCTTGTTGCGCCTATTGTTACACCGTTGGCGTGCCTGAGCGCGTCGATTTGCCCCTGCCCAAATTCATTGTGACATTATAAGCGCCGTTCGCTGATGCGCTTGTATAAATGACGTTGACTTTACGTCCAACAGCAACGGCTTATCCATTCCGAGTTTTGATATGAATGAGTGTACTTGTAAAAGAAAAAAGAACCAACCGACAGGGGCAACAGCAACCGTTTCACATAGAATCTATGAAGAAAACAGAAAATATGAACAGAGCGCTATGTGCGTGTTGCATTACCATTTGTTATGTTGGCTTTCAATGGCACGCGACAATTTTTTTCGTAAGACAGTTAAGGTCAACGGATTATTCGTAGTACCTTCGAAACTCACACAGTCTAGTCTTTACTCGACGCATGGTCCTGCCGTTGTCAGTGTTCTGTTATATGTAATACCCTATATATATATATATATATATATATATATATATATATATATATATATGAAAAATTTATTTATAGCCGAAATAATCTATGTCTAGTTGCTACCGCGCCGCCATCCGCTAGCTGACTCAAAGATTCTTTTTGATTTACTTTTTATTCTTTCTTCTGCATACCGCGCTCCGTAACCACAAAAAAAATTCGGAGTGAGATATCACATGCAGGCCGTTGTTGGTCGTGGTCCTTCCATGCTTTGCCTGGGTCGACTATTCATCCAGACGCTGTGAAACGCTGGCGAACGGTAGTCGAGCGCGGCGAACGTTGACTCGAAGACTGGATCGAGCAAGTGGGTTGATTGGACCATATATGACCACATGCGCGGCCATCGAGTTCGTACTGACTCCTGTTCGGGATCTGAAAATATAAGGGCCACACAAACAGCCGACAACAGCTAGCCATCCTAACGCTGTTGTTATCATTTAACGAGCAGATAGAAAATCGACGGGCCGATGCTGAGGTCAGATTACAGAGACGCTCGCAGAAAAGCGCGAACAAACAGGAAGACAACAAACCCGAATACTTTAGCAGTGATTCTTCTGCCGCTGCCGTTGCCGTTGCTATTTAGATTAAGTGGAAACAGCAAAAGGTCAGAACGAACCAGGTGAACCTTCATGTAGGTAAACCTTGCAAACGGACAAACAACTCCAGAAAAATGTTTTTCATGTGAACGAATACAAACGCAATAGATAAATAGAAATATAGATTGCATTTTTTACAACATACAGTAGGATATAGAAATCGTATTATGACATATAATATTGGCTGCACGTTTGCTAATTTGCCAGATACACTTTTGGATGGTTAGATTTGGATGGAGCTGGACTCTAAGGTAGATGAACGGGGGGGGGGGGGGGGCAGGAACAAAACACGGATAAAACAACCTCCAAAAATTTTGCCCGTTAATTGGGTTCAGCCAGTAACGGCTACGATTGGTTGTTTGCAGTGCGTTGCTGGCACAAAGAGCGCTTTCATTAATTGAGCCAGCCGAAACACAAACCGTTGGCCAAGTCGATTTCCAGCCGTTCTAAATAGTTCAAATAAATACAAATGCTTGCCTGAAGGGATGGCAGCGACAGATTGTATTGCAACATTCGCGCTTATTTATGAATCTGCGTTCAGACATTAAACTGGGACAGCCCCCAAAATGAAGCGTAGAGTTCTACCCTGCAAGGAGAATTTAGTTTGCTAAAAATTCATTAGTAAATTTCGCATCTAAGAAATGTCCATGATCTCGACTGTGTCAACATCTGTCTGCAGGTCTTATTCTGTCTATATTCTCTGCTTTTGTTCTTTGAGCTTCACATACCACACATATCCTTCACGTCAAAGCTTAAAATTGGTACAGATTTCATTCACCCACAATGCAACTGCGTAGCTCGTATCTTTCTGCAGGTTTTAACCGCTGAAACTGGACGGGTTCTAGGGTGGCCGGCCGACTGCCTGTTACTAGCCTATTCCACTGATACATACACAACGTATCAAGCACGCTTCTATTCTGATTAAATGTTTCTTTAAAATATCGGCCATTTTCCATGTTAAATCATAAACGTTTATAAATAGTTTTATATTCCATTTTTTTTCGTTAGAGTCCCCTCCGCTTGTTCTATATAACCTTTCCTAAAAAGAAGGTTGCGGACTACTTTCAAAATCCTCGTGTTCCTTATATTTGGTCGACATATACAGGTAGCGTTAAATGTTTGTTTGGGTATCCAAATGCAACCTCTGCGCTGAAACTTTTTCATTTTACGACTGGCACCGTGTAAGTCGAATATAATTAGTAGTCGAATATAACTAATTAGTTTTCAGCCTTTTTTGGTCTACGTTCCCGCGTCGTTAGGTCTATGAGTATTTTTCATGCAGGCTTTTCGATCCTGCGAATAGGGAGCCCTGATCTGCTGAAGCATCGAACCTACTAATCTATGAAGCCAGCCACTCAGCGGTGGCTTCATCTTTTAGGTGATTGATGTCAGTAGATTTTGAATTATAACGTTTTCGGATAACTACCATTTTATGGTAGTAGAAGGTTTAAAATATACAACCTTCAAAGCCAGAACCTTCCTTCTGTTGCATGCTGATGTTCACGGCTTATGTCCTACCCCGCTCTGATTGTTCTCTTATACATTCTAACCTGTGTGGGTCAGCATTAAAGATTCCTTCGATGTCCTGCCTACCTTTCTCTACTTCATAGCATAAAAAATACTTATCTATGTATTGCAATCTAGTATTATGTGTTTTTATTTAATATCTTCTCTTTGATCTAACTATTCGCTGTGCCAGCGCATAGGCCACTTGCTGAAGGAAAGACATTGAAACCTATACGCGTACCAAAGTAGGAATTCTCAGCATGAACTCCCGTAGCACGTATGTAGATGGTAGTGAAATCGAACAAAATGAAGGAAAGTCAATTTCCCTGTTGAGCAGACGGCCGTTGAGCCTATCCGTGTATTGTTGCAGGGTTATTTCATTGAGAACAGGTCTTCAAGTGGAAGCCATTTCAGTCACTTCCGTGGCATTCGTTTGCAAATGTTCCTGCCTCGTATCCTTCGGCTTATCGCCATGAACATGAATAAAGCTCTGATTGACCCATTAGAAATTGTAAAATTCGTTGGTGGCGACTACTATTTATATTGGTAGTACTCATATACAGATAAAATAAAATGGATATTGCCATTTAATGCGTGGACGCCAACCGGGACAATTATATCAATACAGATAAACAGGAGTATTGGTCAGCTAGCGGACTTGGTGTTCGTCGGTTGATCATGACGCCTTCCGAGTCATAATATTACGTCGAGCTGAAGAATCGGAGATTTGCCTGGTCCGTTGGCTGATAGTAAATAGATGAAAACATTGCTCTCTGATGTATAAATCATAACAGCAAGAAATGATCACACCTACTCTTATATTATATCATCCACCCACAGTAGCCGTTAGGCGCGTGGGTTCGCGTTAGGCCAGCAAAAAGGCGCTTTGTTGCAGGAATAGAACAAATCGTACATCGAATGTTTATGGAGAGTTGTTAGTGGGTGAATTCGGTCTAAAAGAGGGATTTTCCAACTCTATTCAGTAATCTGTCTGTCGTCATACGACGGACCAACACCGACGTACATTTATCGCTATATTGCGGATCGGATTAGCTTATAGGTCAATCATGTATCCATCAATATTCGACACAATTTAAATGGTGCCATGCCACACAGAAGGGATTGCCAAAGGTGATCCAACAATGACAGAACAAAAAACAGGAGTAGAGCTATCAGCTGCTTTATAATACTTGTTGCAATATATGCGGAGCTTCAACTTCTTAGGACAACCGAAATAACCGCGTCGGCCGTAAACGCATTATCCTTATAGACGTATAAGGGTCTGTCGTGAAGTATGGCCAGCGTTTCGTTATTGGCAGGAGGAAACCTTACAATACCGTTTGTAACTTACAGTTAGCAAGAATGATTTTTACTACTCGTCACAACATAATAGATCTCATGGCTAAAGCCTGTACTTAATAATGAATGCCGCAGTTGAATAACATAATGCCCTTGCAAACACTTTGAGAATCATATTGGCCGAAAGCCATGTGGAACGTTTAAGGAATAGCTTTCTGAAAATAAAAAGTAGACAGAAAAACATCACAGTCAAGGTAGCCGGCTTAAATCTACTGACACCGTAAGAGCAGAAGCAAAAGCAGCGACGGAGCGTTTCGTCCAGATAACATCTCAGCTTTGCAGTTTCCGCAAAGCCGGTTGAAAATGATGTATATATAATAGCAAACCTTATTTCATTATGAGCAGTGACGGAAGCAGAACAAACAAACTGAAATCCAAGAATCTTGTCTCTTTTAGTATAAAAACGGCGCATTCATTAAGTTGCAGCTATGGAAGATCTCCCCTGGTTAATGAATACCAAGAAAAACTTGGTAATTTCCACATGAATGATCAAGCATGCAATACGATATAGAACATGTAAAAATTAGTTTGATTAAAAACATAGTAATAAACCTAAAAATCGACTCATTTCGATGATTTCGGTCGAGTAGCTGCCTAAAATTATGTTTGCCAGTCTTTTTTGTTTAATATCTAAAAATTTAGGAAACCGGCATTCAGGAATAATTATGTTTCATATTGCGACAGGAACATGTTGCTCGTGGACGCGCATATACAATATCGAACGTATTAACTGCAATGCTGATAACAATCTCAAAAGTGGCTCGGTCTATCGTAGGCATCCACCTTGGACTGGGGTTGGACGATCGATTGGTTACCCAGTGCTCTACATCATAACGTTAGCTGTCAGATTCCAAAGCTGTGGAGGGTATGGTGTTCGTTCTTATTTTCTATCGATGAGAGGCGCCACAGATTTCTAAAAACTCCCATCTGGCATTTGCAAAGGTCCAAGCAGTTCGACCCGGCTACTGTTTCTATTTTGGTCCGTGTGCAAACGGTCTAGGTACAGCAAACTTAACCGTTGCGCCTCTTGGTGGTGCTCTCTGCGTTTGGTTCCGTTATTCAGCGCTTTGTTGTTGTCTTCTGCCGATCGACGACGTTGCCGGAACCAAGATGATGTTCGTTGACAAAGCAGAAACCGCAATAACAATGAGGCAACAATATCAAATAGAAACAAGTATGAATCGGCTAGAGGAAACAACGTGCTGATCAGATAGCTTGGAGCATTTTCAATATAGTTTTATTTTCTGTATTGCCGAAAATCGCACCTGGATCATGTCATAACAAATAGCAGGCAGAGGCTAGTCTTAACAAAAACTATTACGACCACTTCTCGACAGACAAATTTAGGGGTAGCGCTCGCATAAGGTCGAATTGCTGAAAGAAAGCTGCTTTCATTATGAAGTCAATGCGCCTCTCACTGGTCATGATCTGTTAATCAAAAATCATGCGGAAGACCTACTAGATGGTTATTGCAGGTCAGTGGTGTTACCCTCCAATATAGCCTACCCCTATCGCGCCGCGTTTAAGTTCCTTTTTCACAGTTGATTTTTTCCTTCCCTTTCTCTTGGCGTTTAGTCTGGCGGCAGGTAAGCATCCACCGACCACTAATGGACATCTACGAGGGGCCCATCTCGGATTCGTCGTCATCATCAACGGCCTCATCTCGGTCTTTCTGCTGTTTCTGCCATGTTGGTCTACCACTTCATTTGCAGCAGTCCGACACCATCAGCATCAACAACGTCGATAGTAGTACCTATTCTTTTCGTCTTTTCACTCTGCCTTACCAGCAACATAAGTTGCCTTTGGTTAGACACTAGCTAGCCAGCTCTACGACTATGAAAGTCATGGGCTCCTTTTCTACGTTGGTTGCAATAGAAGATCAAGCAACAGCAGCAGAAGGAGAAACACCGTTCCCCATAGCCTCTTTCCGTTCGCGCTACCACCGCCGCTGCCGCATCGAACAGAAAACATGCACTGGCCGCGCGCACACCATCCCACCAACCCATCACCATCTTTTAGCGCTGATGTGGCTGCTGCTGCTACCACATTTTTTATTGATCTACTCTCCTGTTTTTGCCGCTGCCGGCCTAACGTTGCTGTTCTGACGAAGAGCTCAGAACGTTTGGCCATGGCAAGCGCTTGGATCGGCTAAGGAACGCAGCGGCGATTCTGCTGTGACCCGCCGACCGACCGACCGACCGACCGTCTACTTGACGTAGATGAAACAGCTTGCCTCGCATCGCACCGGGGCCTCTCAAGGGTCAAGGCCCTCCTCGCCCCGTATATTCCCCCCACTACCCCCTTCCCCCGGCCCGGCCCGTTGCCTGCAGGCGGCCATCTACCTCGCGCGACTACCTGATCTTCTTTCTTGGGCTCGCAACCCTCACTGCCTTTTGCGCTTCAGATCGGGATGGCTTGCTCGATCGGTGGATCGCTGGCTGACTGACTGACTGGCTGGCTGGCTGGTTGACTTGGAGTAGATACGTGCTCCTTTTCCTTTCTTATACATCTTGCTTCTGCCGCTGCCGTTCACGAAAGCCAAAGGCGAACGAAAAAAGAAAGCCAAGCCGGCCCTGCTGCGTCACAGAGTCCAACGAAACGAATCAGGGACCTTCCGTCTGATTATCTCTTCTGTAAATTACCACCGAAAACCATTGCCAAGCCTAATGTCGAGGTTAACACTCGGGTGGCAGCACTCGACTGCTGTCGTTTCGACGTGTAAGCTTAAAGTTTATTAGTAATTAGCAAACAATCGTATACCATTATTGCTATACACAGCGGTCGTAGGTACTTCAGTGAGAGCCATTGCTGCTACGTCGAAGTTTATCAAGCGTTTCCTGAAATTCGAGGTAGTTGATAAAAAAGAAAACAGAAAAATGACTTTGGATGCACGAAATAATAACGTTACTTAAAGGGAAAGATAGCCTCGTCAAAAGCTAGGAGATAATTAAGGCAACGTAGGCACTGGATAGTTAATGCAGCGATCTATGCATGTATGTTCGTGACGAAAACCTGGATGGATTAAAGAGAACTTTTACTAAAGAAAACGCAAACAATCAACCCACAATTTATCTCTTTTTAGTGCTTTTATCTTTATTTCTTGGCAGATAGTACCGTGCCGGTGAGAGGCACTATCATGGTAGTCTGTGGGATTGACATAAGCATTTCGTAAATGTAATAACTTTTTTTTTTAGTTTGCCACTGCTGTTTACGCTAAACAATGCTTCGATGCTAATAATAATTCGAAGAAGTATAAAAAAAAACTGGTCCAATAGCAATGGGGAACGGCAGGATTCCTATAACTAAAATGAAACAGATGCTGCACATTTAATTTCTATGAATCAAGGCCCTTCCCTAACTACGAAAAGCAGCTGGCTTTTTAAGAGCAACTTCATTAGAGCAGAAAGAATACATTTTGAGATGTACGCCTCGTGACGGTTCGACATAGATCCTATTCATCAAATAATGGTACAATTTAGGTTAGCTTAAGTAAAGTATACCTGACACCAGAGTACCCTTTGTATCATGCAACATGGGCAGCTCTACGTGGCACCGAACTGATGGTCAGTCACGATCCGGACATAGTAATCTATTAAGGCCGGCCTAACTCGTATATGAGTGCAAATCGATAAATTCCGTCTTATTCAACATCATTTTAGCCCAAAGCGCAGAAAAATCGCGTATGATTGTTCCCAAAGCAATTGCTTGTTACAAAAAGCGCGTTCGAAAAACCCCAACATTGAGCGTTCGTAGCAGTGAGGATATCACGTCTGTTTTGCTGCTATTGCAGTTGTATCTGATATCGACACTTCAAACGGACAACGCTCTCAAAAGTAAACAATGCTAGATTAACGTGCTCCACCACTTGGAGGCTTTTTTTTTTGAATGAAAACGGTGTAGAAATGGCAGAATTTTCAACGATCAGGGTTGCACCGCTCATTAACCAACTGGTCCATCAGCGCGAATAATAGAGCAAATATCTATATACGACGACGAAATTGCTTGCAGTAATGTTTTGAAAGACGTCAGCTAACGTGACAAGACGTATTTCTTTTTTCTTCCCACTGTCACAATTCGCTGCAAGATCAACCGCATCGAAAAGCAAAACAGCTGACTACATTTGGCAGAAAAGGATAAAACCTGCTCTTTTGTGTAGCTCGCACCGGCCGCTGCAGTCTCGTATTTTTCCATAGTTAACCTGAACATAGAAGATAGAAGATTTTTTTATCGTGCTTCTCCTTTTTCCCTTATTCTTAGCACACGAGATATTCTATTTCATTCATATTATTATTCGCAGCCTGCGCAGGAGTCAACTAGTTGTTAGACTAGCTGTCAACTAGCTGGTTAGAGCGTTTTTCAACGAAAATTTATTTTTCCATGTTTGTTTTTTCGTTACCATCTGTTCCTTGGCAAAATCGCAAGGGTTCCCCTGCGGGCGTATTTTGTGAAAAAAGGACTCCTATTCGTTCGTGCCAAGTATAGCCAGCTGTTCTGATGTAGTTACTGCTTGTAACGATTGAGATAGTTCTGGTGATGGTGCTGCCGCCGCTGTTATAGTGGCGGATGTCGTCAATGACGGTAGAAACGTACGTGGAGCCCGAGATAGATTCACGCTGCTTGTGGCGATGGCCACGGTACACTGACCAGTGTCGACGTCATCGACTATGGAGAACGACAATAACAACAATGACCACAGCAGCAAAGGCAACAGCAACGGTCACCAATAGCGGCGATCACGAGCACCAGAGCAACGACGCGAAGCAGTAAAAAAGGTTCCACAGGAAGTGATAAGGTAGCAAGCCAGCCTGTTGCGGGTCATATTGCCTACATCACAGCTATACGTTTTTCCAGTTTAGATCTAGCTAGTCGGCAGGCTGAGCTGACTATCCCAGCGCCAAGTACCAATCCGCTCTAGTCCCACCGGTAGCAGCCAGTAGGGTTAAGGTACCAATCGACCAGCTCCTTTTCCTCTCCTTTCTGCAGTGTTACCCTGCTGTGGCGTTCCTGGCAGCAGCAGCAGCAGCCGATCCTACGCAGGCAAACAGGCTTATGGACACATAAAAGTGGGTTGTTCTTAAAATGACAACGGCGGTAGCAGCAGCAGCAGCCGAAAAAACGCTGCTCATATTAGCACAACGCACAGAAAGCGAGCTGTGCTAACTCCGGTAGCCAATTAAACGTAAAGCAACCAGCATCACCTCAGATGTACATGCGTGTGAGTGTATGTGCAGCTGGGCCGATTGTACAATCATTCCGTGCCGCACCATAGACGCTTTCATTGTATCAGCAAGCCAGCCAGCAGCTAGATCGACAGCGAAGACAGCCACTTCTACCGCGACAATATATCTGACAGCAGTGTCACCAAGCACGACACAAGTCAAATGGCAACAACAAACGGAACCATTATTGCACGAACCGACTGACGGCTCGACAGCTCTCGTTGGGCAAACGGGCCCGTTCATTTCGCTAACACTAGTGCTGCCATATAGTGCAAACGGTCGCAACAAAATAAAAGAGGGCCTGAAAAAAGGATACAGATTGCTTCGCTAGGGCCGCTGCAGCTGCCGTTAGATCGGTTGCTGAGGCCGTAGTCCACGGTGATTTGCGTTTTGATAAAGCACCTTGAAACGAAGAATCTGCTGAGACGACGCCACGCAGATGCTATAATAATAATAGCGCTCCTAAGAGCAAGCGCAGTCGTCTGAATGTTTGAGTAACCGTCCGTTTTGAGATCAGTGTTTAAGCCTATCTATCTATTTACAGTCGTATAAGTCTCGTTTTATTAGAATACTTGAATCTTCCTAGGTTAAGGTTTGCCTTGAATTTTATAGGATTCCGTCAATGTTTAGTCTGTAGCGACTAAACATCGGTGCTCTAACGGATCGACCACAGCTAGCGGCCCGATATGGTCGATTATCGTTGCTGATTACATGGATGGCTCCACCAAACCAGTAATGTCCCGTGATAGACCAGTATCATCTATCGATATGGTCAGCAACAATATCGTTAAATGTCATAAAATGCATCGTTTCCTCTATAACAAACCCACTTGAAGTTTTTTATAGTTAGCGACAATAGCTTTCGTAGTAGTCTATGGCCACAAGAAGATTATGGCCACCATATACATACGTGCGTATACTGCAACAATGACAGCAGCAGCAACAAAGCTCTACGCTGTACGCAAATAACATTTAAAAACGTTACGATTTAAGTACCTGATAACAGCCGTTTTTCACAGATAATTTCATTGCGTGTCGAGCAAAAAATAGCGCGCATTATGAAATAAATATAATATAAATAAAATAACGAATGCTGCCGTTCACCGCAGACGGTTTCAGGAAATAAATGAAGAGGTGACGTGATTTCAACGTAATTGAACGACCGTTTCGGTGTGTGTAACGGTACCTAAATTCGTGCATATTGTGTATTTCACTCAAGTATGAGCATTCTCAGACTAACGGCGGCGTCGCCTGTTAACTACGACCCAAATACCGTACACAATTGTCTGTGTTTATAACGAATGCGGCTACACACGTTCTATTATTACAAAAATATGCTCTCTTTCCTCGGTGCCCGCCAAAAATGGTGACGGTACCATGGAGCGGCGCTATTCCTATTATGCCGCCGTCGTTTATCCGTTCTTGGGGATCTGTATTATGTATTTTGTCATTAAAACCTAATATACTGCAGTTCCTTTATTACCACCTTTTCCTCTCCGGGAACACAATGGGCTAGAGAGGGAAGCAAACGCGGCAGGTTTAGCCTGAACGGGGACATGTTCTCTATAATATTTCTATGCCATCCTTTCGTGTACTGCTTTTATTTCACATATTGTATTCGATCACTACATAATGTACACACACACTCACGGAGTCACACAGATACACACCTAGATTTGGCAGTTTATCTTTCCTTCGTCTAGCTACGGGAACTATCGCAGTGCTAGCCAGATGTCATGGAATTTAGTGCAGAAAATACTTATGCTGAGTTAATGCCACAGAAGACATGGCCGTGGCGAAGGGATAAAAACATTTGGAGAAAATTGATTTATTGTTCGTTTACGCATGCACGTACTCTTTCTTTATACTTTTGTCGGGCTTTCTGCTTACCTCTCGTTGTTTTTATACCCAACTGCTATACTTGCATTATCTGTGTAATGCACTGTTGCTGTGGTCATTGGCCGGCAGCCACCGCTGCGAAAAACCGGCCTTTTCACCAGCAACAAACACCATCATGATTCGTATCTCGTTTTGCCGTAACTTTTGCAGCATTGGAAGAAAGTCAACTTGTCTCTTCCTTCATGACAATGCCACCCTCTTTCCACCTAAAATCTTTCTACGCTGCTACGGTTGTCGCGCTTTTAGTCTGTGTGAGACAAAGCCCCTGTAAACCCCCTTTATTAAGCCATATAAGTTAGCCCTAGAACAGTACAGGAAGGAGCACCGCAGAGCCAGCTGACATTTCAGCACACGCTCACCCAATCATCAACAAAACTCAGCCAGTGTTCTTTTGTCGATACAGCAGCACTATTTTGCGATGATCGGCGCCATGGCAGCAGCTTTAAATTCGTGATCCCGCGAGTGCAACACTGCAGAAACGGCAGGCTATGGAATTATAGAAAAAGTGAACGAAGTAGCAACGTTGGACATGCTCGATTCGTGCATCGCTTCGCCAGCGTCGGCAGTACACATCCTGTGCAGGTTTTGATCGCGGATCTGTCACTGCAAACGCTGATGTTGCCAGAGAATGAACACGGTTACGGGAACCAGTGTGTTACACCATACCAGTTCCTGCCCAGCAGCAGCAGGAGCAGAAGTCGTCGACGATCTCCCTGGCGATGGCGAACACAGCCTCGACTGACAATGACAACATTGAAGGACGAGGCCAGTAGCTGTTCTGACGTGGTACACCAGCGCACCAACCATCAATGAGCTGGACCATTACGGCAGACTGCAAACGCTAAGCAGCAATGATGATGACAATAACAACAATAGGCCGAAAAACTACTACGGCATACATGGCGCCATCCACATGGCGTGTTAGTAATACAGACGACCTCGTGCTGTTGTTGAGACAGATCTCTCCGCTAATAGTTCTACGGTCGCCTATGGGAAGCAAATAAAAGCGAGGTATGTTGAGTAAAATTAAGCCATTCAATATAGGGCATATTTCGACAAGCGGTTCGTGAGGCATCACGGCCAGGCACCGCATTGTAAATGCGCAGGGTTTGAGAGCGATATAGCGATAAATAAATAAGTGAACAAATCAATAACTGAAGTGGGCAACGGGTGGCTGATAAAGCCTGCAAAAGCTAGCTAGTCTATAGTAATAATTTAAAATATATAAATATGAAGTCATGAAAAGTTGAGTTTTCACTCGGATCAAGTGACTGTCTAGGCCTATAATAACAATTACCCATAAACCGGTTTCGAATTAGATAACCTATAACAATGTGCTAATGTAACGGTAGCTAAGATCTACAAGATGAGAAACCAATGCACACATTACGTTATTCCCACGAATGGTCCTTCTTTTTTTTTTCATTCGAAGTTATTCTCACCTTAGCCTTGTCCTGTATATTTTAAGTCTCCAGTTTTAGCGCAAAAATATGTAACAAATTTTCTTTTTCGGCCTTTCATGTTTCTTTGATTTCTAGAAATAGAAAATCTAGTTCCGTCTATTGCTACCTTTTTCGGGATTTGTGTGGCCGAGTACAAAATTGTCGTCATTACAAGCGTGAACGCAGCGTCTGGACAATCAACCGCACCGCCCTGGAAGCCAACCACACTCGTTTGTCAACGACGCACGAACCCCATCCCCGTGAACTGGTCAGACAGCCGAACAAAGAGCCGATTCGTTGTACTTTTGCTACGCTATAGTATCCTGCTACCGCTGCTTAGCACGATGTTAACTCATCGCGTTCGTTGGCTCTTCCGTCTCGTTGATTCGCTGGTTCGTTCATATTCGGAAATTCGGAGACGACAAAGCAGATTATACATGCACCTAGCCGGCCGCCCACGTTATAGCGTCACCAGTGCCGCCATCAGCAGTAGCAGAACCATGAAATCTGACGTCGGTCGCCGGCGATGGCATAGCATAGCCGATTGAACCGAATGAGACGCAACAGTCTAAAGGAACATCCGTAAGAAGGAGCGTACCCAACAGCAAGCCAATGTTGCCGGTACACTACGCAGGGCGATGGACTACTATAATGCGATATATAGATGTGAATAGAATGCTTCATCCAGCAATGTTTACAACTCGTATACGGACGGTTCCAGTCGGCAGGCATTCGCCAATCATGTGAAAGAATACCATATCGCTTATTTTATTCTGTGTTACTGCCGCTGTTAGCAGCCCGGTAACGTTTGAAACGTGGTAAGAATAGGACAGAACAGAGTAGCGAGCACGACAACGGCTGATCCGTAAAAGGAAGAGATACACACGTATCAAAAGCCGAGAAAAGCGAGTCCCAAAAAAGAGAAATGATTAAATTTCAGTATAATTACAGTTGCTGCTGCTGCTAGCACTACTATTACCACTAAGCCTATTAGTTTCGGATACACGAAGTGTGTCCCACCAGTTATATCATCGCGGTGACGATGAAGATGACTGGTGATTTTCTTTGTCTTCGCCGGCTATTAAACACACGTTCGATAGCAGGCCTTCGACAGCGAATATAAGGACAGATACTGCAAAGCCCAACCTGTTGGCTCGCCCGCAACAGTTGTGCCGTCCCAGGCTGATTAGAACGGTAAACAGCAAACGGTCACAATCAAAGGGTGACGAAGTTTTGGTGACGTGGTCAGATTCTCCCTTCGGTATTTATTTTTCGACGAATCCTGTATGTATAGGACCCGATTGCAAAATAAAATTAGTCGTTTAGCCGTTCGTGAATCAGCCAGCTGCACGGTACGCGTACGTTTTGTGCGGTAGCCATACAAAAACTAAATCAATTAAGATAAGTGCAAGTTATTGGTGCAGCGCGTGCGCTAACCGTGTTAATCAGAATCGTGAATCGTACGTAAGAATACGATGATAGCTGATAAAGGCTGGCAAATACAATATCTGTATGTACTGTTTTGCCGTCTTTCGTGCTGTGTAGTGGAAAAAACCACTGACAGCATAACAGTAGCGATAACAAGTCTCCTGTCCGTGCTGAAGCTATGTCAGCGCATCCGACGAATTTCGTCTAGCCGGAGCAAGGAGTGAACGCGGGCCGTCGGCTTTAAGAAAAGACATGTAATATTTGATCAACATATTGAACAGTGTATGAATGAGACGATTATGTAGGAACGAACCACCTCGTTTTGTCAATTCAGCGGCTACTGCTGTGACAAGTTGCGCTTGCGGCTGCATGACATTACTGGAAAAAGTAGTCTTACATGCTACCCGCTGTTCCTGCATGTGAGCAGCTCTCGGAGACACACTGAAGGCGACAATGCTTTATTTGGTTTTAGCAACGCTGAACGCGGCCGATTCGGCGATGCGACGATCTCATATCAACAACGTCAATGTCGAAAACAGCGACGACAATAGTAATAGGCGCACATGAAACGTTCCCCATAGTGAACAATAGATTATACTAACATTGTATAGGTACCACACCGTGGCTAGCCCTCGACTAAAAAATAATAGCAATAACGTTCTTGCATTGAGCAGTAACGATAGGCTGAAATTACACTCACACTGTTACCAGCGATAACTGAATTATTAAGTCAACGAACGTAATTGCAGTCGACTGGTGAGTTACATGTTCGCTGGCTGATTTCGACGCCCGTCGCAACTGCTGGTGGCGACGGCGTCCGATGAAAACTTGAATGAGACTGCTGTTACTACTACAGTCCAGACAGCTGTCGCTGTTATTAGCATCGCTCAAGTTGCCGCCGCCAGCGTCTTGTGCGTCAGCTGCTTTTGCTACAATAACACAGCGGTCACATAGAGAAGTGCTGCGACAGGCCAGCTCTCGCGTCGTTGCATCAGGAACTTTCGACGCCGTATAGCGGCGGGGCAGACTAGGGTAATGCAACGCCACTGGAGCAGTTGTTGATAAACAGATCTGGTAGAAAGTGGTGGGGGGCCAGTATTGCCGGCGGGCATGGCGGCTATCGACTGTACGGCGACAAACTACGACAGTCCGTGTTAATCGTCACACTAAATACGACGAAGTCGTCGAAAATGATCAGCAGAGAAAACGTTTGCCGCTCTAACAACAAATGAGGCAAAAACCAACGATCAAGCATCATCAGAATAAAGTTGAATGGAGGAGAATAGGCCAGACGTCGCGTTACCTGGCACGAGAGTATCGCACGCCAAAACGTTATTGTCATTTATTAAAATTACACATAGCCCATTCGTACGTATCTTGCATCTTTTTGTTTACTTTCACACTTCGTCACGCATAGGCGGCAAAAATGAGATTCCGCATCAGTTGTTCGTACCGCAAACCAGCAATAATAGTAATAACAATACCATATCATATGACACGGTAATCCGTTCCTATTAGCCCCAGTTCGTATGCTAGCCAAAGTCACTTTTTGCCCTCGTGTTGCCTCGTGAAATTATTTTCATTTATTCTACCGCTGTTACAGCTCTCGAAACCACCATTACTACCTGCAGCCAGATACATTGCGTGTAACGTGTTCATCTTTACTTTGCTCATCAATCAGCTATACGATTCGTGCGTCCGGCCGTATCTGTCCGGCCATTAGCTTCACAAGCTTTTTTCTGTGCCGAAATCAAACGGCGGAAGCTACAAGCAGCCAGAGTACTGCAACTCGAATCAACAGCGCTGACCCGCTGCGAATCTTATCCCCCAACGTGGCAAGGAAGCAACGGAAAGGATACACATATGGCTCGGTCAACGCCGAACGGCAGAAGAAAGCTTCCCACTAGTTGTTTTTGCGTTATAATCTAACTGGCTACAGTATGGTCGGAAGTTGATGATTATAGCAGAGGCAACAACAGCGACAGTCTTACAACTGCTGATAATGCAGTTCGATGTAAGACAAAGGTGGACCTCTGACGCTTAATTTTTCGTTTTTTTTTTTTTTTTCTGCCAATATCCCCCTGTTTCATATTGTTACTGTTGCTTCTTCTGCGTGAATGAATCAACGTGGTATTGGCCGCTGGTGTGTTGCCAGTTGTCCGTCGAGCGGACGGACGATGGCCAACGGCATGAATGAATGAATGAATGAACGATTCACGTGGAGCTGACCTTTGTTGCTAGCTGACAATAGCAAACGGCGGCGGCAGCGACGAGAACCATTATGCTCACCGACGTCATCACTTACCACTACTGAATCAATAATCAACCAGTCGACTATGGCCGATAGCGACGAAGCTATAAATGGCCGCGCTAGTTCGATCTTCGAAGATGCCATCTTCTGCAGTCATATAGACAGGTATACATAAACGCTACACGCGCAGATACACACGTAACGTTTGACCATAGGAACGGCCACGAATACGAGCGTCCATATGTCAATGCCAGCGGCTCAGTGATGTCGAAAACAATCGCCGACAATTCGTTGCGGCTAATTAAACATAGCCGACTTGAAGCGATATGACTATGTCAACTGTTAGATTCGCAAGTGCTTACCGATGACCCGCGCACAGTTGAAGGTTCGACCATGGAACAGTTTCTTTCGGTCGACTGCCCACGTGCAATAACGACTCTTTTCCAGTCCCCTTTCTGCCCCTATATATACGCACAAAATAGTCGAATGAACAAACTAATAAGTGCACTTCCCTGAACTCCTCGGTCGTGATGTGCGCAACCGTATCGCCAAAAGCCATCACTGCTGCCGCTGTCATAGGTGTTCTTGGCATGCCTCGCTGTGCGCCGCGTAGATCGTCTGGCAGATCGCAGACGCAAGTTAAAAACGCGCGTTGCCGAAGTCTATATTGTTGCCGTCTGTGCAGCGGAATACCGGTGGGCATGCGGCCACAAAGCAGACTGCTTGCTACATAGTGGATAATCCACCAGACGGTGCTACCCATTGTAGACAGAGAAAAAGACGCACTCACCCAGCATAACACGTCCTCGCTAACGAGTAACAGCGGCAGTAGTCAGCGCTTTCTCAATACGATCTTTACTGTACTAATCACAAGTGTACGTATGCTACGATCAAAATAATTGCCACACAGATACACTGGCAAAGTATAAATGCATATCCTCATTATGGTTACTAGATCTATACTGGCAATATCAGTAATAACCTGGAAATACTCCGGCTAGAAAAGCCATACAGACGCTATCAACCGATAGCAGCAAAGGTAAGAGGCAACGACCACATATATGATTAGTGATTTCTAGCCGTACATGCATACTTCAAAATTCTTGCAGTATAGGCGTTGATAATTGCTAACCCAAATGTCCATAGTGCTCCGCTGTGTCCCGTCTGTCAATTGGGAAAGTGATCACGATAGGCCTTTGCGCCTATTTCGATCGCAGCAAGATTAATTACATTGATCTACCTCACAATAACGCATTGTGATACAGAAGAAAGTAGTTTTATAATAAATCATCGTCATCATCGATCAGGTGATCAGAAACTGTGATGATTTTCGTCATCTGTGTACATCGTTCATTCAGCTTGTCTTCAGTGATTGTTTTTCGTAAGATAATGCACAAAAAAACAGCATTTCTATTGGAGCCACCAAGTTTATTCATCGAGCTTTAACGGACACCTATATTGTTTAACTCTAGTCTTAGAATGATCCGATTACTCCAATTTACTCACATCTTGACGTAATCGAAAATCTTATAGTATGCTAGGATCCGATGTCCGAATTTTTTATGCTGGCCCATTTTGGTAAACGCAAACAATTTACTCGATTGTTTGATTTCAATGATTCGACAATAGATCTGTCTGTCAATAGGGTGTTCCTAAATTATTCTGTAAACACCGATTTCGGTTTAATGCGGTACACCATCAAAACTACACCCTGCTTGCTTCGGCTTCTCCAAAAACGTAGGATAAGATTTTAGAGGCTTCACCTACCCAACAATATTACTTCTTTTGGGCGCAAAAGCTGAACACTAGGTATCCACGGTACGTACACATGTCCATGGATGGACGTCATACGGACTGGTCGCACACAATGAATATATATTCAGATATCGAACTTCCTTTCGTCTTTTTCGATTCAAATAGGGCTATAGTTTCACTTTTAAATAGCCTCTTTTTCCAGCCCACATTTTTTTTGCTATTCTATATTGTGTTTACTCTCTTCGTGTGCGTTATCGCCTCGTCTCTACGCTTTTTCACAGGCCAGCACAACAATCAGGCTTTCGTTATAATTATTTGATTACGCATTTCAGCTATGATTCTTCTTTTCAATTTGAGAAAACATAGAATATATCTAGTTGTGTAAAACGAGTACAAACACCATGCCAACAGCATTATTAAGCCTGTCTACATATAAAGATACGAGTGTCTTTTTACCTGTTCTTCTATGCAATCAAAGTAGCGTTTATGGACATACCTTCAAGAATGTAAACACTGCTAACTCCAGCTTCATTTTGTAGACATCTGGCGACGAATGCTGCCATCGAATCCTGCTGTTGCTGTGACCCGGGTGTACACGTTGCCTCTTCATATAGTACGACAGGCGAATAGAGTCCTGCTAGAAGTCTGTCGCGCACTTCCCGGTCGGGTATAACTGTCCGTAAAGGCAGTCTGTTACCGAGCCGCCGTCTAAGGATGGCCGGACAGTGAACGTTAACGGAACCTCCGATCCGCCGCTCAGAATGGGCTAAGAATGGCCGGCAGTCAAGGATGAGGATGCGTTGCTCCGCGTCCTCAGCTGTTGTTGGGGGTACTGCGAGGTTTGTCACAGGCGCCCCCGCGCTCGTTGCCACCGCCGACCCGGTCGTAGTGTTTATTGTCGTCGCCGTCGGCGCTGCCGCTCCTGTCACTGAATTCGTATTTGTTGCCGACACAGTTCGCTGTCGCAGCGGCGACGCCAACGAATCCTCGAGATGGTTGCGCAGATTCTCGCACGAGAACGACAGAGCCATCACCACCTGGAACGACTGTTGATGATGGTGGTGGGCGGCCAGGTGTGGCCCGAGCGTCCCGAGATGAGGCCCCGGGGAACGCGGCGGGCCCTTGGCAGCACTACTTCCCTTGCCGCCACAGAGGAACATGCCAGGCGACTGCAGAAGCAGTGGCATCGGACGGCCGTCTCCGCAACGCTAATTGTACGGATGAAGAAGGACGACGGAAGTGGGGGCGGAAGGGTACAGAGTTTAAGCCGTGCTGGAGGATAGATACGATTCTGATTCGGCTATTGTGAGGGTGGACGATGTGATGGTATTACGTTGACATTTAACCCACTGCTTCGCTAGGGACAACTACGTACGTTTACAGTTCTCGAGAATGAACATTTGCAACGTAACAAGGATTTGCTCCGCCTTCAAACCATGTCAACAACATTCGTCCAAGACGACTAGACACCACGGCCTATTAGATCATGCAGCGTTCCGTCGACGCTGCCGCTGCTGCCGTTGCGGCCACCGCCGTTATCGCACAAATTACTGTAGAGACAAAAAAATGGTACAAATTTTGTACCAGATTGTATTTGCCAGACACAAAAGCACCACCGAACACGATGTCGCACGCCGTTGTTGTCCAGTATCGCGTTGATCCTGCTTCTGTGCTGGTTTCAACGATAGGCAACCAACTAAAACAAACAGCGATTC
Organism: Varroa destructor; assembly: GCF_002443255.2. NCBI lineage: Eukaryota > Metazoa > Arthropoda > Arachnida > Mesostigmata > Varroidae > Varroa > Varroa destructor. The sequence goes on along the minus strand of NW_019211460.1, from coordinate 31,445,401 downwards.
TACACGATTGATTGATTGACTGATGATTGACGATGATAAGCTACGACGTGATGCGGAAACTCTCGCGAGAATCGAACTCCTCGAGCGAGAGGAACTGAGACGAACGCAGAAGAAAAGTAAAGACATACGATACACCCTCAACAAGTAAGCACTCTCACGCACATTCTCTACACACGAATTGTTGAAGCTGTTGTAATAACAGTCACTATTACGATAGCAGTAATGATATCGCACACGAAGAAGACTAAACATCTACGGCTAGTAGATAATAGATACAGAGACATATCTCTGGCTGAAGATATTTTCACTTCGATATCACCAGCATTCAAAAAGTGCAGCTTGGTCTTCTTGCCTGTCCTATTCTGTTCACCTTCGTCTCCGATTAGCACTTAGCGCACAACCAGACACACTGGCTTACACAGCTTCGCTTCCGTTCGTCAAGAGGATCGATAGCTCAGCTTCGTTCCTTCAATGGATGCTGCTGCTGCTGCTGCTGCTGCTGCTGCTGCTGCGGCGGCTCGTAGTAGCAGCGATGATGTGAGCTGGCTGTAGCAATACAACAGGCAATTGGAGATAGCACAGCACGACCTATCTAACACTGCCGTAGATGCTGTGACCAGTCTTGTTCCCGTCACTGAGATGTAGTTGTGCTACCGAGACAGATAGATTCCTCACTAGCAAATGCTACATTCCCACACATCCCTACGTCGTATATATACATATATAGCTCGGTCTTTCTCACGTAGGAATTGCACCAGCACCAGCAGCACCAGTAGTAGCAGCAGCAGCAGCAGCAGCAAGGCACGACGACTTCACTGTTATATCACTGTTAGAACTTCTCAACCGCTGCGAATCTATGCAACTACGAAACGATGCCATATACGAGTAGGTCAACATTACACAGGACGATATCGCGTGTCACGTTTGTTTCGATATGATATGTAACATCGAGAATAATGCCTTTTTTTTATTACTGCTGCAACTAGTATCAGTCGAATTGTGTCGCGACGGCAGCGGTAATAGTCAACCATGTGATATTAGTGAAACAACTACGGTGATCGTATTAATGCTAACAATCATAATAATAGTATTTCGTATCGTAGCAGCGTTCACTACAAAGTAGTAACGTAGCACTGAATAGCAAACGAAATATGTAACACAGAAAAGCGTTGCTATAGTACCATTGAACTATATCCACAATGCGCGTAGCAAATAATCGCTTTGATGCACGATTACCATTTGGACCGTAATACCACGATAATAAGTAGTCAAAAGAACTGAAAACTGACGAAAGCTTGCTCGTTGTTTTTATTCCTTTTAACGATTATTTCTCGTCATTCGTCATCACTCGCCGCCATTGGCACTCAGGTTAGGGATGGATGGGTGGGTGTTTGGGTGGAGAGACAGGCTCACTGTAACCGTGCTAACGGCACAGCAGCATAAACACTACACACACTGACGACGAAGTCGACGACGAACCTTAGCGCGTCGCCACAATGGGCACGCGATCTACTCCGCACGCCGGCCACGCAACAACTGACGAACGGTGGGCTAACGCGAACAAAACACAACGGCGACAACGTGAGCCAGAGGCTGAGGGAGACGGAGGCAGCGGTAGCGGCAGCCGCGGCGCAACACAGACGGCGCTACTGGCTATGGCCGCTGCTGCTAGTACAGGCGAAGAAGGGTGAGAGGGGACGCCGCCTCCGTGAGCGAGACTAGATCCCCCGCGCGCCCAACGATCGACGGCCGATCGACTCAAGGGTGCTCACTCGGAGCAGTAGGCGAGGGTAAAAAGCCGGTCAGAGAAAAGCGGAAAGATTTAAAAAATGTCTTTTCATTACAACGAAAATAAAGTTCTACGTGCATGTGGGTACGAATTGTTTTAGTTGTAATAGTTAGCAACATAATGCTAAATCGTGACGCAAGTTAGCGTTTATAGTACAGGAACCGTGAAATAAGGCTTCATGGCTGTCCCTCGAGTGGATATTGGAGGGATAAAAACGCGAGTCAAGTTAGAAGTCAGTAGGAAGCAATGGAAAGCGACGTTTTGAGATACGCACAAACACTAACACGTGCGTACCAGCATCAATGCAATGTATCGGACATGGATTTGCGCCAAAAATAATAATGATAGTTTTTGTATTGTTTGCAAATATTTTGGAAGATCGTTTAATGCTTCCTATACAATACTAGTCAACTGGTTGTGCGTAGCGTACCTCGAGACTGTTCATCGAATAGGTGGACACAACCTGTCATCGAGGGAAAGGTGATTATAGACGGATGAGGCCGACAATTATCTTCTTTTCAGAAAGTGCTTTTCCTGTAAGATGCCTATAGCTTCAATAATTTAATTGCGAAACAAATAATAAATGTGGTGGCTTCACATCCCAAGAACCTTTTATCAAAATCAGTGTATCTGGTTTCGTACAATTATCCCTGCAAAACGTCTGAACACGATAAACGAAGCCCTCGTTTCAAAAGGTCAACGGAAGAGTGCGTCTTAATCCGGTTACTGATTTCGTTGTCAGTAATGCGACGATCCTTACCCTTGTTACCTTCGTCGTACCACATCTACGCCATCTGGTGGCCATATTTTCGTAGGATGTTACTTATCTACAAGGACGCTTATAAACTCTTTGAATAGCAATTGGGACGCCTAAAAAACAGTTATAGACATAAGTTCGACAGCTCGAAAGCGTTCAATAGTTCGCAATGATAACACACTTCAAATGTTGCGCAGAAAAATTAATTGCGCGATCTTTATTTCACTGAAATTGAAACTGTAACAAAATTGAGATTATTCATTGTAGATGGCAAAAATAAAGTAAAAACTAGCCAAAGTTTGACAGTGCTGAAGGTGAGCTCCAGCGCATTTTTTTGTTTTTCTTTTTGTTTTTTTTTTGCATGTAAATGCATATGTAGAGAGAAAAAAAGTGTTTCGAAATTTCTGGGTCGGAACATTTCTTCTTTCTTTGGTGGGCAAAAGGTTAAGTTGACTACCTGTCAAAGTTGCCTAAAATCGCAAGGCACTGATCTAGTATTCAGCAAAAGTATTTACTATATAGGGCTAATTATTTGATGACGTGGGTCGCATATTAACGTGAACCCAAGCGTACGAAACCGTGATGGAAAAGACAAATGGGTATTTTATATTGTGCCAGTTCGAGCAGTGATCAAATGACTACCAGTTGTTTGTCTGTCTAACAGGGCCTTTAGAATAGGGAATTCTAGGATCACCAAATGTTTAAAAGACGTGCATTAAAAGATTTGGTAGATGTTCACTTCCGAGTGAACAAGGGCATTTCGTAGTTTGCATCCGTATTGCTCGGTATCGATTTACTCTTACTAACAATGCGTGTGTACGTTTAACGTACTAGATAGTGTTCTTAGACTATTGGCTAAAATTATAAACCGTCATCCTTATAGCCAACATGGAAAATAATGATTTTTCAAGATACTTTAAAAAATCAAAACACAAATACTTTTTTTGATAATGTGACTTTAGATGAGATGGGCCGATTAAAGAAATCGGATAATTTACTCTTTGCTCATTACTTTCATTGCATTCTATAGCAAACTAATACTTCCATGACAACATAGATAGTTTGTTCTATTAGGCACACACGAATAGAAAATCCAACCAACGGCCGATTTAATATATCGCCATTCCTGAAGTCCCGCTTGCAATTGCCAGGTGAAATACAAAAAAAAAAGAGTATCCCTGGTTAATCTTCATTACCCAGCAGTGCATAACTGCACAAAAAATATAATTTTTCAGATTCACTAATACCGGTAAAATGAGTGCGAAACAAGAAAGTAGCTTCTATGGAAACACAACAGAACAATATATTAATAAAGTGGCAGCATGTATATATATATATATATATAGAACGATATATAGTACACGGCAGGTGTAATTAAATAAAGAAGCAGACCATATCGCAAAGCAGCCCTCAACTACAAGGAACAACCCTTCAAGGACAGATTACAATTACTAATGGCACTCCTTCGAAAAAGCAGAACCATATGTCGACTGCAATCGTAAGTTGAAGACACGTAATGGCAGTTGCTCCGAAAAATGATATGCACTATTTCCGACAGACGTCGAAATCATCTTAAGGTATCAGGAAACTCTGATATAGAAGCTTCAAACAGCGGCAAATCTATTCAGTGTATCATTAAAATGGATTTTTGCAAATTTCTTCCGCGTATAGAGTTAGCAACAGAAAATCATTTCGTGTAAGTTAACTTTGTTAAAAGATTGCTATAAATATATTGTTTGTTTAGTGTAACTGACCCTTAGAATGCTGTGACAAGAACCTAAGCCAAACGAAATCGATATTTTTTCGCTCGCAGGTGTATACATTAATATACATACATTAGCAAATTCTTTCTAGTTATTCAAACATTTTGAATGGGATGAATCGTACACGAACGCTTTTTCCCTTACGGTTCCAGTGTAGTATCTCAGCTGATTTGATCTTGGTGCGAGGCGAATACGTTATCAATCGGTACAACGAAAAATGACGAATCACATCATCTGTAGAGGGCATCTGCTAAAATATTATGGGTTGCTACATCTGGTCGTTCATTGAGAAACAAAGAAGGCCGATACCGAATTCCTTCGACAAAGGGGTACCTATATGACATAGCGCTTAGTGAACGTCTAGCTGGACCTCCCACTTACTTTACAGGGCAAAGCTCAAAAAACATTTTCAGAGTGCTTCCATTGCTTAAGCATTGTAGAGTGATCCGAGGCAAACTTTTGAGAATATTAAGTTAACTTTTTTAAATATTGAAAGTATGACTTAGTTGGTCAAATAGTGTACGGTGTGGTAAAGACAAAAAGCATAAGATAATACTGTTCTTTTTGTTCTGTCTGTCCATCATGTTTCAATATCCATATTTAATCTGGTTCCCATTTATATGCTAGTGCTTCATACGCTATCTTTATTTTTTTTCATTGAACAAATTCCATTGAGTATAGCGTGTCCAATATTTACTTTTATCTGACTTATTCGGTGTGCTATAGTCACTCAAATGATTCAGGAAACGTACTGTAGAAGGAACCAAAAGCTCTTCAATTTTTGTAAACTCGGAAGTGTTGATTTTATTAGCTAGGCTTGTCTGAAGAAGTAGATTGCAACGGAAATAACAAAGAATTAACAAATCACCGTGCCAGAAAGAGAGATCTACACCGTCCAGGCGGTAAATGAGAAGTTTGTCCGTGAGAGTTCAAAATTTTCATTTGTGTTCCTATGGTCTCTCCTAAAAGAATTTCAAGAGTAGCAAACCTGACCTTCACAGATCATTAAAATTAAAACTATATAGCGCTCTATAATTTTTAATGCACTTTTCATGCTACCATTTTTTCGATTACAAGTAAAGAAATAGAATCGCATTATCAGGCGTCAGCTTCAAACTTTAGCTGGTTCCTGTGTCAATCCTTGGATTAGTTCTCTCGCAGACTTAGCGAGTTAGGCTCTCTTGGTCTATTAGATTCAATTTTACTTCTTACTGCCATTACGGTCAAACCAACTCATCATCTTTATATCTACATAAGATCGTTACTTAGTACAGTATTAGATCGTCACGATTTCACTAGAGTATTTTTGACCAGTAACTTAGCTTAGGATATGTGCTTTTCTTATTGTGACACGCTGGAGTATTGTAGCCAAAAAAAGGCCACGCTTCAGGAAAAATCAAGCAAACATAATATGCGCTACCTTCTAGCAAGGCCGATTTCAACATGTGAAGTGGAGCATTACGTCTTTCCTGAACAAGTGGAAAAGTTCTCAATATACTTTTACATAAACGTTTGCTTCAACGCACCTACTAATATTGGAATTCATGGATACGGACTAGTTGCTAAGTGTCATATCAACACTTAGTTCAAGAGTGTGACTACCCTCGATACTTGATTTTCTTATATGCAAAGTCTTTAATTGTCGAGCCGGAGAGCTACTCCAAAGTCCGCCAAACGTTTAAAGCAGACGGCGCGCCGTCTAATCGATTGACTTTGTTTATCGTCCTGCCCGCCCGCCGCCGGTCTTCTAGCCGTCTATAATCGTGACGTGTGTGTGTGTGTATTATAGAGTTGAATAGTGGCTGAAGCGAGATCGGATCCCGTTGAGCCTTACTGTGGCGTGCATTTGTACAGTTTATGAAATATATATATTTCGGCTCTTGTGAGTGTGTCTGCATGTCTATCGGTGCAATAACTGTTTGCTAACGGGCCATTATAGTGGTCACAATTTTTTGATACACCTGCTGTCGTATTTGTACTGCTGCTGAACACTGACAAGTGCGACAAGAGGTACAATGGGCTTCGATATTCGCCGGTGAGTGTGCTCCTTCCTTAGACAGAGCCTGTCAACGAACATCTTCTCCACCTTAGCCTCCCTGGGTATGGTGTTGTTAGCAGCTTACAGGAGAGCGCTGTAGCCAGCAGTGGTCAGCTGATCTCCGTGCATCCTCCGTATTCTTTATGTGCACGATCTTCTTTTAACCGTCATCGAAATAGATTGTCGATGACGGTTACGCGACACCTATCCGAACGATGTTGGAAAGAGGGCATCGTGGCAACAAATTTATCATTTCTGTGACAAGTTACGAATTTATTTGGTGTCCCATTTCAAAGAAGTTTGTCTTCTAAGAATTTTCTAATCAGACTCTATATTATATTGCATTGTTGGAGTTTAGTACTTTACAACGCTTTGCATTAATTTCTGGAAAAATATTTCCAAAATATGTTATTTTTAAGGTGAAAACTACGATGCAATAAGCATTGTTCTCAGAGCAGGTGGCGCTGGGGTCTGAACAGGTTATAGTGAAGCGTAAACATACGATTATGCCGTCTCAACTAGACACGTCTTGCCTAATCAATTTTTAGCTACAAGATTTCTGTTGAAGGTATTGAAGAGTAAACATTTTCATAAATTGTCGGAACGAACTTTCGATGATCTATTGATTTCTTAGTAAAAGCGAGGTGTCAGTTTCAAAGAAATTTGATCTTGGTATTGCGAGAAGTTATTGGTCTAGAGTGAATATGTAATGTATTCATCATAATTAGCTACAAGTTGGCAACGGTTTGAGAAACGAATTTGATTCCGCAAGGCACAGTTGAGAGATCATATAATATAGTGTGCTTCGGAGTCACCAAGTTGCAGCTAGTCGAAGGTATAGGCTAGGGTAGACGACCTTCGTTTGGGTTGCAGCTTGCCACGTTGTCGACGATCTTACTCTTCCGATCGGGAAGCTGGGGCCCATTGACTGCTAGCTAGAAAAGGTAGTTCGTACCACTGACCTTAACATACCGGAGAGCGGATAAAGCTGACTTTATTTATGGGGCTCCAATAGCTAGGAATCGGCATTGAACCAACCGAGGCGCCCTGTACTTACAGTAAATGAAATCACGTATTTAAGATGGGCTGGTTTAAGATTATTGATCTTCACCAACCTAGTTATCAAATTGCATAGATGTTTTTGACAATACAACCGGATTGCAGTGAGATATTTTTCATTTGGAATTAATAATATTTTTAAAACAAATATAATAATAAAATGAAAGCATACTAACAAAGCTAGAATTTTAATGAACTTGTGTTAAGAATCGAATTCTTCGTCGTGATAGATATAGTGTATTCCTTATTTCGCGTGAACAGTGTGGCGATCTACTTTAGTATACGAGCCGTATGTACCCAAATAAATCGGGGTCAGTCGTTGTGATCGGGTATCGCTGTATGCGCGTCTCAGCTGTTAATATGGTTCATTTTAGTGAATTTATTAATAATTAAATTTATCATGGAATTTATATTTGTTAAAGATGTTCACATCACGTAGAATGCTAATATGAAGAAATTTAACTAAGGAAGCCATATACTTTAACCTCCGTTTATTAAAACTTCTTCTTGGCAATAACTGTAAGAGTTCAATTTAATACGCTTAGCGTTACATTGGGTTAACGTTGCATTTGGTAAGGGCTCTAAATCTTACTAATTTTTATAGTCGGATTATAATTTAGTGACATAACCTTGTATTTTTTGATAGCGCATTCATTATCGATAAACTGTCTTCTTCAAATCCTATTCATTTCGACATATTTTTCGTGTTTAGTTGAAAACGAAAAGCTATGAAATATCCGATAAACAAGGGAAATTACTAAAACATTATCACTGCTCCTTTATTGTACGTATAGCTGCTCTGCTGCTTACGAGATAGCGCAGGCATTAATGCGCCTGCTTGAACAAGCCACAATTTGGCTGCATTTCAGCTTTCCCAATGATATCTCAATTATAATTAGCGTCGCCTTATATTACAAGAAAAGAGGGCTCTAGATCGTCATTAGTACATGAGTTTATCATCAAGATAACCATTAAGCGATTAAGCTAGTGACACACTACATTGAAAAGTTACAGTGTTGCATTTGGTGTACATCAAACATTTCTACGTTAACAAGACCCATTACCGTTAAACCCGTCTGAGAGCGTACGAATTTTTATTATTAAAACTGGTGATTGCAGTGATACCATTACACAGCGAGCTTTCGCACAACAAAATAATGGTACCCTCAGCTTAGCTAATCTCCGCTCTCTAAATTAGTCTCTCTCTAAATTAGTATGAATGTATTTCACGTATAGTGCCTGTTACTACGTAGCATTACTCAGAGCGTTTAGCATACCAACGGACTTTATTAGTGGAAACATATATGAAAATTAGAACTGCATTGTAGAAAATTGTAGAAAATGGGCCTATCTTTTTGAAAAGCCTGACCTATGCCGATCGTCTAAACGTCCTACATTAGGCGCACATATATTGAAAAGCATCGTTCACTTTAACTAACCGTCATTTCTTTTTCGGCTGAAATGGCAAACCGCTATGATTTTAATTATTTCTACGTCTATGATTAGCTGTTAAATCTCATCCAAAGAGTAGATGTTCGCCTATAGAGCCGACTTTTGTTTATGTAGTCAATGCTTGCTAGCAGCTTTGCTGATTTTGCGTTCCGTTGTTATTTTTACTAACTAAATAGGGACATTTGATCAAGCCGATTTCACCGTGACCTGGTTGTAAGTTGACCATCATCGAAATCGGATGGCACTTTCGGCGACCGTTTGGAAGACTTCGGGGCTCCTTTTGACCCTGACTTATCTTTCGATTTCGGCGAGCTTTTCTGAGGCTTTAGAACCTTTTTTGGCGATCGGCCAAACAATGAATCTTTCGCTTTTTTCTTCCGTTTCTGTTTGTCCTTTTCCTTTTGCAAAATATAGAGACGTCGATTCTTCCTTTCCCGTTTGCTCTGCAAATCATCAAACATTTATCGAGCCAGTTATGGCCAACTTAGCACCGAACGGTTGGGACTTCAGAAAAATAAAAGTGAGGCAGCGGTGCAATCAGTGATGAAATAAAGCAATGAAGAGATTTTACCTTCGACTGTTCCTCCTCAATCTTGTCTAGCTCCTTAGCAAGTGAGGGGGGTGTAATGGTTATGTATTCCTTGGGAAGTTCTTTTCCATGTTTATCGTGCCAAAGGCGGATGCTTTCCGCCAAACGACGCAGGCGTCGAATCTGCAAATGGGATGGCTGGCTTACGTAATGAGTTTACGTAACTACATGCACTGGTATAATTACATAAGTACATTTAGTCAATAGTCACGATACTGAGATACCTGAAGGCGCTCGAGGTCTGTATTAAAATCCCCCAGTTAAATGGTTAGTTGGCGTACATTCTTCAGCAATATTTTGTGGTGTTCCGTATGTAAAATAATTTGTACCAAGTGTGTCTAATATTCCAATTAAGTTTCTTTCGTAACCTATGTGTACCACGCCTCGATCCTTAGGTTTGGCGTAAGGTGATGGCCTTATGGTCGGCGTGAGATGGTCCACGTCCGTACAGCTTAGGCGAAAGCTGACACTATGCGATATGGTTGAAGTAGATCGTCTTGAACTATCGGTTGAAGTGTATTGGCTTCGCCTTTTGACTTTCTCGCGGTCAGTTTGTGCTAGTATCGATTCGCTCAACAGGCTATCACGAATACCTGAACCGGCAAATTTATCCGATAGAGCCGCGGGCTGTGTCGGACTAGAGATAGAGTGAACAGGACAACAAGTGGGTTGCCGCACATAAGTTCAGAAATATAAGTTGTAAGTTTTATTCCGTGATACGAAATCAGAAGAAGCAGTAATATAGAGCAAAAGATTAGAAGACTGCATAGTTCTGCTACGTCGAATTTACAACGTAGTTACGAGTTGACCTGTAAAATGGGCAGCGGTCAATTATCTCATGGGAATTGGTTGGAATCTGCTTAGTGAAGCATATAACGTTAGTAATGAGTAAATGAATACGCTTATCTCAGATCCCTGATGCATTTAGCTACTCACTCGTGAATTTCACTCGAGACTTCGTTTATGACCGGTCCAGCTGATTAATTGCATACACATATAATACCTTTCTAGAGCTAACCAGAGAACGATTAAATCTAAATATTTTTTTGCATAACTCTCACCAGACAGGGGGTGGCCTTAGATCGGAGTGCCTTCGGGGTACACACAGTTTTTTGTCGTGTGACTTTAAGTGCTCACTGCCTTTCCAGTTTGAGAACCAATGGAAACAGCCCATTTAGGGCAGTGTGTAACGGAGAAGTATGTTAAAACTCGTTCCAAAAGATTCTTGTTTGAATTAGAGATATAATAATAGTTTTTCGTGATTTCGCTTCGTCCTTGCCTTGCCATCAGGCCTCTCTTTCGGATTCCTACAAGTATAGAAAAGATTTTGCTTTAAACAGAAGTGTTGTGTTTTTAATATCCCTTATTGTTTTTTGTTTTACGTATTTGTTTGAAATGTGCTTATTATTTATATGAACCCAGAAATCCGTAATAGTAGTCACGCCATAAATTGCACTTACTTCTTTTTCTAAACGAGGTTTTTGTTTACTCGTTGTTCGTTAAAAATGGGTACAAGAGTATAAGTTTCGTAGTTCGTGATTTTTTGCCACATGTTTGCATATATATATATATATATATATATATATATATAGAAAGAAAACGTTAAAAAGCTTTCAAAGTATATATTATAGATTGTAAAGTCGATTTTAGAAAAATATATTCAGATGCGCTTCTAGGAAAATGAGTAAGAAAAATTTATGGCGAAGGAATGACTAGGTTTGGAGACAACCATGTCAAAAGCAGCAAAAGCTTTATCCCATTTAAGGTGTTTCTGTAGTGTTTGCCGAGCTTTATGTATCAATTGACACTTAATCTTCTTTAATTACTGTTTGTTAATTAGCGAAACTGTTAGAAGAAAATGATTATTTATTTTAGTAGACGGAGTCTGCGTTTATGTTCTATGACACTTTCCTTAACACTAATATTTGTTACTATTGACACTAACGGTACTGCACATTCGTTAATTTACTGATATTTTATACTAATACTGCTATTTGTTTTTTTTTTTTGTAAAAAGTATCTACTGCGGCATGGTGGTTTCAGTAGTTGCAATAAATAGAACTGTTACGGTTGCAATATGAAATTGAGATTAATTGACCTGGTTCAGCATTGTTTGCATGTAAACTGCTGACTGAGCGGCTTCTACTGTCGGCTAAGGGTGACTCCTTTTCCTCACAATAATATAATTTGGCCTTAGCTGAGCTCAATGTCATTTACCAAGTGAACTCGGTTCATTATCAGCTTCATATCTTATAAAAAATTTTTCTCTTAGGTTACACATTTCGATTAAGATATACTGTTCTACTGTAACCTGTTTTGCTATGTTATAACTAAAGCAATGCAGCAAGAACTAGAATTAAGGGTACAGTGATGAACGTCACACATATAGGATATCTATAACAGTAAGAGTCGTCTACTTGGAACGCGTCTGTAATTCTAGTCCGTGTTGCAACTATGTAATACATTTTTACTCTTCGTTCTGCATTATAGCACCGTTATGGCAAGGTGATACACAATAAGCGATGAAGCCTGTCTTGCCTACTTATTCTGCCTGTTTTTCGAGAGAAACAACGTATTAAAAGCTGTAAAGATGTAACAGCAGGCCCTTCAGTAAATATAATAGGGCTAGCTCGTACTATATAGGCGCTTTTTGACAAGACAGTACATTATTTATAATATTAAATCGCGAGAATTTAAGCAGCCGTGGGAAAAAAAGCATAAAAACTGCACACATTAAATGTACAGCGGTAACAGTAACAGCGTTTACACTATTGTTTTCTGCGACCCTCGATCTGGAGTGCCTCGCAACTTCCGCCTTTAAACAGCTCGTGGATACAGCTGGGAAACCTATCGGGTGCAGCCACTTTCGAACAAGCGATATACTACCTGCGTTCTATTTCGGAACTCTATTTAAACGGCTGTTTCCTAAAAGTAGTTCAATAATACACAAGCGTGCGGGTCGGTTACGAATTTTGCGTAGTAGCTTCTTTTTCGTAGAATACATATCTCTGGTTGGCCCGCCCCCCTGACCGCCGATAAGGACATCTCACGAGGGTTGCCTGATTCACGCCCTGTGGCGTTATGGGCGATTGCGTTCGTGAAGATGAGACCATACTGAAAGTTTTCGCTAGGAATGATTCCTAAGGTTATTGGCATAAAAATGGAACGCATGTAGTGTGGCAGTTGGAATTTTCATCAGATCCAACACTCGCAGATAACTGAAGTGGAACAAACATCTGAAGGTGACATGCTGGTATACGAATACAAGAAACGTTCACATTTTCGCCGAAATTCGACTCGAGATTGCAGTTGAGGATTCGGTCGTACAAAACTGTGTTGTTTTATAAAGTAATTCTCAAGGGTGATCGCGTAATGAATCTTATGACAATGAATTCTGCGGATATGTGAAAAACTCTACTAATACACTTATATTAATTTAGCGTATTTATCGTGGTTAAGTGAGCTTGATTTTTTTATACATAATTAACTTTATCAATAAAGAATGTCACGTACACAGTTTGAGTTCATTCACTAAACGTTTGTAGACTAAGAATTCAGCATTATATATTCCGCCTTATATACATTATTAGAAGTTTGTTAAGCTGAAACTTAGTCACCTTTAGGAAAATTCTGATTATCCTAGGGTGGTTTTATTTTGAGGTTCGACGTCACTCGAGAAATGTCTGAATTGGCGAAGAATACTTAAGGTCGGCCGTTTTTAAGCAAAAAAAAGTGTTGCATAGAGTGTGCTATCATGGCAAGACCACCGGTCATGGAGACCGCTGTATGTTTTACTTGGCGGTCGGGTTTGTTAGTCCTTGAAGTTTCATAATTCCTTCATCTCAGCTTTGTTCCTGCTGACCAATGCCGAACCAACGTTACGTTATAGTTATCTAGCGAAATGATAGGTAATCATGACAAGAAAATGTGTATAGTCCTTGCAAAGTGGACCTTTCCTGTTATAGACCGAAGATTATAATTGTTGCACTGATAATAACAAGCAGTACATTTGCACTATGTGGTCGAAATTATCGTCGAAGTTCTATATCAGCACATAACGTCCGTACTTGTTTGATGACGATAAGGCTCGTTTGACAAATCTTGCAGAAACGATATTCTCCCTGATCGCAATGGCCCATACCGTAACACCCTTGGTGGAAACATCAATGGCCGATATCAATTTTCTGCCCTACATTGTTATTGCACAACTGAGTTCTTATTACGTTAACAATGTGAGCGTGCTTAATATGACCCCTGTTGCCAGACCCATTAACATACATTTGTAGGACAACGACAAATAATGTCATAGCGATAGATTTTATCAAAGCACTAATAACTTGAAGTTATAGATTATCTATAGGTGTAATACGTTTCAGCGAAGCACAGATATGCGGACATAAGTAAACAACATACATCATGAATGTAATGATAAAAAGCTCTTTTCAAATGCTCGTAGCCTTTAGAAAAGTGAACTATTGATATGTTTTTGTTTCGTTTCTAGACTGGATGTATACAGAAAGGTGCCAGCAGATCTCACGCAACCAACGTACCTCGGAGCAGCTATATCAATTGGGTGTGTCCTCTTCGTCAGTACCCTGCTTGTATACGAAACCTATAACTTTATGTCACCTGAACTGTAAGTACTATTACGTAACTAAACTAAAAATATCGAGTAAAAATCCAAATCATCCTATTACATCGTTCAAAAAGACTAGCGTTTTACGAGTTTCGATAGTTTGTTATCGAGTAGTAATACCAGCAGATCAAAGCAAACTTATCGCTGTTTTAATTTTGTAGTAGAAAACGTATCATAAACGTAGCACCATCTCTTAGAATGAATATTAGTGTCTTAAGATATGCTATAATCATTTTGCCGACGCCTAGCCAGCCCTAAAACTAACTTACAATGAAGCGCACAGACACTTGAATGTTGTATTTTCCCAAGGCTAGTGCATCTACGCACGTTAAGAAAACTACTTTTTCTTTGAAATTTGTGAAATTTTATCTTTATGGTTATAGTTAGTATCAGTTGGCCTACATATCTTTTAGTCAACAAAATTAGATTCGACCTAGAAATATTGATGCTTTGGATCATGCTCAACACAACAAGTATACAGTGCAACTGTTATGGATGTTAGCAAATTATTATAAATAATTTGCTAACATCCATGTACCAGGTTTAGATAATATGAGATCTTTGCCGCTATCGAGTTTGTCAACACATGTGCCAAGAACCTATGAATATTTTTACTTTACTTGATATATACTTATATGTATATATACTATTGACATATAATATTGACTTAATTGCAAGCCGTTTTGCCGGACAGTTACTATTAGAAGTGACACCACGACGCGATCTCATGATGTACATATCATTTATATAGTACTAATAATAATATAGAGTGTCCGCTAACTGTATGGCGATAGGGTATTACAAAGGTGCCATAAAGATACCATGTAAGATATTCAAATATATATATGTTTATATATTTATGTTTATGGACAATGGTATATATCTGCATAACATCAGTTTTCCGCAAAACTATCTTTTTTGCTTCGCGACCCAGGGCTAATTCCGTTCCCCGTTCGTAGTGCTCATCTCACTTTCAGGCCATTTCTCTTCGGTCTCAAATTTACCTATTGATTATTGCTTTCAACATATTTAACACAACCCTTGGAGGTAATTCGCAGCGATTGCGTGTCGGACGTTGCCATGCGCGTTTTAGTTACTACCCTTATATCACATGTATGTCGAGTCTTTATGGTGGATGCCTTTTGTCTCTAAAATTACATCGCTGTTATTAGAGGTTGCCCTTGCCCCTTGTCTCGCAGCTCGTGCTCATGACGACGGCGCTGACAAGAAAGAAGCCTGAGAGGCATCTTTTTCTCCCGAACTTTACTTTCGTTCGATTCTGCCAAACCCTTAGTTTAGCTTTTCTTCTTCTTTTTGCTGTCGGATACCCACGTCCGGAATCGTTTGTTTCTATCCTGGATGTTCAGGACACACAAATCATAGTGATAGTTAAGTGGGTAACGCGTTTGCTTGCAAATCTTAGAAACACGCAGTTCTCTAGGTTTGAATCCGGACATAAATGCACTTCGTTTGGTGTGTAGAGGTCAACCGTCTGATGGAACGCTCAATGGGGATGCCGGACGCAAAACTCAAATTACTTAGTGATAGTCAACTCGATTGCGTGGCTGCAAACGAAGTGCAGAGCTATGTCTTACACATGCTTCCGCGAAGCAGAATCGAAGCTTAGAGAAGATACTCAGTTCGGGCGCTTTAAAAGACTTCGTGTATCGTAGACGAGGTCTTGCAAATGTAATGGCTACAGGAGAAAGGAGGTTAGTCTAGAGATGCTGTTGAACTGGTCTCTTTGCAGACGCTTGGCGTTGTTGTATCTGGTGGTGCACTAGCATCTGCTGTTTTGTTTCCATTCGTTGCGACGATTGCAACGTAGTAGTAGCAGCTACGGTAGCAATACCAAGGTAAAAGAAGTGAACGTCATGTTACGATTCGCTTCTCTCCCCCCTCACCAACGGAACAGTTAAGCTGTTACTGCTGCTACTAACTTCGAAAACTTAAACTTACTTGTATAGCTAGCTGTGGACAAGCTGACTCTAAACTCGCTTAAACTTATTTACCGACCAATCGTACAATGGCCTGATACAAAAGTAGTTGTAAGCTTTCTCGCTTTGTTCCGTGGCTGCCGGTGTAACGGCGGCTGGCGATTGTAAAGACCAGTACGCCGACGATGTTTAAGTGGCTTGCTTGGGTTGGACATATTAATCTGATCATAATATTGTCCAGTATTTGTCTTTGCAGCGTATTAAAGACCTATCGGTCTGTCGGTCAACCTTCTGCTCCGTACCGGCTTCAATTGTTCAGAGTCAATCTATTTTTTCATTGTCGCAACGACGAATACGTGCTGACTACTATTAAAATTATGCCCAAAACTCAACGGTCCGTATTGGACTTGTTAACATGTTTTTATTCGTTTTTTCTGTGGTATCGGTTAGCAATTAGGTTGCTTTTATTAGCAGCTTTCGCTTTTTGCTCTGGAGACACTGTTGCTCACTTCTCCATTGCTATTACTATTACTGCTACTATGTGCCTATAAGGCGTTCTCTGCCGTTTTTCGTTGCGTCTGATCCACACTGTACATTACCCGTCAGTGTAGATCCTCTACGCAAAATCGGCTCATATTTACAGTTTTTTGCCTCCACGTTATGTCCTGCTACGTGTTCCTGTTTTGCTACCCAGCGATTCGTTCTCTCTGCCACTTGCCTTGCTTTCTGTCTTTGCTGCAGTAACCCGCATATCCCTTAGACGATGCTGCTTTTTTCTTTGCCCCTGAGGACCACTCTGTTAGTTTTATCCATTCTTCTCTAGAGGCGACTCTTCGGTTACGGTTGAACCACTCTGCTCATCATCGAAAGAGCTATGCTTTTACCGTATACTGAACTACAGATTAATATACAACAGCAGTTCACTCAGCTATTATGGCCCTGCAGCTATCTATGCCCCTGCTGTAATGATGACCTTCCTGTCAATTCACCTTTCAAACCATCAAGTTGCCCTAAATATGGCGTCGCGATAACATCCTTACCAGCAAGTTTTTTAGTTTAAGCGCAAATTCGTGGCAGTTAGCCAAGAACCACTGACAGTGGGCCGTTGACAGCCCAGATAATTGTTATCTATATATGTAGACAGATTCTAAGCTAACCCCTTGTGTAGCTATTGTAAAAACACTGAGTTTGGCAACAAAATAATAAGGAAGCAAAATATTTTGCTACTCCATGCAACATACTCCTTGGCTAATAGAGGGGGCATATATATTTAGGGAGCTATTTCCAAGTACGTCATGATTATGTATATATGTCTGTATCCACATACGATGCTAACCGTTTTCGAGAACAGCCTTCATTCTTCATAACTTAAAAAGAAATTCCAGTTCGAAATGCTTTAGATCTTATAATGCTGGCCCGTTCTCCTGTTTATTCCTGTAACGAAGCACTACTTGAACCTCAGCACTACTTGTACGCGGAATAATCCAGCCTCACGTCTAGCGATCTTGTTGCTATATGTAGTAGAATATTTACAAGTATGCATGTCATATGTATGGTAAGGAGAGGCATGTTTTCGTTCTGTGCAATATCGTCTGCGTAAAATCATGTGGATGCTTGTGATCTCTGCAGCGGCAGCTGCGGCGGCTGCGGCTGCTGCATCTGAGGCTAAATGAGGCTAAGGACAGAGGGGGACTGGTCGATGCTGTGTCTTTAGAATCATCGGAATCGCATGGGGTGCCCACATTTTCTAGCTGGCCGCCTTCGCATTTGCGTACTAGTTCATTCGGTCGTGCATTCATTTTTACTCCCAAAACTATACATATAAATGCAGGCTTCGGCAGGCAAAGACACATACAAGCTTCTGATTTGGCATCCTTCACACGCCTCAGCTGTCTTACCAACATAACTAACTTTTTTCCGAGAGAATTTAAAAATAGAGCAATATCAACTGCCTATGTATGCAGTGTTCATTGCTTACAACCGTATAGGTGAATGGCGGACGGGAAAGTTTGGATGAAAAAATATGTGGAATTTCTATTGCGTACGGTAGAATAGGGTGGAAAAGATTGAACCATGTATATAAACGGTGAGAGAGAGATATAGATGGAGGATCAAAGCGAAGGTAATATGCATAATCGCGAATAAAGGAGTTCTGACAAGATGAGTGACGTTGATAATGTGTATAGCAATGAAAAGCAAACACTAGTGACATTGCCAAGTCGATTCGGAGCCCAGTGGATTAAATGAGACAAACATGCTATTGATCGAACTATACTAGTGAGTCGTAGCTACTGTGCGCTAGCAAGCAAAAGAAATAAAAAGATCCGGCCGTGAACGTGTACTATAGAGAGCTAATTTAGCTTCACTTTAATTTAACTTGCGATTTCCCGCATTAAGCAATAATTTCTAAAGATAACTCTGGCTATATCATGAACGAGTTGTCTACGCTACGGCTGCTACGTGTAACAAGAGCGGTCTTGATCGTTTCGTGCTACAACAAACAACACGACGAGAACATGGGCTGCTCTCTATTGGATTCGAGAACAGTGGGTCGGTACCGTGTATAGGCTGTGTCACAGTCCTTGTGTTTGCCAATCTGTGTGTGTCCAAGTATGTAAGTGTAGGTATTCGTGTTCAAGAATCCGGTCGAAACGCGATATGGCTGAGTCGCTTTGTCGATTACGAAAACACTCAGTTGTTGTCCAGTACTTTTACTATTACTGTCACCAATGTTTCTGGTGGGTCACCTGCTGTTTCGATACAGAAACAGTGATGATCAAACTAGACAGCATTTGGTGGAAATGGTGACCTGACAATCGTTTCGTTTCCGTAGCCTTCTACTGCTTTCAGCTTTCCAGCAAACACCGCCTTACGCTGCGAGCATCAAAAAAGGTCAACCTTCATTCCTTTTATCAGTATTAGGCATTGCTCAGTCCGTTGATCTCGGGCGGTCGCTGGCGGCCTACTTGCCTTCCTGCCTGCCTGGCTACCTACCCTTGTTAACGTCAATGGCTGCGGCTAAATTAACTCGATCGAACACTGCTGCTGCTGCTACTACCATCATTGGTACTTTTTATTCGCCGCTCTTTGACCATATCTCAGTCACCTCTTGGCCAGCTTCTCTTTGCCGAGAG
Source organism: Varroa destructor (assembly GCF_002443255.2). Taxonomy (NCBI): domain Eukaryota; kingdom Metazoa; phylum Arthropoda; class Arachnida; order Mesostigmata; family Varroidae; genus Varroa; species Varroa destructor. The sequence goes on along the minus strand of NW_019211460.1, from coordinate 31,426,247 downwards.
CAGCATAAACACGACGCTATAACCGTTAACGCTATTGTTATTTGAGCCGACCCGACCCGACCCAATATCCGGGAAGCACGCAAATGTTATGAGCCAGTAGTGGGCGCAGCAGTTGCAATTCACGACAACTAATGCAAACTAACTTTGTCCTCAACCGGACAAGCAGAAAGAGGACGAAACGGTGCAGACTATCTTGGTCCTGCTGATTATGAATGTAAACGGTTTTTGTCGGTTAGTTTATTTCAAATGGAGGCAGTCGTAAATCAATATTTCTGTCGCGCTCTGTGAACAATTTTTGATGATTCTTGTTTTTATTGGTCGGCGTTCGAGCTGTCCATGTAGACAGAAGATGAGAGTCACATGCGGACTTGGCTTATGTGTATCTTATCATAAGGTAGGTGTTAGATTGTGTCGTGTACAATGTTGTGTGATCAAAGTCAGCGAGGCCCGAGAAAGTATAATGCCTAGTACGATCATCTCGCCTTTTGGTCCTGAACGGAACTGCAGAAAACTGAAGCTGCTCATTACTGGTTGGCATAATTAATAAATAAAAAAGCAAGAAAAAAACAAGTTTTTAAGCGAATTCAAGTAACTAATAAACTAATAACAAAACATAATAATTCTTGTATCGTAGATATCTTTAAAGGAGACTTTACGGTTGAGCAATAAAGCATCAAATAGTTACGTGATCCATCTATTTTAGTTGGTGAAAATTTGGGTATTCCTACCGACAAAGAATTATCTCCTCTGAGACAGAGCCAGAGGTTTATTAACACGTTACATTTAACAAACCCTTTCGATGGCCTTTTCCGTTCGACTGTATTCTGTTTGGAGCCCATTGATCCGCTGAGTTGCTTGTCTGTCGCTAGATCTTGTTAAGGCTCTAGAGTTTTAAAGGTTGTACGGATGAACAAATCAAGATTGTTTTTGAAGTGTTTTTTTTAATGCAAAAGCCTAATTTAATTAAGGTTATGGAACACGTCTAGGTATCATGATTTATTGAGCCTAGGACAGAACTAAGGAAGCTCAAAATACTATAGGCCACATTCTGGTTATTCCTTGCAGTAGATTTGCTGAGTGAACCGTTTTTTGTGTATGAAGATTGGAACTTCCAAGGTGTCGGTTGAATTCTCCTTTGGTCTTCTGTTGTTACTCCTAGTAGTGCGTTGTAAACCTTAAACTTTAACTAAATATGCCAAAGATTATTCGACTCCGATTTTTCGATGGTGCATACGCTGGCTATCGGGAATTTAATTAGATATGGCACAATTTTTTTTATGAAACAGCCAGTTTTAATGAGCCTTTTGAAGATAGCAATTAGCACGAAGACAAATGAATCACTACGCGTTGCATTACATACGAGTCGATTGACTACTGACACATTTATGCCAATGTCAACCATACGTCCTTAGCACTTGCTTCATTCCTTTTTGTGGACGAAAATACCCATCGTAATCACGTTATTCGATCGTATTTACGGCAAAATGGATCGTACATCATTCAAATATTCCCCTTTATTCTTCGCCTCTAACATTAGACAAATATCAAGTTAAGGTTTCTAGGTGCCGAGCTTCCTCTCAGAAGGAAGACTTCGTGCTCGTGCTGCTGTCGATCATTCTGTATCAGTTGACCTATGTTATGCGGTGCCTATAGGATGCTATTAGTCCGCGAGTCTAACGGCCTTTCCTTGGCTGCTATCAGGAATATTTAGTTTTTTTTCCGTAAGCATTGCATACGCAGATCTTTATTCCATGCATGGACACACTTAACACAAGTAGGAGAATAAATAACGAAAATGAAAGCTTTATCGTACGGTTAAACAACGCATAGAATTTTCTTGCTGCTTTTTGCGCCGGCGTATCCGTTTTAGATCATTCAACCTACTTTATCATAGCCACGGTCGCTTTTTTCTTCTCGTGTAGGCTCTAGGCAGGCGCCGCTGTCTCCAGGTTCAGGACATTACTGGCCGCACTACCCAACAGAAGCGCTACGAGGAGCTTTGGAAATTATGATTTTCGCAGATCGAAAGCGAAAGACAGAAACGAGCCATTTGACGCCATGCTGCGCTGTTAAATATCTGTCGTCACTTGTTCGTAGAGTAAATTTTAATAGCTGAAGAGACAAGTGATTGCGATGGTACGTTTTTTATCGGTTTTTGCTTCGGAAGATACCTTCCACCGACCGAAAGATCTTTTCATAGGTACGGGCTTTTCTTTTCTTCTGCTCATACTTGCGAAAAATATGGCAAAATATGCGCCACGCCTATCTGGCTTTATCATGATATACACAACCATTCACGACGGTGAGCGTTAAGGGCGCAAAGCCGCCTCTCAAATAAGCTCGTCCTTATCTTCATTTATCTTTGTATCTGTGCCGACACGTTAAGTTATTCGAGTCTGTATTATAGGCTGTCTTGGGTCGGATTTAGAAGTGAGGGAAAACATCCTACGAGGAAGGTAAGAAGTACATGTTGGAGAGCAACCCGGCCATTGCCCCACGGATGATACATCAATGCAAGTGACTTGAAAAACGTGATAACGTTGATGATAATTTCAATAAAGTACGGACAAGGCCATGAAACCAGTGAGGGTCTATTTAAGGTACAACTTACTTCAAATTAAAGCTGATTTTCAATAAGTGGTTGGTCTGGCGCCTAGCCTGCCATATTTATCGGACCTGATATGCTGAGTATGATGAATAGGCAGCAATCAGTATTGACGCATTGGGTATTATTACCTTGAACTAATCAAACAGGTTGGCAGGCAAACGACGGTTAGAGGCAAAATCCTCCTTAGCAAATTCCTACATAGCGCCAAAGGATTTGAAATACTGAGAACATTAACTTTATAGGACTAAACTGTTGAGACACTTGTTAGCATCGGAGACGAACGACAGATGCTGGCTAACAAGCCGCACTGTCAGTAATTCATTATTACGTCATTTCGTTCCTATTATCTTCCGATGATCAGAGTGCATGATCTGAGTCATGCCACAAGCGCGTACAAAATTAAGAGATTAGGTAAAGATACATGTAATGTATGAAAGCACAAATGTATTGTTAATTGTTGCAGGAGCCTCGATTTACTTACATATGAGGCTTGTCAATTAAGCATAAAATTACTAGGCCAGCAAAGATCTGAGCCGTGTATGAGGTAGACTAGTAAAGGGAAAGCCGACTTGGCAGGTCACGTTGAAAAAGTTGCTGTGAACACGAGAGAATTGAAGTTACGTTAATAGAAAACTAAAATCACCGGTTAACAATGAGGTTATTTCTTTTCAAAACTTGTAAGTAAAGCATACAATGTCAGGAACGCGACTCTATTAGACCTAAAAGAACGTTGTGACTCTGAAGTTTTATATTCACGTTCTCGGAATAGCCATGAGCCTCTAATAGAGAGCGGCGCTTAAATAGTGCACAACAGAGTATGTACCGCGCTGTCCCCTACAAAGGGATTCTAGACTATTATTAGTTGCCTGTGCTATCATATTCAGAACGGTAGCGGAGCGTCGGTCAAGGGCATGGAAAAGACTTTTGTTCTAATTGATTCATTCTTATTTTGGTAATCATATTAACTACGAAGGCGCGTTTTTTTGACGAACAGAGATGAGCTATTACCGCCTGCCGAATTTGACCATCCCGTTTACATGTCTGCATACAAAAGTAGCTGGCTAACTAAAGTACTTAAAAATTTTCTACCATATAACATTCAACAATCGGTCATCACTAATCACCGTCTTGTGATACGTGCTGTCGTGTATCTTATTTCCAATAGAGAACCACATTTCTAAATGCTGGATATAAGCCGCTGTCTCATGTTGTGTGAATGTGCTTTTTTTTTTTTACTTGATGAAGTTTACGTTTCCATGAACATAGCCTCAAAATATTACTCTGTGCCGCACCACGTGCGCTGCCATCGTTTGGGCAATATGATTACTACCTTGCTGAATTCCGATAGAATCAGTTGATCCCACTGATCGAATTATACTCATCTAAATACTCTTTCGAACCAAGTGTTCTGTAATGCCCTAGCGTATTATGTATGGACTTGGATGTGGTATCTATTTACGTCCGTCAGGGTGTCTTATGAGTGGTTTGGTTCTTTTGTTTGTTAGATCTATCTGTTATTGGTCGTCTCCGGGGCTACTATTTACCTCGGGATCTTATTTATTCATTACGAAAAGCGTTCCGCGTTCAAACGTGGCGTCGCTCTCCAGCTCTGCCTACAAATTGCTCCACGATTTGTGCTTTGTAGAAGGGTACCCGATTAGTTCGCTCGTGATACGTTACGCTGCGGCTTCCTATCGTTACGACAACTGATGGAATAAGGAAACTTTAGAAAATGGCGATAGAAACACAATGCGTTAGTCAGCCATTATTATTAACGTTGAGTGTATACATACGCCGCGTGGTTGTGATAATTCCATAGATATACAGAATGTTTGAGGTGAATCGAGGCAAACCTACTGTTGCTCGTTTGCAGATAAAATCTAACTAAAATCTTATATTTGAATAGTTCCTTTAGATGTGTCAAAAAAACGTCTTCTGATTTTTTGCAGCGAAATTCCAGAGTAATAGAAATAAGTTCTGTGCCACTCCAAAGACTTTTCAGTTTATCGTGGATGCTCCGTTTTTTGCCATTTAGATTTTTCAGAAATCGCGTGGAAACTGTATCGGTTTTAGGTAACTGAAGAAGTTTAACCTCGGTGGGGCTTCGTCGAAAGAAAATTGGACAAAACCTGACTGTCGTTCATATTCCGAACACCAGCCTTCAACTGAATCCCAAAACGAACTGCTTCCGGTCTAGCACGATGAGTAGCGAGTGACCGTATGCTCGCTGTAACAAACAGCCCACAAAAATATGTCCCAGTTTATTTTAAAGACCGTCAATTTTGTTTGGATTTTCCTTGTCGTTGCCCTGACTGCTAAAATCTTGCATTTCGGGATCTACTCAACAATCTTTACGAGTGTATTACACCACAATTCAAACAGTGACAACATTCAAAATGCACTGATAGTAAGGTAAACCACCGGATAGAAGGAAAAAACGCAATTTCTTTAAATGAACGTTTTCTAATATCTGTAGCCCCAACAGGGCGCAGTAAAACGGTCCATGATATTACGCTGCACGCGCATGGCTGGGCTGTAAAACAAAAACACATGTTACATGTTTCATTGCGATGTGACAAAAAACACCGAAAACAGAGTGCAAACTCGTCAGCCCTAGATGATAGGTTTTTAAAGTGTCCGTCGTTTTCATTATCGCTGTCGCGCTTCTAGGCAGAGATTCTGTTTCTAAATGGGTCTGTGTGTGTATAGTATACGCCGTTTTATTATAAGTCGGATTAATTCGTATTGTCGTTACGACGGTCGCGCTAGGCGTCTCGGCTTCGTGCGCCACGTAACTAAAATACGACTTATCGACTGACCGTTGCTGCTATCGTTCGGTTGCCGGTTGTGACGGTGCCGCTAGCAATGTTTCGGGTTGGTTCCGGCGGAAGCGTCACAGGGCGACCGCGACAACACCGGCAGCAGCGACATCTATCGCGTATGTGCCCAAATCGCGACGAGTCATTGCTGTTCACGGCGCCGCGAGTGAGTGCATCAGTTTAACGTCGAGCCGTAGTAGAAGTTGCAGCAGTAGTGACTTAAGCTGCCGACCACCCAGCGCCGCCATCCATGATACATTTTCATACAACACTCGTAGCTTCTTTGCCTGTTTAACCGTCTACCGGTCTGTTCCAATAACGGCTGTAACGACCAAATAGAGCTTCTCTCCAACGTGCACTCTCGATCCAAAAACAAACCGAAGACAACGACACGGATGGTGGTTCCATGATCGACAGAAGCAACAACGCGAATAGCACGAGTGTGGATGTCGATGGCGAATGTGAGTTTCGTATCTGCCCGAAACCTTCAAATCGTCAAACGTTCCTATAATTGGAGATAGGCTCTGCAAAGGATGGGCGCAAGAAAAATGTTATCCTAACGCGTATATATAGTGACGTGAAAAATAAACAGAAGGATCAGTAAACGCAATGTATTCATTTTATGATAAGTTGACTATAGTGATATTAGACGCTAACACTGGTCACTATTATTGCTATAGAACGCTTGTAGATATTCGTCGTTCTTATGTCTAGCATATTTTCTAACGTAGAGATAAATGGATGTATAAAAATCTCCTCTAGTACTGCAGACAGATCTATCCATCTTTTCTTTTCTGTCTGTCTTCCCCGGTACCCGCCTCGCCCGAGTAAACACCTGTTTGCACAACCCCTTATCCTGTTCGTCTCGGAGGTCAAATTTTCCTTACCTTTCCACATTGTTCATGTCAAAACTGTTTTTAATATAGATTTTGCTTGTGTATTTCGCATTGCGCTGACTATGGTTCTGTACTATGTCCACCGAACGGAAAGCACTCATAGGGAAATTGCTGCAGAGGTGCGTTAATTCAGAGATTGAGACGGGTTCCGATGTGGCAGTCTGTTCTTGAAGACGTCTGTGAATTGTGTACATTGCAAATGCCGCTTGAGGAAATCGTATCGCTACTCATTACCGTTCAACTTAGCCTATATGATTTAAACTAACGTGCGTTGCCATACGCAGCAGCGTGTATGTGCGGAGCTATGCAAATCTGAACGCGGTAGCTCTTCTCAATATTAAAACATGGAAATGTTAGTGCCTATTTGCATTTCGTCTGCAACAGATTTCGTACTAAACGTTCTGCTAAAATATCATCGATAAGCCAATTTGAAGATCATATTTTTCCATGACATGAAACGTTTCTGTCGAACTTGAGCGTCGCCCCGACGCACGCACGCACGCACGGTGTAATTCTGCACGCATACCGACACCGAGATAGACACAAATAATTCGAATTACTTCTGCCACTCTTTAGACTGATACTGACGCAGTACGAACATAACCAAACGGGAAATGCGGTGGGAAAAGGGGGAAGTGGAAGGGCTGGTACGCGAAGGTACTCCCCGTGTGTACGGATCACTGAGAGCAGCATCCTAAACGATCGCAGGATAGCCAACGGATTGGAGAGGGACGACGGCATTAATGCTTCCGGCGGAAGCGACATCCCACCGTCAGTGCATTCACACACATTCCTACAAGAGGATGCCTGCTCTAACAGCAGAACAAAGCAAAGCAAGGGACAGTTGGACCGCGATGCGAGGACCGAACGGTAACCGGCGTCTATTCAACGAGCCGGCATCAAAACGCCGTAGAGAGAGACGGCGCTGTGGTTGCGTGATACGGGTCCCCCTGTCATTATCGTCAGCGTGAGCCGTTGGCTGCTAGTGCTGCTCTCTGATCTACTTTGTCCTCAACAGACAACGCGATCACTATCCCTAGCGCTTGCTGCACACCGACGGCAACAAATGTATTTCTGTCTAGTATAACGAACACTTGAATGAGCCGAAGTGTTTTGCTACTGACTCATATCAGAAATCAGATAAAAGCAAAGAGGGATGTAAATAAGCGCAGACGGACTTCCACCTGTTCACCAACCGACCTCCGATCGAGTGATCGAATTGCGCGATGATTTATTCGAATCGAAATTTCATCGAATGTAGCGCGAGTTAAGCGTGACCAGAGGATTGCTGTTGATCTACATTTCTGTTCTGGAACTGAATAGTCACTCACTGAACGAGAATATGAAACAATTTAGGGGGTACGAACCTTATTGTTCGGTAATTGAACTAGTCACAGCCGAATGACAAGCTGAAGAGCTTCAGCTAGTTTAGAATTCGTTTCCTGATAGAGTTTAGTTTCGTTTACTGGGCTCGTAGGGCGTGAACGGGCGAATTTGCAACGTGAACAGGCAAGCAAGAACGGAAAAATCCTTCGCCGTTCCCTCGAGTACTTTGCGCAAGCGTGGAAAGTCACTTGCTCTTAAAAAGGTTTCAAAATATGCGATAAAGCTCGGCCTTCATTTTCGTCGGTTTTATGCTCGTAATGCAGCTACAACCTTTTGTGCTCATTCCCCGCACACTTAGTGAAACTTAATTGAAAAAAAACTCTACTTTCACAATATAGTTGTATACGTTATAGCTAGAAAAAGCATATATGCATATGCCTGCTTGGGCATGCGTCCCTTCTGAACTAAACGGTACAGTCTTTTACGAAATAAAACATTGACTAATTCCTATTTTTCATGGCTGCTTGAACAATTTAAAGCTGCGTCAGCACGACCAACGCTACCAACTCTGTACGTTCAACGTTTTCCACAAAGCTGTTTCACCATTATAGTTTCAATGATTATCGTGTGCAATTATCATATTGTTGACGTATTCGTCGCACGCCTCACCATTTGCCGTCATCCACTTTCGTCCTAAAATTTTCCTAAACGATAAATGAGCTTGTAGACCGAACAAAGTCTTCTCACGTTTTGCAAACAAAGTCCGGCGGTGCTACTAAAGGACGCGTCAGATGCAATGCGGTGCTGTAGGTGCTCCACGTGTTTCGTGCGTATGTTTTCACCGCTGCTGGCGCTGCTGGCATCATCGCGTACCAGGAACGAGAAGAATAGATGAACGCTCTGAACGCCTTTAAGAAGCAATTGCTTTCGACTTGTGCAGTTAAAGTTCGTTAATTCGATCTTTCGAAATGTATTCTAAGCTTACCATTAGGTGTCTACGCTGTAGAAAGCGATTTGCCTCCAAAATGATATCGTGTTTTTCTTCTTGAACCTAGCTGGTGTCATTCTTGTTCGTTCAATTGTACCTGTAGATATTTTGAGATGATTCCTAATTGGCAGAGGTTCAGGCGACGTTTTGATGGCCAGTTGTCGCCAGCTGTGTCTAAAACACAACTAAAAACATGGACTCATCTAGCAGTCTAGCTAGCCAAAGCCACACTCCCGTGCTATCACAGAAAAATCATAAGCGTTCAAGTGCGATCGCTCTATATGTTACGTATCATCCGAATTACCTAAAAATTAATAGGGTATATTTCAGCGAAGCTCATAGCCACTGTCGTACACTTCATGAGTTTGTTCCATATCTGTGTGAGTGTTTGTGTGCGTGTGCGCCCTTTTTTGTAGCCTGGGCATCGATGACGGCAACGGATGTTCCAGCGAAACGAGGTGCTACTAGTATCGCTGCTACTTTTCTCGTGGCTTTTGGCGGAAGAGCTAATCGCGGCCATTTGATGGCCGTTGCGGACTCTGCTCCCTGACGGATTTGTCCATCCGTCTTTTTCCTATACATCGCTCTCTAATACACGTATACAAAGGCTTTTTCTCCATCTATTCTAGGGTATGTGAATTTGTCTTCGATTTTGTATATCGGTTGATCAGCAAAGCCATTCATAGCAAAACACTCGGATAACTCACACAGTATAATAGCGATGTAAGTGCATGCATCTTAAAGGAGGGCAATCATAATTGGCTTCTAGCCGCCAGACGGTGTCACGCACAGCGGTGCGTTGTAGACGAATATACCGTTCGTGAATAGACGAACTTGACGGAAACTACTGGCGAGCATATGCTCAGCATTACTGTTTCATGCTAACATAGCCGACCGATCTTATACATAGCCGTATAAGAAAACCTCTTTATTTATCATTAACTAATCAATATCCATGGTTTGTGCCTAGACGGAGCTGCTGCTGCATCCATGGAACCTCTCACGGAACTGGCAAAGGAAACAGCCAGCGGATGCAGCGAATTAATGTTAATCGATTCCCTGCCGGTTTCCCTCTTCGTAGAACCCAAATCTTTGTCGTGTCTCAAAGTCTCTGAAGTGTATGGCTATGAAGATACACAGACGCAAATATAATTGTTCAACCTTCGGCGCTCGTATTATCGCCTTATACTTGTCCTGATATTACAATGAGATTACTTTTAGCAATCCCACAATCGTATACGTCTGTATGGTCGTATAGCCTACCATACTTATCTTAGATGGCGGTGAAAACGGAGTGGCTTCCGAAGAAGAAACGGCTCACGGAGGGCTGCGTTCTCATTAGAAGAATAACACGATCCAGACGAGAGGTACACAGGATGTATCTTGCAAGGCACCATGTAAACTGGAAGAACGCCTTTTATTTTGACTATATGAGTGACTTATTTTCTTTTTTTGTTCGTTTTGCCAAAACCGACCTAGGAGAATCCATCTTTGGCGGTCGATGGCATTTGTCTCCAGAGAATTATCCTCTTAGTCATGTTACATTTCGTGTCCTTATTTACTAAGCAGGAAATTGCGTTCGGCCACAACAGTTCCTTCCGACGCAGGCTTGTGTCGATACCCGGTTTCATCACCATCGCCCGGTGATCAAGTCCAACTGAAATTCTATCCGCTGAGGCCACTAAATATGTGTCTTAAAAATTTCTCTACCAGACAGTTAAACGCACCAGCAAACGGATATCAAGTGGCTATATAAGTTAGCTTCTTCTAGCGTTCAGTTAGTTGATCCTGCCAGGAATATCATCTGAATCAGCTGTCTGCCTGCACAGCGGCGCGGGCCGGACCATGCACACTCCTCTCAAAAAGAACTCAACCAATCGGTTGAATTTCATTACAAAGAGTAATCTTTTAATAAACCGCTATTCAGAGGCTTTTGGGAAGATTACCTACTGCTAGGCCACCATGGACACCTGAAGTCTGCTGCAGTACAGTTTCCACAGCAGCAAATGTTCAGGTCATTGGAAAGTTGTACTAGGGAGAAGGTAGAGCTTCTCTTGTTCATTGAGCCGTTCGGTGCTACTGAATCTGCACCTCAGAAGCGTGTGGTCGCAATCTAAACCGTCCAAAGCACGATAGTATCGTAGCAGCTGTAGTTATAATACCAAATCCCGCAACGGCAGCAACCACAGAGTTTTCGATATTCATAGCATAACCTATAGCTCTGCTTGTAAGCGTCTCGAAGCGCTACCCTTGGCTATGCTTTGACATTCGAGTATACGTGTCTCGAATATTTGTTGATGTGATTGATTAGTTGACGTTTGGGTTATTATACATATATATAAATTGCTACTTTGCAGCGTGGCCTTCTCGTGTTTATCTAGATGTGTATTTGCGAAGTCCTAAGTGCAGAACCTGCCACCGAGTAACCTTCCGTTGTTGTATTGTATTGCAAGAATATTGGCAGGAAACGAGAAAAATTGAGTTCCGGAAAACAGGGTAGCACGATGAGGTCTCCGACCGATGTTATTTGTTCCATTTTCGACCGGACGACCTGTTGTATAGCCGACGCGATCTCTGTTGAGTGCCTACCTCCCTTTTCTATTTCAAAAATTCTGGTGTGTCGGTTCGAACTAACCATTCGGGCATGACGAATTTCCGCAAACTATATACTTCTAATATATATCTTCTATGCTTTTGGGAGCCTCACAGGTGAGGACCAAGATCGACAAGTTTAGTTTTCCCAGCGTCACTAGTTCCCCAAAATTTACTCGTTTCCTTCGTCGCAAGGTCGCTTACATCAAGGACAACTATCTGAGTGCACGAGACTCTTAGCACGTAGTTTGCTGAGGACGTTCATTCGACTACGTTTGCTTGAGCAATGAGTACCTCCGAAGCTGTGGACTCGCGTGGCTATGTATGTTACTTCGGTGTTAAACGTATTCGCCAGTTCCTGCAATTAGCGCTGTGGGCAGATGGCTAAGGACTAAGGCTAATCGTTGCCTTCTACTAGTTAGTCCATCGCATGGATGAAGCCTGAATTTAGGCAAACTAATTCGAACATTTAAGTTTAGAGTGTCGAATCGCCTTGCCATCCATTTGTCAACGGTCTGACACCGCTTAACACGAACCAAGTCTTCGCTGTCGATTTGGCCATAGTAAATGTGGATTTGTACATGCTCGTAGGTAACTAGAGAGTTCAGTTTGGGTACGTGAACAGACAATGGAAGCTATAGGAATTCGGTATCGGCTAAGTTGGTTAAATGGCGTTCCTTGATAGACTATAAACCTTGATAGTTAGCAGACTATAAAGTATCAGGCACCGCAGTGATCCTTAACTAAGGCAGAACGATGACAAACTATAATATAAACATAAATCAGATAAAAATTACAGAAAGTATCCATATATATATGGGCACTTCGTTCTTTGCTAGAAGTATAGATGGGTTAAATGGAAGGGTAATAAAAAAATACCTAGAAGAGGGGCGTTTTAGAAGCTACTCCCACATCGGGAATTATTACATCTAATGCCTAACGCGTGGTCCTTCAAAAGACACTGACTCCTCTGCCTCCTTTCAAGGCTGCTTCAAGAGTCTCCTTGACACGCAGCGCAAATCTGTCTTTGTCACGCACTCCGAAGACAAAAATTAAGCACAATATAAATGAAACGTAGAAATCAAATGCGAAAATTCGATGATAAATTTTTTAAGTGAGTATTCTCGTTTTGAAATATGTCGCACTGTACCTTCTTTAATTAGCTGTTTTTTTTTTTTTTTCTCATTTATTCCATATATGTGAAAAACTTGAATAGATAAAAAAGCATCATTGAATCTTCCGTTAAAATTCGGACTAATGGGCGGAGTGTCTTCCAATCGGCCTTGTATCCTGTCGTATCACTCGAACAGCGCAATAGCAAAGCAATAGTGCTATGACCTTTTCACGAAACAGCATAAAAACGTATGCTGGCCACATGTTCTTTAGAGCTCATCACTGATTATATTTAACGATATATTCGTCTCAATAGTCCTTTGTCAGATCAAACTTAACAAAGGATCAACGAAGGATAACGATGTGATTTTAGTTGACACAGGTTATTACTGGAATAGTGTACTTAGTAAGATGAAAAATTATCTGTAATTTAACGAAGATTTCAGTTCAGATCGGTTGGAGCAACAGTAGCAAATTCGAATCTAAATTCGATAAGTTTCTCCTTTTTATTATTACTATGTTCTAGCTATTTTGTTATAGCCTAATTATTTGTCCTTATACTCGTACTTATATTAGTTGTTTAAAATAGTTACTTAGTAGACGCCGAACCCTACACCAACATGTTTCGCTGGTAGAGCTCTTCCTTACTCGTTCCACCAGCAGTGTAGATTTTCTAAAACAGATCATTTCTGCTCATAAAGATTATTAGTTTTTCTGCTTGTTGAGCCTAAGCTTGTGTATACGTGTTCCCAATGTCTCCTATTCAAACACAAGTGATTTTCCCCGTCTATCAGTAAACATCAAGTATTATAATTCAAAACATATTCACAGAATCGGTGTGTCCAGCAGTAAAGGCAGATCTCCTCCTATACTTCTGCTATGCTATTTAATAGATCTACTCAGTCTATATGTACCTATGTCCTTTCACACACGTTTATAGAATGCTGCCTGTTAGATTGAGTTATTTGGAATAGCTTCTTTGAATACAGGCACGACCTGACTTTCCGCGCATGATCCGCCCAATAACCTACGACGTGCCGGATGAAAGCCCTAAGTGAAACGCAGCAGCACCTGCAGCCTTGAGAGAGGGTTCGCATGCCTATTGTCTATTGTTGTTTAGTTCACTTCCCTCACCCTAAGAACCAAAGGGCCTTCGCTTCTTTTCCATCCATTCGTGTCATGCTCCTGTGCGCGAAGTCGGCTTAATTGACGGCTGTGAATTAATTATACGAATTGCTGAGTGCACCGCGAATCCAGATATAACATCGGATTTGGTAAATATAACCAATGGATAAACCGTACTTCGTTATTCTTTACCTCGAACGACATTACACATTGCTTAATTTTTTGAATCTTACACTGGATTTCGAATTACAACCTTTAGTCGGAAGGTTACGGCTCCTCAAACGAACTCGCTCGACGTAGCGCTAAGTCCTGTTTTTACTCACATAGGTCCCTTTCCCAGATCGACTTTATTTGGCAGACGACGCTTGGGTGCTCAGTTTCACAAAGTCAAAGCAAAGGGGATGAAGTATGTTTTGGTGGTGGATGATTTTGCGTAGTCAGTTAAGTCTATGCTGCTAGGACTATTTTAGGTGTAGGAAAAAGAATTCGTTGATTGATTTGAAGAAGCGCTGGCGATAGAGTTCGGGGTGGATCGATCTGTAATTGCTTGCCAAAAAAGGTCGAAGTGGCTTAGCCTTAGTGAGTGCGTGTGTGCATGTTTAGGGGATTGGGTCGCAGCTGGGTACTGGTTTCTTGCACACGTCCATAGCGCTGCCCTAGAGGCTGCTTCAACGGAGTCCTAGCGTATGACCGTCGTGTAATAGTCTACAACAAGCCTGTTTCAGCCCGCATCACTGCACAAGCCAGGGGAACTTTACCGTGTTGTAGCCGCGGATGCAATACCAGTAGACCGGATCTTACTTAGAGATCTTACTTACAAGATTCGCGCTACTATCTCTCTATGTTACTGCTACCGCTACCGCTTAGGGTGGAGGTAAGCCTGTCATAGAGTCGGTTGGCGGGACCTACCACTAAACTGCCGATAGTGTAGCAGCCGAACTTCGTCCAGAGCCCACCAACAACGTTGCGACCATCACAACAACAAATGACCTATGATATATACACAAAGGAACACACCGCGGCACACGGACATGCAGCGGTCAAATTGATATACATACATACATATTTATATACGGATAAGCAGGCGAACTGGTGGAAGGGCAAACGTACAGAGCAGAAAGGCAAACGGATGAAGTCACCCCCGTGACCAGCGGCAGCAAGGGCAAACAGCTCGAGTAGGCATCGAATGTATGTGCAATTACTACGGAAGAATTCTCGTTAGGTCATTGCAGACGTTCCTGACTGATATTGTAGGTACAATGATTGGGTAAACGCCGCGTGGAGCGGTTGACCGTAACTATAGCTATGTGTGAAAGGTGCCGCCGCAAAAACTTCCAACTCTGTAAGAGTTCATCTAAGAATATATTAATGGCAAAGTACGAGCGGTGAGAAGCACACGGAGGTGCCCGCAGCTTGTGGGAGCAGCTAATTTTCCCAATTTCTGTGCGCATGTGTTTGTTATCTTTTTAAATCTAACTTGCAAGAGACTAGCGGATTTTCGGCGTTTCTTGATGACTGCTTACCTATCTACTTGTCGCTAGCCCTGCTCTGCACGTATCATGTATAGGCAACAAGTCTGCCGTGAGATAATGCGCTGTATGGAAAAATATAAACAACACATGCATAATGTGAATATCATGTGAGATAAGTTCGTGGTGACAATTCGATATAGAAGATACTGGCATCTTAAATGGAAAAAATTAGTTCTATACAACCAGCAACAGATATTCCGCCTGCGCTCAGTAATCTGTTCCTACTTATGCTGTTATTACGTAAATTTGCTGTTCAGAGGGATAAAGTTTCTGATCAGCAATTTTGTATTACGAGAAGCAATGGGTGAACAATTTTTGCCGCTGCTGCTGATAATGTCGAGCTTCGAAGATGTGCAATTCAGCTAGACATCAGCCTATGTGCGTATCAGATGCATCTTGCCCTGACGTTCTCGATTTGCCGTGTATCTTATTGTAGAACACGTAGGCGGCTGGTCAGTTCGAAGAAAACATTCCTGATAACTTCAGGGGATTTCTGATCGCAGCGGTATGGTGAAATGGAAGCTCGTATTGGATACGAACAACTGTGTTATTACGATCCCGATCGACGAATGACGGCCTTTGCCAAAAGCCCAGGCATGAACACGCAAGTTTTGAGTAACCATCGAACGCGGCCTGCAACTTCTATTGTCAGGTTAAGAAATACTTAGATTAAGATTTTGTCCTACTCTACTGTGCAGGGATTGTGACGTGCGATACGGCCGGCACATTGTTGCATGTTACATGGTGGGGAGCGATCTTTGACCATAACGAAATCGGCTGCGGTTTGCCCAACGTCTAGTTTGCCGCAAAAATTAAGACTAGCTCAACGTCAACGGCCAAGTTCAGCTACAGAAACTGTTACTGATAAAAAAAAAAAACGACGACAGGAAGAAACAACGACCAACGGAAACTGCAAAGAGAGAATTAATAGGCGCCCCTCAATAGAGGGTCTATAACGCCGGCAAGTTCCGTTGCAGATCCTTAGCTTCTTCAAATCAATATAACCTTATTAAAAGCACTCTATATATAAGGCAAACCGACAATTTTTCTCTTATACAATAATAGCAATAACAACAAACGTCTGATAACGTCGGTCCGCTTCTCTGTTTCTATCATCCTATGCTACTAATATCAAAAACCCAGATCAAAATTGATAAGGCGTAATTGACAATCAAATCATATACAACCATTATCGCAGCACGCGGTTATGCGGTCGCTCTGAAGTGAAATTATTAACGGCTCGCGCCCACTGCCGCGATAGTCTTATAGTGCGGGTTGTCTGCGCGTGCGTGCGTGCGTACAAACTTAAATAATTGTTCCACTTATAATGATAACACATCCTGATACTGTTACTGAACGAATTTATGCGCATTCAGATCTGCATGTTGACCAGCGCTGTTATTCACGTTAAGGTCGTACGCTTCTCGAGGCGCTATAGTCACAGAAGTGAGTGCCATCCACATAAGTCATTATAGGCCAGCTCCGCTCTCTTATCTGTAACCGACTTGCAATACATATGGCCTGAAGCAAACATCAACGCCATACAATATCGCCATGTTGATCCTTCCAAAATAGTAACGGGTAGTACGAATGGCTGCCGTCGACAAGCTTCCTTCTGCCGTTTTGCTGTACACGAGACGTATGCCGACTTTGTTGTTGCCTTAACGTTTGTGAAATCCTGCGGCTGCTGCTACTGCTGCCTGCTTATTTCGGGCATCCCGTCCTGTAGACGGTCTTTGTTGTCCTTTCAATCTAGCTGGGGAGACAGCGTCCAGATACCCATGGTTCTAACGGTTCCGATAAGCGGACAGCCAGCTACACGGGCTAATGACAGCCGGATAGATATATGTGTCGATTAACGCTGAAGCATAGTTTTCAGGCGTACATTACTAATATAAAAGAAACCCAATCGGTCTCTCCCCCCAACAACAGCCGAGAGCACAGCCTCAACAGCTATTCACTGTACAGTATAGAATTTCTATGGCACCAATCGTCGCACGCGCGTAACGTTAAGAAAAAGGAAAGGAGAGAAACAGGTGCAGCTCAACGACGACCAGGAAAAAGGCGGGAAGGAGGTAACGGAGAAGGAAGATGTAAAAGTCTTCGTCATTATCAGTGACATTAAATACTCAGTTTTCCTGTTCCTTTTGCGTTTTTTTTAATAACACAAGGACAGCATATTACCAGAACCATCAGCTACTGTTGTTCCTGCTCTTCCAATTATTCCGATCCACAGACCCAGCGTAACGTCGCGTTGGTGTGATAAGTGAAAGCGACCAGCGGTTGCTGACAACACTAGGTTGTCAGACCGGGTTCCTGGAGCCATTTTCAAGAAACAGATATTTGCACTGCCTGGTGTGGTCGTTCTAGCAGTGATCATGCTATAGCGCGCCAAACCGCTCTTGCCACAGACCTCTTACCGCGTTCTTACCGGTGCTAATGTTGCGACGACGCCTGGTGATGGTGGCGCCATTATTAGTTTTGTAAGTCATCTAGCGCACCGTCGACATCAACTAAAATAACGATTAGATTGACTCTGTGCAATGGAACCGAGCTGCAGTGCAACAGTGAAGGTGCAACGAATGTTTAAGGCAGTAGTATCGAGTGTTTTAATTAGTCAGCTAACGTTAATCTGTTAAGGACGGCTTTTAGGACGACACGAACATCTTGCTTTTAGGCCATACGCAGACATCACCGATTATCGATATTCAAACAATATACGACAACATTCGAACAACTGTTCGTGGAAGCTGTTTCGAGCATTGCATGAGTGTGTATGTGTGCACGTGTACTTGTATGCGCGTGCCTGCTGATCTGGATTTTTGAGACTTCGGGCCGCTATCAATTGGCAATGTCTCATTGGGTAGTGCGTGACGGCTGGTACCGGGGCAATCAACTTCTGCAGCCCGTTGCTAATGTATTCGGTGTTCAACTGGATAAGTTTAATTATATTGCAGCCGGATTCTCTTGCATTCTACTTGGTAGCGTTTACCGGGTGGTCCTTCATCCATCTCGAGTGACTCCGCTAGCGAGACAGTTATACACTATAATTGTGGGCGTAGCTGTACTCTGTTTTTGTTTTGGGTTAGATATTAAGCACATGCTGCTTCAGACGGCACTTAGCTTTCTACTGATAGCATTCTGCCCTATAGAGTCACTGCCGAGGACAACGCTAATCTTTAATCTCGGCTATCAGAGCATCATGCATGCGTTACGGATGTACTACGACTACGAAGGATATACACTTGACATTACAGGTAAGTCCAGAATTCTAGAATTTCCATACGTAATTAAAATTTACGTACATAATAACGCATTATATTATCAGTATTATTATTATTCCGTCAATGAAATTGTCTAGACGTCGTAGATATCGATAAGGGAAAGATATATAATTTCTCTTGTTCCAAGAAAATGTTCCGTTAGCTAAGTGCAAATCGCTCATTTGTTTGAGAACTGAGCATTATCTAGAGGTATCCATAGCTACTGATGCAGGCACGAGGAACTCCACGAGAACGCCTAGATAATATACGAGAACAACATATTTTGTGTACATACATCGTTTGCAAAGATCAATAGGGTATTTTGACTATGTTGTAGATATATTCGGATAGTTAGGGGTTATATAGTCTAGAATTGAGGCTTCAATGATAACGTACCGTATCCTATTAGTTTTTTTTTACAAGATTCTGTAAAATTTAGGCCCTAATGCTGTAACTGCTAATTTAGGGTAGGCTTATGGCTCCATGGTAACGATAATATACTGTTTTAGTGTACTCCATGTTTAGTTACCGTGATGTTAGCTCGGGCGGTTACTGCCGCGGATCGATGCTTAATGTTTTCTACTCGTCGACCATATATTTTGCAAAGCCCTTTCTAGTTTAAGTATCACTTATTCGAATTCATTAGTTGCTAGTCTATATATGTTCCAGTATTTCGACATTGCAATAACAAGTTGAAACCCGTATCGCGATTTGTGTGTGTGTGTGTGTGTGTCTATGTGTACAGGTAAATTCAACTTTGTTCCCTGAAACACCGTTGACACCATCAATAGTCAATAGTGATTTATACTTTTTCCGTTTACGGGCAATCGGCAAATGTCCTTACGCTAAAATTTTCATTCTGTCGAATCAAAACCATCATAGGCCTATTTTCTGATTCCGTCAAGCCCGAAAACCATCTCCTATTAGTAATTGTGCATCGACATTAATAAGATGGTGGTTTACAAATGTCAAGTCTGGCTAATAACAAGCTGCGTAATGGAGAACTTCTAGGCCCAACTGGCGAACTGGTTCTCGCCACGAAGCAACTTGCGCGTTGACGAGTAAATGGTCATTCTTTTTAATTAAGTTACATTTCCTTCAGTTCAGATAGCTGACATTCACAACGTAGCGCAGCACTGTCATACGAGAAATCACAGCCTCAAGGTCGAGAACTTCTTTCACGCTCCACCAAACAAACAAAACGGGGCCTTCTTTTCGTAAAGATCTCGTTTGTGCAGGATAAATCGTGGTCTTTTTGGATTAAAGGATAAGATCCATACTTCATTACCAGCAGTGCGGAGAGGTACCGCTTTTGACCGTCGCCTTCATATGACCAATGCAATGCTGTATCCTTCGGTCTACTCCTGCATCCTCCTTATTACTTTGTAAACAACGCAGAAGTAGCCATTCTAAACTAGTGAACATTCGTGCTGGGCTTGATTATGTCCAGCAATACTCGAAGTTCTTGATTGTAAAACGTCTAAATCGTTAGGTATCGTCGAGGAAAAAGTTTCCTGCGCGAAATCTAACGAAGCTCTTTAACAGAACACGTCGCACAAACTTACAGAATACAATCTGGACAATATTTATTTGCTTGTAAAACATGAACAACACGCGATGTTTCAAGACATTTTTGGCAATTTTACTAGGATATTGATTGACGATTGATCATTAGAAGTGCCTGAGGTGTCCCAGAATAGCGCTAAGGCAGAAAGCTGCTCCAGTTTCGTAGGAATCAACGTCTTCCAGTATAGAAATAGTCAGAGTTAGAACTGAAAATGAATTTCTGTAGCTGTTGATAAAACATAAAAAACATTTCCTTTTCAATAGCTTCGCTAGCTGGGCAGATACTACCGTTTGCTAATCATTGTATTATATGTCATCCCACCTATTTACCTGCGCTCCAATTTCCGCAAGGTTTATTTAGCACCGGGTCTTTAGCAGACGCTTATCTGACGGAACTACCTTCACATAGCAGATATGTCTTAATAATACCAGCAAAACTGCTTGCTTTAGAGTACTTCCGAACACTCATTATTACTACTGCTAAAAGTAGCAACGGTTTAGATTATTGGCGAAACGTAATGTTTGATTTTTGTCGTAGACATGGTTTTCTTTCATATACTAGTGTACGACTTGTCCATTAACGTAAAGCCCAATAAATGGCGAAGTGTTCAAAACATTTTACCTATCCGTTTGTCCGTCTCTGAGGGGGTAACGATAGCGTAAACGGCGGAAACTTAAATTTTAGTCTTCTAAATTTTCATACACCGCCCAGGTGACCACCATTTAGCGGACATATGATTAGTTGACAGCTGTTGAGTAATTTTCTCGTTGTGCTGATCTTAACAAAAACAGGAAAATCCGTTTAACAGTGCTCCGTTCTAACCTTTGCATAAGAAAAGCGTATTCGTTACAAAGCAAATATGAGCAGTTAAATCAACCGCATGGTGACACGAGTCCTATACATAGCGAGAGAAAAACAGTAATTTAAGCGGTTAGTTAAACTAAGGCATTGCTTGGGTCTGGATTTCTACAAGTATACTATTTACATGACGGATGTTCTTGTTACGCATTCGACTAGCCCAGTTTTAGCTGGATTTGTTGCTGTTAGCAAGCAAATCCGACAGCTGATTCTCAGCGGATGTACCTATAGTTTTACCTACAGCTGCAGGTATATATAAAGTAGCTACTGTTGGCGTCAGCGCTCCGACCAGTTTGAGTATCAGCGATGACGATGGTAGCGGCGGTGGCGAACGGTTCATCCCGGGCGTTTAGCTGCAACCCGTGCGCGTGTGTATGCGTCTGCCCGGCTGTAAGTCGGTTTAAATGTGTGTCGAGCGCCCACAATTTTCGCTCTTGTGCGTAGCTGATAATGGGGAACAATGTTCAGCCGTTTACTCGTCCGCAGCGACGATAGCTGAAACAGACACGTTGTGGTGGTCCCGTATCGGTCCTCATGACTGGTTCCTGTTTGTCTCTGGTACAAAATAATAACAATTAAGCGTCAAACGGAATATTCAACAAGAGATCCTGCGATCAGCTTTGTGCTGTGTCCGCGTTCGGGTGGGGGGTTGTTATGTAGTCAAGAATAACTTCGACCGCCGGCCGCAAACAGCCGCCGAGAGAAAAGCGCTGCCGGTCTACATGCGACTTTATCATGTGATTCCTTTTGTCCTTGGTTTAACCATTTAGCCAATCTTGAATTCAAAGCCATTGAATAATTGATTCATCAATAACTCTACTTTGTACAGTTGTAAATAGTAGGTAGCCCGTTACCGACAAATAGTCATTGGTCGCCATTGTTATAAAGTAAACACTCCTTTGAATTTTTCTCAGCAAGCTGAGATCTAGTAAGTTGCTAGAGGTTTTTTCAATAATGTAACTGCTTATACATATATAGAGTAGTCCTTTATGTACACGCTGGGCCATTTCCGGCGTTTAGATTTGCTTGCTAGGGTGACAATTAGAGGAAACATTTTCTCTCTGACATAAAGCTTGAAGCAGGACGGAATCAAACAAAATGATTAGCAGCTAACTACTGTGTATTTTTCAGACATCAGCAGCCGTCTCATGCTGTTCGGGTATTATTTTTTTTTACTTCTATGGTCTAGAATTGACGATCGACTATAAATAATATCGGGGTAGAATGCTTGGATGTTATGTCGAAAATATTATAATTTATTCCAAATTGATAATCTAACTCATTGCGCATCTTTGCTGCGGTTTGCTGTTTATTCCAGGCGCTCTAATGATGTTGACCCAACGGTTAACCAGCCTGGCCTTCAACCTTCGCGATGGGCAACTTCCTGAGAAGTGTACACCGCTTATGCTCAAGCACGCTGTGAAGAAAAAGCCCAGCTTTATTTTGTATCTCGCTTACGGATTTGATTTTCACCAAATACTCTGTGGACCGCTTATACCGTTTAACGAGTTTGAAGCAGTTACTAAGGGTACGATCTTCGAAGATCGTCAGCGCGATATGAAGAACAAGGGCGACGACAAGCTGAAAAAGCCTGAGGTGTCCGACCCAAACCCGACGCCTTATGTGCTGAAACGCTCGCTGGATTGCATCCTCTGTATCCTTGTCCTGATATTTGTTGTGCCAAGGTTCCAGCAGGAATTCCTATTTAGTGATGAGTTTCGCAACTCATATATGCCGGTTAAAATGTTTTGGCTATTTGTGTACACGGCTTTAACCCGTCAGCAGTATTACGTTATTTGGAAGATGGCCGAGGCCATTTGCAATTCGTCGAATTTGGGCTATTACTATGAGAACGGTGAGGACCATTGGGATGGGTGTACGAACGTCGATATCTGGGGAGTGGAGACCGCTGTCTCACAACGTGAAGGTCTTGCCGCCTGGAATAAATCGACCCAACAATGGCTACGCAGCATTTGCTACGATCGGGTAGCAACGAGCAAGACACTGACGACCTTCTTCCTATCGGCGGCCTGGCACGGATTCTATCCCGGTTACTATCTCACCTTCATGACATTGGCCGTACAAACGTTAGCTGCTCGCAGTGTCCGTCGGAGTGTTCGGCCATTTTTCCAGAAATCAGCGAGCAGCCGGTTTGTATGGGACGCCATCACGTTTGTTGCAACCGTTGCTGGCTTTGCTTACGCGACAATACCATTTATACTGCTTAGCTTTGGCAAAGCGATGGCGATGTGGTGGGAGATGTACTTTTACGGGCACATTTTCAGTGTAATGGCTATATTTGTTCTTCCAAGGCTGATCTCACCGGCGAGAGAGGGTAAAGAGAAACTGGCCTGTTCGGATCAACCGCAAGCAGCACGAGTACTTGACCAATGCGACTTGTCGTATGGAAGTTCAGAGCGGCAACTGAACAATAGCAAGCTGATCAGCAAGTTTGGACAAGTCTGTACGCAACAAAATGATAACAAGAAAGGTACATCAACTATTAACAGCCTCCAAAGTACCGAAGTCAGGCAGGGTTGAGCAGAATTTGTTCGTCGCTTATTGTTTCGACAAGTTATTGCTTCTAAACTTCTGATGGATGGCTAGTGCTGATGAGATGATTTACTTCTGAGCAGGCGTAACCTAATCTGGCGCTATACGTTACTTACGTAGATGAGAACGGTTAATGTGAGAATTTAATGCTATGTACTAGAAGTTAATAGAGGAACGTTTGTTAATGTTCGTTGTTATACGGTTGTATGAACAAAATACATGCCTGTGGCATTTGTCCAATTTTTGTATTTGTGTGTGTATGTGCGGTCGTGTAAATGAAACTACCAAAATAGGTGGGCCTTAATAAACTGCGATGTAAAAATGTGGCATGACGAATGCAATACGGATGGTTTTGCTTGCATAATTTATATTGGGTAGGAATAAGAGGAATAGGTTCAATCAAGTTATATCAAGCAAAGTAATTGTACCCGATGCGTTTTAATTTTGCCCTCACTTAAAGCACATGTGCATATTTTAAGCGTCTCCTAATAACATGCTCGCCACTGTCAGTACAGTCATTTTTGCACCGCGAGAGGAAGGAGAAGACACAAGCGCCAGCTTCGGTATAGCATGCGCTGAAAGCTTAAGCTCAAAATATACAATGTTAAACTATCGGCCGAAGCATAGCGGTTCCGGTCATATGAACATCTGTATCGGTGGTTTTTGTAACTTCGCGTCCAGTTCTACCACACTGCACCGAAAAACGTCAGTATAGCAGGCAAAAAGAAAGCACTTGCAATAAAAATACACGCAATGAAAGAACAGCATCCGGAACTGCAAACAATTCAATTGCCAGCTGAAGATTCCCCATTGGACGAAGAACGATTCCTGTCTGTTCCATGAAAGAGCAAAGAATGGAATCAAAAACCAGAGAGCTGTCGCATGAGTGAACAGTTATAAAGCAGAGTTTAATTTAAATTATAAAAGTAACTAATTATCTAGAAGACCTTGAACTTCAAAGTTTTTCGTATAGATGTCGGTGATCTAGTACGAATATGTATCTGAGCAGCCGGCTTTCCAGAGCTCAGCTGTCTTAGATTACGTGAAAGTCGTATTCTTTGACGAGGTCATTCAATGAGCTCGTGGGCGTATCCTTACTTTTGGTTATGTAAACGATAATCAACCAAGGGGCAAAACTCTAGAAAACAATCTACGATACGTTTAAAGTTTTCCGCGACCGATTCCTGAAGCGAACATCCCACTCATATTCGCGCAATCAAAATACAAAATCACCTGGCCAATCGTGAGATGATTTTGTCACCTCCCCATAATAGTAGAGAATCGGGCTAATAAAGTAAGAGAGGATTCACCCATTAATTAAGAGGGTGTGCCAAGTTGGTTGATTGCTAGTTTAGAAGAAACGAACTTTAGGAGAAAGTTCGTATTAACTTATGGCAACAGCAATCAGAGCGGAAGCGGTTTGACTGTAGCAAATCTGGTTTACTTAGCTTTGTACCTGTGTTGTTTCTTAATCCGTTATTTCTTTAAAACTGACGAGACCAAGTTATAAAACTAAGCGTTTTGTCTTCAAAAAATCACGACTATTCTTGCCCTGAACGCGCGTTGTTGGCCTTAAGGGAGCAAACTGTGTCTTGAGTGGTGATCGCCTCAAAAAGGGAACTTTGTGGCTTCATGTTTTGTCAACGAGACACGGTTTTCGATGTTGAGACGTCTTGTGGTTGACTAAGAATTGGCGAACAGCAGATATTTACCATAGGTACCACTTTCGATTCGCTTCTCAGTCTAACACGGTCGAATTTATTATTGAGACAATTTGTAAACCTTCGAATGGAGTATTTCATGAGCCTTATTCACCAAAGTGGAAGGGTTTCTCTAAGAGACTAGCTTATTGTTAAAAGCAAAGTTTAAAATGGGTCACGTATAGTACATACGTATTTGTGTGTGTAAACGCGTCCGAGCGTTTAAGGTGCGGTTACCGGCTCTCAGTAAACAGCGAGATGTGAGGTTTTAAATTATTAGACAAGGGGAAGAAAGTCTTTATTCAAGTAAATATTTGTTTCTACGGGCATGGTATTTCGTTGTCCCGGCCATATGCAATAAAATTTAATAGCGGTTTCAAACTGTTGTCCATATGCAACTTGAATCTATGTAAATCCGCAAACTAAAGAAGAAACGCGAAATTTACAGATCATTATCTAGATGGCCGTTCCATTCAGCCGCTTTCGGAAGACAAATTATATCGTGAGGCCAGTAGAAGTTGTAGAAAGTTCGTTAACGTCGTTGGTGTGTGTGCCAAAGGTCAAAATGGTGGCCAAGATTCCTCTGTCTTTGATGCATCTACTTCTTTTTTACAGGCTTAAATTGCCTGTAAAGAAGAACTTTATGACAAATTACTGTGCTGCCGACATTCTCGAAGCGTTTTGGGATGTAATTATACATTTTATATGGTATATATATATATATATATAGTCATGGCTACGTGCGGAGATGTTGACCTCGTACATGCTAGACATAGTATAGTAATTCTTGATTATGACATTACTTCTCGCGTGCATTACGTCTATTCTCAAATATATAGTATATCTGAAGTTAAAATCTGGTCCTATTTCAGCCACCGTCGTTAATATTTAATAACCTAATAATTTTTCGTACGCCTGCATGTATGCACGGTACTCAATACCTTTACAACAAAAATTTTCGATTATAAAAATGACTGACAGTTTTTCAAATGCATTTTTCTACCCCGCGTCTACATTAGGCCTTTTTAGGCTTCACATAGACACAAAGGAGATGCAAACGTCAGACACATTGGCCACCATACGTGAATATACACATTACCGAAAAATACGTAATAATGTCAGGAGAACCTCTAGTTGATGTATATTATATTTTCGAACGATACCAGCCAGCAAATCATGAAGGTCAATATATATAATAATATGTATATATATATAAATACCGAGTGTCCCTCGTTAGGAAATCATAGTACTTCGAAAAGCGTTGCGGACTTACAGAGTATCGTTTGCGTATGTTAGTGAAAACGTTGTTGAGCCAGCGGAGAGAAGCAGCTGCTTGTACTATGTAAAGTATTATTGACCAGGGCCACGATTTCTATTATATAAGACGCGCTAATCGAATTATTTAAATTTGTGCCTACAAATGGAGTACGTTATTATAAAAAAAAAACACTAATTAAATTAAAATTCTCAAACACTCAGAGGACAGATCTTCGGATGCCATCGTACTTGCAGAAAACCTTCAAAGCGTTCTAGTTAGGTTAAGCATTTTACGTGGTACAAAAGTGGCAATAATAACAAAAACAAAAGCAGTTTTATCAATATAACTATAATTATTTGTTTGGTCTCGTCGCTTCCTTAGCCTCGAATTTCCTTAGACTCGTCGTTGGTCGAAGCTCTGAGT
This sequence comes from Varroa destructor, assembly GCF_002443255.2. NCBI lineage: Eukaryota > Metazoa > Arthropoda > Arachnida > Mesostigmata > Varroidae > Varroa > Varroa destructor. The sequence goes on along the minus strand of NW_019211460.1, from coordinate 31,399,626 downwards.
GCACAGTATTAATCTCAGTTCAGTAATCGTAACTTTATTCAAGGTTTGATGAGGAGGTTAGTGCTCTTACGGTACTGATCAAGTAAAGCCAAGCCAGAGCCTTCTCACAAACAGTACATAGTTTCTCATGACACATCCAGACGTAAACAAATGTGAACAGATCGTATGAAAATGAATTTCACGTATATCATATGGCTGAGAAAAAAAAAGGCGGGCCGCGTTATTCTACGAAATTTTAGTTTAACTTTCGCCTCCTAATGTGTTCTTCCTTCATTTCCCATGTTAGTTACGCGCTCGATTTTAATAGGCCCTTTTACATACTTCAGCAGGCGATCGGATTGAGAGTTTTTTTTCTATTTCAGCGATAGAGTCTACGCGATTGGCATTTGCAGCTGCTGTCATCAGGGCTGCAGCTGTATTAAAGAAAACGGTAAGCGCCAACACATACGATCATGAAAGGAAAAGTCTCTTGCTAGAATACACGGGTCGCGTCATTCGTTCGACCTAGTCCAGACCGTTGAATCTTTCCAGGACGTTTACCGTAACGAGATTTAGCACCAAAGAGTGCGAACAAACACGGATCGAACAATAAAGGGAAAGGAACAAAGAATAAAGGAAAAACCTACAGTAACGCAAGCAATGTGAACGTACATTGGTTCTGCGCTGATAGCACTAATCGAGACGCTGGCCCCGGCCTGGCCACTTGTCCGCGTCTCCACTAGTCTTACTAGTTTTGTTCCAAAAATAGAATCTTTGTAAAAGTAATGGGAATTATCCCTGTACTGTCTAGCCCCGTTACCCCATTTTCTTCAGCCCTCCTGCGCGCAAGCATGCGAAAAATTCAACAGGAGTCTATCTGAGAGATTTCTTCGCTTGCAGACTTGGCCGTTCAGAGCGGCTCGTGCAGCCGCTCCAATTGTTTTTCCTTTCTCGTTTAGAGCGTCGCCCGATTCGCAGCAATGGCGACAGCGTAAGTGCTTCTGCTTCTGTCGTTTCGTCTGCAGCCAGACACCGATAGTTCCCCTTTAGGTTTTATGCGAACGGGCACAGGTGGGCGACTCCAGTGAAATGTTGGGCTTGTCCGGAACATCGGGAAATACGGGCCTTTTCTAATTTGGGAATTTTACTGTCGGACGAAAGCAGAAAAAGACGAAGACAATGAAAATGGTAGGCAGAACAAAAAGAAAACGAAGTATAGAAAAGGATGGGGTTGGGCGGCTTCAAAAAGGGAGGTGCTCAACAAAGAACAAATAAATAAAAGTAGATAAAAAGGAAGGAAGCACGAGCAGTAGATACAGCAGCAAAAGCAAGCTAAATACGTAAACAACGGAATGATAAACAAAATAAGGGGAGGATCACAGATCAGACAAGTTATCGGTCGGTCCTTTCACGGCGGTTCTCGCCGAGTTGTGTGAACAGACTGGCGCGTGAAGAACAAGTGTGCGGGTGTCGCTGTAAAGGACGCAGGACAGCTGAATGATACGATAGGGTGAAATAGATAGTTGACGCAAACATTATTATTAGATTCATATTTATATTGGAGAACGTATGATGATATTAATAGACGTGGCAGTCCTGGCGATGGAACACGTAGGTGCTGGAGGATTTCGCTCAACAGCATTGATTGAACCTTTACTTAATATAGTATGCAATACTCTCTCTATATTTGTAGTGCTGTTCGGGGGCTAGACCGTTGAAGGAAAGTTTTAGAAGGGCTGAGACTTGCGACCACATGTGTAGGAAAGTATCAACAAAGCATCAATCGCATTGGTTATGTCTGAAATAACGGGAAATTGTTATTTTATAATACTTTTGGCCAAAAGAACAAGCATAAGTGGCGACAAGCGACCTGAACCCGTTACCTATATAAGTAGAGAATCACCCTTAGCGTGGTCATCTTACTACCATGGAAACATTGGCACGGCAGATGCTAGTAGAGAATATTCGTTGTTTATTTAGAAAAAGAGCGCGTATCTGAAAAAATATGTATTCAGACCCTTGTTAATAGTAAAATAGTTATTTTTAGCTAATAAGATAAAGTGGAGTAAAATAACTAGAAATGTAATAAGAAAAAGTAGTGCTGACTGGGCCTTATAATAAGAATTTGCTTGCCTTCTAGTTTAGAGTTCGAAAAAAAAAAACATTGCAGTAGGAGTTTAATGATTTTAAACAGGCGTTGAATGTTCCTTCTAATTCCCATTGTGTCATGACTAGGTTTCAGGACAAAAGGTATATCACGTATTTCAATTTGTCGGTTCCAAACTTGCGTAGGGCCTAAACCTTCTCAGCACTAACATCCTACGGCTTAGTTCGCCCTTTATGGCGCCGTGACCTTAGTAAGCAAGCATGTGTTAAATATAACCTGTTCACTATATATTTATTCATGTGGCGGTCCTTAAATATTTTTATGGATTCGAACAGCGGATCTGTCAATCATATCAACATATGTTCATTAATTTCTGAAGAACCTAACATGCTGCATAGACGTAACGAGGGCAATATACTGTAGCAGGTTTATACTGCGGTATATATAAAATTAAAATCGAAACAGCTATTGATAAACGCAATGTTTTTAAGATTAATAACCATTATATTTTTTTATTATAATCATAATAGAAATTAAATAAATGATCCTATCCACTCTACTGCATTTTACTACAGTAAACAATAAATCACAAGTTAAAAGCGAATGGGAAGTCACGCAATATATATATATATACATACATATATATGACTTCTAATGAAATTACTCAAGAGAGCGTGTCAAAGGCTCAAGAAAGGAAGCTCCACTATGAAAGGCCGCGTGTTGCGAAGTTACTTAACTCATTTTTAAAAGTCATGGAAATCGACTTCTTGAACATTTTTAAAAAACAATTATATGAACTACTCTTTCTTTTTATTTTATTTTTTTTTTCGTCTAAGCGTTTAATTGCCCTACTTTGTTCATGTATTTATTTGGCTGCGGTTATTGTATCTATAGTATTACCATATGGGTCACCGCGTTTTTAATAGTGAACAGTAGTAGTTCGCGTTCTTGCCTTCTGCAACAAGTTTCATACGTCTTGCCATGCGTATTTATATATCTGTATCCTACAAGCCCGTGTGTATATCCTTTATGTAAACTCCAATGATTTAAATCAATTTCCCCGCCAGGATTTTCCAACGACAGATAATGCATTCATCCACAGCTGCTCAATTCCCTAATTTTAGCTCTTCCTATCCACTGTCGCTGCGATCTGAGGTGCTACTTTTTAGTGAGCAAGCGTTTGGTAGTACTTCATGATAATAAGCGCTAAAAAATTCCAATTTTTACCCGATCGGTATCACCTAGTTGTGGATTTGGGTGCTTTTTCATGTTCCTGTAGTTCTATAATTACTACTATTTGATCGACAGCTGTTCGATATCTGGTGCGGCAGTAGGGTGGGCATTCTACTGCAGATCTCAGCGGCAAAGATGGCTGCGCGTCAGGGTCGTTAGTCATTTCTTCGCAAGCAACCGACGAAAAGATAGTTCGCAGTCAGAATCCAGCCAGACAGCGTCGGAAACAACATACATCTGCACTCATGCTCTCACTCATTTACTACTGACAGCTACTTCCTGTGTAATGCGTAGATTTTTTCTATTATAGGGCCATGTTACTGCTGTCGTTGCCAGCTCCGCCGCCGCTGGCGCCGCGAGAATAAGAGCGCACCCAAACGTTTGCGTAAAATGTTTGTCGTAGTCCACGTTCATTGAGTACGGCGGCATTCATTCATAAAGCTCCATTGATAAAAAAAAGGACGTTAAGGTGGAGATAGCGATTCTGCTATAACCATCATTTTCTATGTAGGGTCGAGTAGCATAGCATGGAGTAAAATGGCTCAGAGCAGCGTTAGTCGACGACACGGTTTAATGGAATCCCGTGTACCACGACTGATGGATGCTCAAGCCGCGATTACGCCGCGCGTTTGGGCGGAAGGACTATTTATTGGTTTCTACAGTTAGCAAAATTGAGATATACGTGTTTGATGCCCATGCCGAACTCGTGGTGGTCAGTGAAACAGTAATAATAAGCCAGTTTGTTAATTTCTCAAGTTAGTCCCTCCGGCTCAATCTATACAAATTGTACTGTCTGATAGCAGCCGTTTGTTGGCACAGGTGCATTGCACGGAGGCATCATCGTATCCAACCGACCTAACCTCCGCTACCCCAACAGCGACGATAACGGCAGCAACGACTATCGGTATATTTCAAATCTGCCCCGGCAAAGTTCATTGTGCTAAATTGCTCATGCCAACTCAGGTCAACCTGCTAGCAATAATCGGGGTTGGAACGGGTATCGCGTTCAACAGTGACAGCGAGTGCAGTAGTGATTGAAACAGGAAAGTAAACCGCAAAAACAACGAACAGTTAGAACCACAGCCGGCAGAAGGAAACAACTCAAGCGGTTAATCGCCCTTATTGGGAGATGGCTCTGTTATTCCATTATCGCTGCTGTTAGTCCCAATGGGTTCTGTTTAAATGATGGCGACGGCGGGCACCAGCCAGCTGTCTCCGGCCTTTGGACGGCACTGGATGTTCATTTGGGTATAGTTCTTGCAATAGCCTTGGACCGTATTTACAGCCAACCTATCCTATTTCCCTTAGCAGGATTTATAACATAGCATACATACACGTATGTATCTCGCAGGCTGCACTTATGGCTGCACTCCATTAAGTGCACCCCAAAGAAGCAATATCCGCTCGAATCGCTTGACAGGAAATCGCGGATTCGAACAGCGTTATTAGCTTTTATTTATTTTAATTTAAAAGGAAATGGGCTTATAGTAAAAATAGCATATCGAGTAAAAATAATAAAATCATTCAAAAACAAAAACACAATTAGCAAAATTGAATATATATATATATATATATGGACGAAAAAGTATAGAACATTTTTTATGTGGATAGTGTTAAGTAATACATTTTTTTCGGAATATCAGTCGGCGTTATAATTATTTGAATGCTCAGATGGTACGATAATAGATGTGCCAAAATTTTTTTAACCCCTTTATTCAGATTTAAGATAAAGCACCCTGAAAATCAGTGCAATTTCTGCAAAGACTCGCTGTTCTTTATTATTTTATAACAATGAAAGTACAAATGCTATAAAGTGCAAAAGATGCAAAACGGTCTATGAAAACTTTGTGCCATCTATGATTAAGGTACATTATTAGAAGAGAGGGCCCAAAGATGGTCATGTCGCTTACGCTCTGAAATTCCCTAAACTTCTAAAATGCTTTTCGTAGCAATCGACCAATTATGGAAAAGAAAATTGCAAGATCGACACGTGGCTAGCCATCGTATCACCATCGAGCTAAACATCCAAAATTCAAATAGTTGTGAACGATACAAAAAAAGAAACACGATGTTTGTTTGGGAATTTGACGAAAAATAAAATACGTGGTCGTATTCCCATCTCCTAAACTTCACCGAAGTCGAACGTTTTTTAAAGCGGTTGGATGAACAGTAGATCACATACGACAATAACGTGCTCTACAGCCTGTGACAAAGCCCAGACTGATGCCAAAGCTAATGATGCTATGTGTTTCGTGGGTTTGAAAATGAATCGTGAATTATTGTCACCTAGTTAGACGATTAACTGGGACCTTTACCGTAAACAATTAACAAGATTGTAACAAGCCATTGAAGAAATCGACCAGAAGTTGTAGACAGAAAAGGCGTGACAATGCCAAATCACATACGTCTTCAGCTACCCGGCAAATATTGGGAGGATCTGGATAAAAAGTTCCTATGCATCCGCCATATAGCCCTGATCATTGGGTCATCGGACTACTATCTGTTTAGGTTGCCGCAGGATTCCTTTAATGGTATCCCTAGTTGTCAACTGAAAGGTGCAAAAACCACTTACTACAATTTTTCGCCAACAAGAAACAAACAGCGGTGAGATAGTGGCACTATACGAAAAATGGCAGAGAGCACTTGGTCAGGACGGTGCGTACTCCGTTTGGTAATATAAAAAATACTTGCTTGTATTTTGTTATGAAGACGGTCGGTACTTTTTCGACAAGCCAGTATATAGCTTAGATATGTAGGTAGGCGCCTCCTCCGTTTCCCGCGAAGGTTTTGCTTAGGCCGTAGTTACGAACCTCAGTGATAGAGCTAGCCGGAATGTCGAAGTTCCAGTAGAGCTTCAACGAAACATCTATCGAAAAAGAATCGACGTTTATTGTAGGTTTTTTGCCGTGGCGAAACTTAGGACATATTGAAATTTCGCATTGGAACATGACAAATTCTGAGTAATCGAATATGCAAGTGTGCGTTTGACTTGGCTTTGTCTGTATTCTACTCGCGACTGATGAATAAATGAATCGACTGCGTGACACACGCAGCGTGAGATCGTTTTTTATTTTGGTGTGATTCTTGTGATGTCAATGAATGATGTCACACAAAATGGCTTTGGTTTGGTGAAGCAACATTAATTATTACAACAACAAACATTAAATAACATTTCTACAAATTTTAGGCCAAAGTGAAGATATTCTGACCAAAATAGGCCTTTCAACATACGGCTGTTGGACATTCATTGTTAAGCGCTTCGGCTGTCGTAGACATTGCGGTGTGCTGTTAAGTACTTTATGCTTTATAGAACTTTTTATATAGGCTATTTTACTTACAAATCATTGTGGTGTTCCTAATTGTTCATTGCTTACAGCGCCATATACGAAGAGCTGAAATTTTGAAGCTGACCATAATAATGAAGGTAGCCGCCACGAGTTGTATTTTCTAGAAACGCACTAAAAGCTGGTGACTTACTGAAGACGTAAGTTGAAATCCTCGCAAAAGTCGTGCTCCAGTCACATGAATGGATTTCTAGCGTTCACGTTTCTAGCGTCCTGTTCGAACGTTTCGTCCGTACATCTACGCATATGCACGGTAGACTCGTGTAACTTAATAAGAGTATGTGTAAGACAACGGAACCCACAGAATTCAACTTGGTAATCGTAGTAGCGTTTCCTGGTTTGTACGTGTGCGCATCTCGCGCATATTATACGTAGTCTCAGTATCGCTTCATAGAGAAAGTAAGGCCCATAATGGGTGCCAAAGTCTACTAAATAGAATATTTGTACTCCAAAACTCGCTCAATAAGCAAAAGTTAAGAAAAAGAAAATATATTGGATGTCAATTAGCGATCTCAAAAACAATTTAAGCGAAATCGCTGGATTTATGCGTAAATATACAAGTGTATATCAAATATTTCTTCCATCATACAATAGGTGTTACTAAAAAAAAAAAAAAAAAAAAAAAAAAAAAACGTACCAGTGTATGGGCTCGGTTTAGCCTCGTTTGTCCATATCAATCAACAAGCGAGCCTTTCGTTTATATAGCATAATGTATACGTCTACGAACGATACACAGCTTCGTTTCCGTTCCATCATCTATTGTAGCTGAATCGTCACTCCCTGAGAATTGACGTGGTTAAGCTACTGTTCGCCGAATTCAGCCATTATTGAGTGTTGACGCGCGGTGCCCCACAAACGCATGGTCCCTACGACTCATAATCGATAGGCCGCTTCGGCAGTAAGGCAAAGGAAGGATGTCCTCACTACTCCGCAATTCTACTAAAGGAAATGTCCTCCTAGATTCTTTTCTTTTGACTCTTTCCTCCTTAACGATGAGCACGTGAAGGAAATGGCCAGTGTGGCCAGGAACAACCCTTGACGAACCGTTTTTATTTCTGTTTCTGTTATGGCGCTACTTTGGACGACAATTACTTTCATCACTAGCAGCAGCGGCAATCCCACGCTAACGGTAATTATACTGTTATGCCGGCTAGACACAGATCGTTTCTTTCTATGATAATATAAACTGTTGGAAATGACTTTTTTCAATCTGAACAGTCTTTCGACTTGATCTTGTTTGCCATTCGCTATACGTTTCTTTGACGGGTTGGTCAATCGTCTGACACGTTCTTCAGGCCGTCATCCGGCACGATTCGTAGGGAAGCTGAACATCGTCAGAGATGTCAGAGGTAAATGTAGTGGATTTAGACGACTCGGAGAACGCTTGCTTTGTGACACGCCCAACAGTTAGATGATTGTCACACTGTAATATATGCAAATTTAAGCTTTACGTTTAAATAACAGAGGCCTATTATTATTATTATATAGTTCACACCTCGTTTGATTGCATCTATCTTGCTCGCCGAAAGATCGATAAATGTAGGTTCACTATTAAAGCAATTTTAGTCTTAGAAGAAAAACTATGTATGATGTAGTTTTGTTTATATGTTTATTATCGTTTGTGTCCAATGCATATAGGAGTACTGTAGAGAGACCTACTGTCGAAAAGTATTTGAGTATTTTAACCACTCTTCTAGCAAAAGTTCTACTTTAATTATCGGTAACGTGTACGTATTAAGACCCTACGGTGACCTCTGCACGTACACAAAGTCGAAGTCTATTGAATAACATTATTATCACGACGTTGTCATGAGGTCATCACAGTAATTAGACAGGTAACACTTTAGTGCACTCAGATATGAACCAATGACATTATATTTGGTAAACTTGTTTTCTAAAAATCAGCAATACAAGATTCGATTTCGTTACTTAAAGCTTACTACTTGTAAACTTACTTAAAACTTACTTCAAGCTACTACGAATAAACATATCGATTTTCTTAAGACTTGCAATTCTGTCACGTTTCTGATTTCAGGGTGACTGAGTTGTATGTGGATAATCCATCTCCTTTGGAAAAAATCGCCGTGTTTCTCAATGTCTCCCTACCAAAGCTGCCATGCGAAGGTGAGTGCTGAAGCGGTGGTAATAAAATATTTTGCCTTTGACCTGCTTCACGTGACATTTATGTAGTTAGAATCACCACATGGTATCCGAGCATGATGGAAATATGTTATTGAAATACATTTGCGAGATAATAATTTCTCGTTATTGATCGTTTGTCCTGGCGATGCACCTTTTGATAAAGCCTGCGCTCAAAAGTAGAAAAATGTTTTTAAAATTTCTATAGAACCATGACATAATTACCCAATCGAAATCTTTGCCGATGTATGTAGTTCCTACAAAATTTTCCAGTCGTATACTATACACACTGCATAAGGTCTCTTGAGAGTTTGTTCCGCCCTGCACATACGGTGTTTATATACACATCATGTATATATATACTTGTATGTACATATCACACAGCTGTAAACTGAAAACTTTCAAAATGTTAAGAATTCTACTTCGTATTAAAATGTATTAGATATAGCAGTTCTAAGGCATATATTTACCCAATTAACGCATCGTTATATATATATATATATTTTTTTTTAATCCAACTTCCACAAAAGCGAGTTATATCTTAGCTCATGCCCATTATTTTCACTCAGAAATATAGTACATTGTTTTTGAACCACAAATCAAGAGTCCATTGTAGATTGAAATAAGCCCACTCAAAGTGATAAAAGTACGAAAGCACACCAGCTGATGGCCTAGAAAACATTTCTTATCTAACAATATACATGTTACGTGAAAAGATGATGACTCGACGTAGGCGGGTACTACCACTGAAAATGACTATCCTCCACCCAAGCAATCACGGCACTATACACGGTTGTCTTCCCTCGTAGACGTTCGTACTTGTTACGCTATAAAGGGCAAAATAAACCGATTTATTGTCGCGTGCTTTCCCCATGTGGAATGCACGCTCACTACGCAAATACTGCCGCGTGACTAACTTCAATACTTCACTGGAAAGGCGCTAAACGTCCTTGTTAGGTAAGCGACGTACAGTTACAAGTCTTTCATTCGTCTGGAGAAGACGAATGTTGAAGCCGAGCTATTGTTTCTTTGTAGTCTATTGCCTGTCCTATTGCTGTATTCCGGACCGTCAGACTGCGAACTTCCCAACATTATCATTCGCCCATGTTCGCCAACGTCATTACGGTTAAAGACGCGTCGAATATTCGGGCGTTCTTCAGATCTGTCCACATTGAGCTGAATAGAAAAGCGACAAGAAAGAAAAGGGACGATCAGGTGTTCTTTCGATGTCGCTGCTGCGCGTCGATTATATGTGCCTAAAGTGGAGGGTCATAAATCCTAAAGTCATTCAGAAATCGTGCACACTGTAATTCCCTTTTTTTTTTTTTTTTTTTTTTATTGATTCCTAACCAACCGAGTAATGGTAAGCATGCTGCTATAAACGCAGCAAATTTCTATCCAGCGGCATCCTGTAGATTCATAATCAGCAATGCAGAACGGGTACATTATCTTTCGCATTATCTGCTTTATAAGCGTCGCTTACTTTCACTGCGCAAATTACCGAAGCTCAAGCACATCGGCTTTATTCATTGACTAGATGATTCAGTTGCAATTTAAATTGATGAAATGGGTTTTCATCATATTAAAAACTTGAAGCGAACCGCAGTAACAGCGTACATATTCCTGTATGTAAAACGGTGTTTCTTCAAGGAGTACTCAAGTTGGTAATAACACTATAATGATATAGTATTTCAGCTGTATCGTATTTTTTGTAAAACAGATATGAGATGAATATCTATGTAAACATATTGGGGCACTTGGAGGGACGAACAAAACCTATAGGCGATCTTTTAGTGGGTACTGTCTTTAATCCTGTATAGTTTATGACGTGATGTTGACATGATGTCGGAAGTCATACAGGACTTTATAATATTATGCCCAGTTTTTTTTTGAACGCAACAACATCCTATATCAAGTTAGTGTAATTTTCAGTTGTTGATGTCTACTGCTTTTTCATCGCGTTTTTTTCTATTTTCTATTTAGTGGTTGGTTTGGACATTCAGGACGAGAACGGCCGTCATGAAGTGGGCCACATCGCAGACACCACAAAAACGGAACTTCATAATGGAAAAGGCTGCAACTTCGTCGCAAAATTCATCATTAACAAGGTACGTTAGGAACTGATTTTTTGATTTACTAGATACTAAGGCGATAAGAAACGACAAATTAATATATATATTTGAAATTTCGCGGACAGATTATTGCGTGCTAAAGAAACAACGATCTATCTGCCTATTAATTTCCTGCCATCAACTTATCTGCGGCGAGTTACCTCTGTATCGATTGAACTATATCACAAGCTGATCTCTACGACGAATTTACTTAAAGAAAAAATAGCGCTAACTGCTCCTGCATGTTAAAGTAACTAACCGGCGTGCGGAAGTAGCAAGACTTCCATAATGCTAAGCCAACTTATTGAATGGCTACGCCTGTCTTATACAGGTGCCAGGCAACTTCCATGTGTCGACACACGCAGTACGAGTCCAACCGGACGACATTGATATGTCACATGAAATTCATGCCTTAAGATTTGGCGACCACCTACAGGAAATCGAGCCATCTATCAAGGGCAGCTTCAACTCGCTCGCAAATCACGATAGAACTAAGTCCTCTGGTAAGCAAACCCAAAGCCGGTTTTCCTATGTGAAATTTCGTTTCAACATGTCACTTATATTCTACTAACAATGGATGCTTTTCTCGGCGTAACAACGTCTTCTTATAGATTAAACACCTTTATCTATTACTTCATGAACTCCTTCGAGGAACAAGTGCCACCACATTGTGATTTTCAACTTCCAGTCTGACTGAGATGGCCCAACACACATACACAATATTAAAAAAATACATTGATATAAAAAATACAAATTGATTCACTCATCTTATTTACACGGCTTTTTTTAATTTATTAAATTCATAAACATTGTAGAAATATAAGAATAAGGAAAAAATTGCGAGGAATTTACACAATCTTTTACGCTTAAATTACTACGTGAATAGATCGCAATAGTAGCTTTATCATACGCGACATTTTACAACAGCGTACCCAATGTTGGATAACAAGCAAAGCTTGATGGGCGATAATGTTCGGAGTGGACTGCAGACGAGAATAGCGCGTCAACTATTTGGTGGTAGATGCGTGGATGCAGGTGGCGAGGACTACGGAAGTACACTCGAGACTCTCGTTGCCCATTTCTCCAGGAAAATCACCAAGACTGCTGCATCGCTAGCCCTGTACCCGATACGCCGCAGCTAGAATACATGCTGTTCAACCAGTGGATTCTACACTTGAAATTAATTTCCCCTTCCATGACTGGCCTCTCCATTAGCTCCTGAGAGAAAAGCGTTCGGGTCGCTCTTCTCGACTCGGCAAGGCCGTAGTTCGAGGTGTCGTTAGGCAAGCAGCGTGCGAGGCAATTTTAGGAGCGTAGTCTGTGGGCAGTGTTGATAACGAAAGCCCCCAAAAAAGGTGGAGCCGGGTTCTTTACAGGGAAAAAATGTGTATGCCCTCGTTCGGAAAAATGGATGGATTGGGGGTATCGTACATCTTCTAAGTTTTCTAAGGGACGCCGAAGAAGCACGTGAACGTGTAACCTTACCGGGACTGGCGAAATTTTCGAGCGATTCTCCTGCGACTATTAAAGCCTAGAAAAATGGAGCGGGAGCGACTCCGCGAATGGCAGACGCTTCAAGGAGCAGGCTCATTTCAATACATCGAAGCGTTGCGTGAATGAGAGTTTTTGTGGGAACGTAGGCACGGTATTTGACTCTAGGAGCAGACGTTCACGCAATCTTTTTACCGTCGACATATTGTGCTTACCGGAAATGGCACAGAGCCCGTGTAGCTATATGATAGACAGCACTGCATTGACGATTCTGGAAATGATTAACGTTGCGGCCGGTGACGGGCCGCGAAATCTGTTCTGCCTCGTTGGAAAGCTCACGAAGTATCTGATCTCAAACAGGCCATCTGTGACGAGCAAATATGGCTATATAATGGAAGAAATTACTCAGTTCCTACTGCATTAACGATATAAGGTTCTAACTACTGCATTAAGGGTGCGGATCACATTATACGAATCGCTACAGCTGCCAGCAGTACATACTCCCTCTAACACTGATCCAACTTACACAAGTTGAAACTATCTCAGAAATTCATAGGCACCTCCGATAGAATTTAAAGCTGTCCCCAGGGGATTCATATGCATCTCCGTACAGCGTCGTGTACGCAAGGCTAGTGTAAGGTGCCCCAGTCAGAAGATCGTGCCGCCCTGGGTCGACGAGTTTCAGGACTTGCACTCACAAAAGAAATCTTTTTTATTATGTCGGTGCCAGGCTGACGGCGACTGCCTTATGGGCCAATATGACTAGCTCTTTCGATAACCAGATAAACTTACTCATTTTGCGAATCCGACCGGTGATTCGCCGCCGATGCACTCACATTTCCTTAGGATTGCACCCGTTACCGAGAATGAACTTGAAGTCGTACAGCAAACGGCATTATCAAGATCCCATTTAGCCCGTGGTCCCGATGAAGAAAAAAAACGACATAGTAAATCCTTTCGTCGATTGGCGCAGGCTGAATTCGACCACAAAACGAATTAGAATCCCGCTGCTCTGCTTCGACAATGCTATCAGTGCTCTCATGCGTGCTTGCTACTTTAGCACCTGAGAACTGCATGCCAAAGACTGTGACGCCGTTATGACGGATAACGCGAGCAGTCTGACATTATAGCGAATCACAGATTACCTTAGGCAAAACCCCCTCAGGTATTTCAAAACGGGTGTAAGACATACCTAGTACAATGGACTGGCTGAGCGTACGATTCGAAAAATCGCGCAGAGGTGGTGGCGGAAGAACAACCCTGTTTCAGAAGCTACTGTTCTGGGTAGTGTTGTCGCTTAATACATCCTAACGTAGACGTCGTTCGAATTGCTCTTCAGGACTTCAAGTGTAGTCCAAAGCTGCTAGTAAGGATCCAACGGGTAATGCTGGGCCTTTCCGAGAAGTTGCAGCTGCGTAACCAACGCAGCATGTTGCGGAACATGCTTCGGCAACGCTGAATGTAAAGATGCACACCGCTGTTATGTCTTCATAAACAGTTTCCAAATTTATGTATAAGAGTTTGCATCAAACCGATGAAATCCCAGTTCATTGCGCCAATAGTAGCCTCGTCATTGTTCGTAAAATATACGTCTTTATATATATATATATATACATTAGCGACGGTAAAGGCTTTTCTTTTTGCGAAACAGAGGCTCGCTTACGACATCAAAAAACCTGCAGTTGTTTGACAACTTTCGTTTACGTATATCACAAAGAAGTTGGAACGAGTTTTAGGATCTGTGCATTTATTTTCACTCATTATCCTTAAAAGCTGACACTTTGTACAGTCTGTATCATGATTTACCTCAGTCGAGTTCTTCATCGCTATCCTTAAATCCTCGTCCTACAATTTGTATCATCCCGCATGTTACAAGCAAATACAGTTCGCGAATCAAATTGTTTCCACGGCCTGTGTAGCGTTTGCTTAGCCCGATACCTTTGCAGCGGCAATATTGCTAATATGTGGGTATCTAGCCTCGTTTCGAAATGTCTATATTTGCTCTTTGGCTCGATAAAAACGTTTTACTCATTTGCTGTAGGCGAGTGGCAACCTTCTTTAGGTCATGCATTCCTTCACGTGTTATATGTCGGATGTAACATCTCACCTTGCGCTACCACGTGATTCACTTTCGTTAGCACCTACTAACACTGAAATAGAACGTCAGAGGCAGAACCAGTCACGCTAGCAACGTACCATACGGAATGAGCGGACCGGGTGGAGGCAAACTGTGGAAAACAGTGAACGTGCAATGTCCAGTTCCACGCACGCGGCAGACAATTAGAAACACACACGCATGCGCACCCGAGCCTCACAGGCGCCTTTTCCCTTGTGATATATATAGGAAACATAATCGTATCAGATCTCCATAAGCAGGCACGTTATACAAACTGCTTGATTTATTTGCATCGGAGAACTTCAGTATCTACAAATTATCCACCTACGCGGCCTATTTATGAATGAGATAGGTTAGTTCAAAGCACTGATGGTTTAGAAATACATATGCGTGGACACATTTTTAGAGCGAAGAGATCAGCGAAGTACGATAGCTATTGTTGAAGGTTGTGGGAAAGGAATAGAAAGGGGATTGGGTTAGTGAATGTATTCGGCAACAGCATTTCGAAGTACTGCATCATTTATTTATATGCACTTGTGTACGAAACAGATTAACTAGTTTTGGTAGCCAATAATGATAGTGGTATTCGGATTTCATAGGTTTTGCTTGTCGTAACGATCGTAGTTATTAATGTGACTGCCTAATCATACGTGCGCTCTTTGTACATAGTCACGAGAAAATACAAAAGATTAGGAGCAGTTGAAAACAATCGAGCTCGGCGCTACAGTGTAGAAGCGGTTGCGAAACAAGGCAAACGAAAGAGGCAGCGCAATGTATGAAAAGAGGATTTGGGGTCTGTTCAAAAGGAAACTGTTTTGGCGCACACAAGGGAGTGCTTGGTTGAAGCTTAGAAAAAGGCTTGTGCCTTTGCATATCTAGGACAAGACGTTGCATTGTCGGACACAGTCACCCCCGCGTGTCCCCTACCATCGTCGACTTGATGCCCCGTGAGTGGGTGCGTTCTTTTTCGGTCGACTTCGTATCGCACTTGCCCACCTCTGTCGTCAGGTGCAAACGACTCAGAGAAAAGTCTTCCGTCACCCCATCCTTCGCTGCACCTACACGTTGTCCACCAGTTGTTATGAAACTTTTTTGTACGATGGCGGATTCTCATTTGATATAAGCGTTAGCTATGCTTCCAGCTACGAGCTTTAGATTTGGTTAAACTACGTGTACCGCCTCCTTAAGCTTGACCTGCTTGGGCTGAGTTTGGCCGGTCTAGGGTTAACAGGCGCACAATAAAAGAACTGTGGACTATGTCACTAGTGTAGAAAATTAATCGAAGAGTTAGAGAAAGCCTCACTTCATTGCACCCCAACCCCTGGCAGGGTTGTGGGGAATGAGAGAGAAAATGCGACCGGTGTCGAGAGCACAATGAAACCGAACTGAGAACGTCTGCTGCTGGAGATGAAATGATGTTGAAAACAGGATTTGGCGTCGTTAAACGTTAAGAGCTGCGGCGTACATGGAGCGGAGCACTTCCCTGCGCTGGCAGCGAATACCTGCTCACGCGTGCCACAGGACCCTGCAAGTATTATATTCGTATTTTTGTTCATGTATGTAGGTACTCGCGCACATGAGTACGAAGATTACAGAATGAGGAAGACAACGACGACGACGACGACGACGAAAGCAGAAGTCAGCAATACTAAATTACGTGGGCATCAGTCAAGCAATGGCATGGAGCTGGATGGAATGAACGAGTGAGTTAGGCAAGCAGTGAACACGCGTTTAATCCCCAGTGAGAGCAATAACGACGACGAGAGCAGCAGCAGGATGCAACGTAGCCTCTACTCAGTTGTTCTGTGAAACATAGGTGAAGCAGAGAATGGACTGAAGCCAGTTGCTTCTGATTGTGATTAAGCGTAAAAGAACTGAATATTTGGGTTGATAAAGACTGAGGTATGTGGAACATTTTTTTGCTTGTTGTTGTTGTTGTTGTTGTCGAGTTCGGAACGGTTCAAATATGACACAAAGCCAGAAGTAAATAACTAATTTTATGTATTATATATTTTAAGGTATGTACCTTATTGTAGTTAAGGAGAAGTACAAGATTACAGCTTTTTAAGCCACAAAAAGGCGAGTGCTAAGTAGTTATCTGTTCATACGTATGTTCATTTGGAATGGCGGTCTACTGCAGGAGTGGCGGGAAAGGTGTTCATTTCATCTCGATTGCACATCAGTGACGAAAGCATCTAGACGTCATTACTCTAGTTGCTATTCTCACTGGAAGCCCTTGTCTGCAACGTTGACTTCAACGTAATGTTCTACCGTGTCCGTTTTATAATTAACATAGTTATTTTGAAAGCTTCACTAGCTTGTCAGCTGTACACATCCACCGTATACGTGGAGAAGCACAAATAGGAACAGGCTGCAAATTAGAAGCACGCGTGCTTTTTAGAGTACAGGTTTATTCAATTTTTTTAAAACAATATGGTTCTTTACTTTCGCTATGCTCACAAAAGCAAGCGTGTGTCTGTGTCTCGATGAAGGATTTCAGCGCGGCTAGCAAGCCACGCTGTAGGTTACTAATACGTGTCACTATTTGGGTGCTGCCCCATTTTGACTATTGATAACGATGAAGCTTTCAAGGTTACCATAAACTTCACGAAAACGTGTACCCCAGAACACTGAACATAGCAAAATTTACTCACGGCGACACGTGTTCATTGACTGGATACAGCCATTTATTAGGAATATTTTCAATACATGGACACGACGACAAAGACTTAACGCTGGCAGAGCATGCCAGAATTCAACACTCCTACTAACATTGGCAGGTGTCATTGAATCCAGTAGGATATACACAAAACAGATATAGCTGATGGGCGTCACAGAGGCATCTGATCTCTGCGGTGTGTATGTAGAACACGGTCCTTTAAAAAAGCATGTCATTCCTTATCTAGCGTGGAAATTATTGGTATAGCAGGTCGCGAAGTCGAGCTATTATGCCTAAGGTGGATCACTTTACCACATCCTACCGATGCCGGAAATTTACGTGAGCCTTCGCTACGCCTATTCTAAATACGGCTTAGATCGTAGTTAATAATATCAATTTATTATTATATTAATTAAATAAAGTTAATAACATTAATTGAATAGAGGTAAAATGAAAGTGCACGTGTATGCAGATTTAATAAAGAAACGCTTTCTGTCTTATAGCCATAAGTTGCAGACCCAGAATCGGTCTTCTGAGGGGCCCCCAAAATATTTTCAGCACTCTTGTAGAAGGTGTCAGTGGTAAAGATGCCATTTCAACTATTATAATCATTGTTACTATAAATATGCTCTCGACACAACTGCTGATAGTGATTCTAGTCGTTCCACGTTTCTGGCATTTCGGAATTTTTTTGTGTAGCTGAATAACTTTTTGTTGAAATAAATTAAACGAGAAACACAGTTGAGGTAAAAGGAGACCAGTTTGTAATAGATGAGATTTCCAAGACTTTCCATGACGGTTAACCGGAACGTTACATCAGAAGCACTATGCTTTGGAAAAAAGACAATGATCTATGTTACTCTAAGTGTAGAAAGTATATCTACAACTTTTTGCAGAAGTTATTTTATTATTATTTTTTTTAATTATTGTTATTGATTTTAGCCGAGGAGGAGCTCGTCACACGAGCGCTCTCTGAACGTGATTACTAGTGTTACCATGATCAATCTGTACGTACGAATGGCTACATGCAACGTGTCCAAATTGCATGTATTGTTTTGCTAGACAACTCTCAGTACGTCGTGCCTAATGATTCTTTTGACCTGAAGTTATCACGGCTCTGGCACTGATTTGATCGTCATACTATTATTAAGAAAGAAGCTTGACTTACTATTGTATGAATCAAGACCCTTATCAAATATAACGACAGAACAAATATAAGCAATATTGAACAATACTCTGAAACGATGAAAACGACTTATGTCATTAATGTCGTCCTGTGTTTTTCGAGGTAACCTGTATAAAGCAGCGATATACTGATCACGCTAACGAGCTCATCGCTCAGTATGGCTAAGGTCGCTTCAATCGTATAACGTCCATTTATCTTAGCAATTATATAATCATTCGAATTACATGAAAAAACACATCTTTTTTTTTGAGCACTTAGCTTACATTGGCCGTTCGAAGTCTGGGCAGGCACAAATTCTGTGGGCTATTCTATATACCTCGAATCGCTAAAACTCTACTCGTATGGGTGTGGGTATAGAAGAAGTATGCATTGTTACGTTATAACTAATCTCTGCTGTTCGCCTGTATCGTGTTCATTTCTGCTTTGGCTATATATAAGTATACTGCTGTGCTGTCAGCCTGCTTTTTTCTTGTACTACATTCTTGTCATGTGTGACAGGGAGCACAACTTACTCGCGGAGTAGATCTATTTACTAAGCTTCGATCTATCTATTATATGCACGTGTTTTCTGTTCTGTCATGGTTGTGCTTTTGTGCACGTCTTCGTGCTGGATACTGCTTCAAATATCGGCAGATCTTTGCCAAAATCATTATTCTGTTGCCGCTATAGCGTCAATGGCAGTGGCGTAGAAATCGCATGTGATATCTCCACTGAATCACATGTACGCCTTTTCGTTCGCGGCAACAGCCTAAAAGTTAGACATACAGTGGCAGACTTTTTTTTTTCATGCTGATATCTCTTTTTGTAGAGCATTCGTAGATAGATGAAAATGCCGGTGGCCGGACAGTGATCGGCAATTGAGTATCGGCAACTGCTGTGGGCCTACGTCACTATCGTACGCCTTACGACATTCCCGGAAAACGGTTTTATCAATTTAAGTCGCGCTCGGTTGTGGTGCGTTCACTTCACCAAAAAAGTAGCAGACGGCCTCATCGAAATGGACCGCCCTCGTATTTAATTGTACTCTTACTGACGTCACTAATTACCTAGTATTAATTGATCATTAGTTTGTTTGCACGCTTGTCAAGATAAGCTGGCTGATAAAATCGCTTCCGTACATTTCTAAACTAATTGGGAAAACTACCCTATTGTATACCTGAATCAATTTCAGTTTGCAGTGATATCTCTGCGAGAATATTGTTGTATACGCGAAAAAACGTACAGTGATGGAAGTATTTCGAATTCTTGTGCGCTTTATTATACGATGCTCGCATTGCTTTTTCGAAAAGAGAAATTAGCTGCGGTATTTTACCGCTCTATGCCCTACCTATGGAAGTGCTCAATGATAATTACGTACGCTCCTCTAACCAGACGATTTTGCGCTTTTCTTCTTATTTCTGGAACCATCGCGCGTGTTAAGGCAAGGAATCGCATGATTACATTATGAAAATTGTGCCCACGGTCTTCGAGCAGTCCTCATTGGAAGAAGCCGTCGCATATCAATACACCTACGCCCACAAGGTATGTCATTGTTGAATGACCAGGTCGCCACTATCGGTATGCTCCTGTTACGACAAACGCGCCCCATCTCTGATTTCGGAAGTTCGTTGAAAAACATGTATAAAACACACAAAAGTAATAAATGAATAAACATGACAAAATAACGCACTATATATAGCACGGAATATTCGAAAAAATGTTCATCTGTTTTTGCAATGTTCTTAGAAACGCTGCTAGTAGCAACTAGCAGAACATAAAGGCATGCTATGTCAAGATTTAATATTCTTCCGTGCCTTACATGAATTTTATGTAACGTATGATAGCGTACATAGTTGTCTAAAGTTTCTAACACAACAACACAAGTAGGTAAGGAACGATCGCGTGCACTCGCTTACTGCTGCCGTTTTCAACCATCGTTTACCGTAAATGATACGTGAAATCATTTTCGTGCAACTGTGAATTTTGCCATTTCATGGCGTCGACTGTGCATATGTTGGACGGTTGTAGATGTGCTGTCGTCAGCGGCATCATTAACGTGTGCCAATATCATCAGAGTGAACAAGCGAACGGGTGCTGGGTGGGAAGAATAGATAAATGATTCTGCAATAATAACAACTATGCCTAGTGGTTTCTAAAAGCGCGTGCAAACGTGGGAGTGAAAGACGTCATTCATGACTAAATTGGCGAATACGGAACTCTTTTCCCTTGCTCGCTTGGGAATTGTTCCGTGTCACAGACTCCGTAACGTTGAAACTCGCGCGTGGGTGCCTCCCACACAACTGTTGCCCTCCAACCGTTAATATTTCTATTATTGTAGTACTACACCTACCTTTCTACTTACTACACTCGCGTAGTAGGCTCTCTATGTGGGAACAATCGTTTATAGCCGTCTATTGTTCAACGCACGTTGCTTCATTCTCATTGAATACTATCTTTATCAGAGCAGCATGCTTTGACCCACCGCCCTCGTTTGACGTCGTCGTGTTGACTACAAGATTACGGCCGACAACTTGACAATCATCTCTGCTTCGTCGCTTCATACTCCGGTGTAAGCATATATAAAGTATATGGATAGCGACTGTTAAGAATTAGATATGTGTCGTGCCCTATACAGAGCAATATCCATACGCGCGTAGGGTGCCAATAAGTTGAACCCTTGCACTAATTTGCTTTCTTGCTTGCCTCTCCGTTGTCGTGCTTTCTGAATCTCACGAAGTATAACACAGTCACATATATATACATGCCGGATGCATTGAGACAATATTAATACCCATTCTACTGATGTCGTATAACCGCAAGCTATGTAAGCATCGTCATAATCAATGAAAGCGCTTTAAACTTCACGTTGATTATACTTTGCACTCATCCAGTGTCATAGATTCGACTTCAGTAGTAAGCAAATTCATTGCTGACAGCCACCGTCGACCCCAACTTGAACGACAAATACAACAATAACATTACGATGTACAGCAACAGCCACGACGATGAAAGGTACAACCATAACGTCATGGCGACAACCGTGACATCATCAACAACAACAAGAACGGAGCTGACGACTTCCTGGCGCTCGGCCTGAGTAAGTGGGTAACCTATGGCTCACAAAAATCACCCACGCACTTAAACAGTAGAAAGGGGCTAAGCTAATAGGCCGCTATGCAAAAAAGTGTAACGGAGGGGCGAGAGGGGGTACAACGAAAGAAAGACGGGTGCGTACTTACGCTTGCGCAAGTGTACAGCGATAGTTATACTTAGGCGTAGCGTTAAAACAGAGGTCACTTCCGCATGCGTCGCCTCCTACGAGCGCAGGATCTTTTGGCAAATCGTCCGTCCTGCGCACTGCAACCTGCCGTCCCCCTCCGCTGTACCTTTATCTATCTCATTTCCAAGAACCCCAAACCCGTGGCCCTTCAGAAACGGTTCCGTTAACGGTGGCGGCAGCGACAAACAAATCGGCTCTATACTCTTGAAACAACCAATTTGTCTGTGTGTGTGTGTGTGTGTGTGTGTGTGTGTGTGTGTGTGTGTGTGTGTGTGTGTGTGTGTGTGTGTGTGTGTGTGTGTGTGTGTGTGTGTGTGTGTGTGTGTGTGTGTGTGTGTGTGTGTGTGTGTGTGTGTGTGTGTGTGTGTGTGTGTGTGTGTGTGTGTGTGTGTGTGTGTGTGTGTGTGTGTGTGTGTGTGTGTGTGTGTGTGTGTGTGTGTGTGTGTGTGTGTGTGTGTGCGTGTGTGTGTGTACGACACAAAAGTTCCGCCGCTCGTTCCTTATTTTTATCTCTGGTGAGCATCAGGAGCAATCGTGCGGACCCTGTCAGGTGAAAGAAGATGGCATAGGCTATGATGGCTTCATTTAACTTTATAAAAACATGCCGACTGCCCGCACGGTGTATATCTATAGATACAGTACCTGAGAACAGATGGTGGCTGAGTGTGTTTTGTGTTTCTGGAGCTCTTTTTTGTGATGATTCCTATAGCTAGGATAGCACGTCTCGATTGATAGGTCAATGGTAATATGAAGGCGAGTCGAAAGCTGTCGTATTGATGCTACGACGAAGGTGTCGAAGGAAACACGTGAATAGGTAGACAGGTCGGGCAAGACGTAGCTTTGACTACCTTTTTGACTCCAACTTTAGTGTGGATATGTACCGCATTTCCCGTAAATACTGATGACCGATATTTAGCCGCTCGCATATGTGATATGTTTTGTGCTGATTAAGAAAGCTGATTTTAGATAGGAAAATAGAGGGTTGAAGGTAACAAAAACAACTGTAAGATGATCAATTAAGCTGTCAAGCAAAAAAAAAGCTTCCTAAAGGTGACCCTACAAAGCGCGTATAGGGCAGGCCAAAGTTTCGCGAAATCAATGCGGTATCGGACATTAACTGTAGGCAGACTGTATTCGTTTAAAGTATATAATTTCGCTTAAGTCACTATTTGGTATGTAAAGTCTTCTTTTTTGATTAATTTAAGCCAGTTCTATAAGAGTGTCCGCAGTTTTTGCTTACTACCAGTTTTGCCGACTACCGACCGGCGTAGCTATTGTCAAGGCCGCTGTTTTTTCAAAAAGTTGCCGCTTGTTGAAACTTGCTATTGCTATTGCTATCATTAGTGCTAAACAAGTCTAGGACAAAAACATCTAAACCGCAGTCCGCCCACTTCCAGACAGCTTCCTTCGAAATTCCTAAACACTCACACACGTAAAGCCAGCCAACGTATTAGTTAGCCAGACTCACCTGAGTCTGTGTGCATGCGGGTTTGTGCGTGCTATCTGTCCCGTGGATGCGTCAAGGACATGCTCGTGTATGATAGATTCGGTGAAATTTCAACATGAGACGACGAAGATGGAAAAAGTATTAAACAGTGATGCTAGTAGTATGAAATCTATCGCTTACGACGTTTTACGCCTACATAAAACTGACATATCATTGAGAACAGTTAAAGTTTAGAAACAGGCCCAAGTTAAGTCGAACAAAAGGCCGATTGGAAACATGTGAAAAATAGCATTGAATATCGTATTTTGTGCAGTAATAACAAAAGGTTAGTTGAACTGTAACATGTGAACGCTTTTCCGGTCCGGACGGGCGTTGTCTTCCGTTGTTTTATGAGATGACATTCACCCCTTGCCACCATGGAAAGGATTCAAGATATAAGTTGAGCCACTTGACATACATGTGTATGGTATTTGAATCGAAAAATAGGTAAGGAAAAGCCTGATTATACCGAGAATGGATGCTCTGCCTTGAAAATGTGGTGCGAAAGAAAAAAAAGCTAAAGATAACATCAATTCTCGTTATTTGCAGAGTGATTGACAAACCTACTTCAAAACGTATGAACAAGTATCTCCCAAACTTGAAGACAATTTCTCAGGACAATCGATACGACCACCAAATCTATATTTTATTAAAAAGTTATAGGCAAAAATCGTGTGTAGATGATATATGCTTATCGAGATGCTTTCGTGCGCTGTTGTAGCAGTCATAGAACAATATGTAAAAATCGCATGATTGCCTTACGCATACGTGCACCATTGTAAAAAACACTTGAATAAAGAATCTTACTGTATAGCCCTCAGTAAGACCTAAGACATAAGACTAGGAATGCAAACGGTAATGAATCGTCAGCTGCTGAAATTTGCCGCTGCCCGTGCCCGAGACCAACTTTCAATGGAAAGGCGTACTGCTATCATAGCTTAATTTCTAGAAAACATTTTGCAGCAACTTGGGTCGAAGACATTAACATGACTAAAGTGCACAGATGTCGGTGCTCTACCACTAATGTCCAATTGTTCGACATTCACGTTGAGAACAGCAACAGTTATCCCTCCACCTTTTTTGCCGTTCGGGTGACACCATCGGCCTATTTACCTTCGGCGCATTTTCTGAAAGTGCGCCCACGCATGTGTATGCATTTCAATGCATATATATTCTCCGTATGTTGCCTACTTGGGCAACCAAACCTTTCTTCTTGCATCTCCAAGGTTTCCAAGGCTCCCAAGGCCCCCCTGGCAACAGCTTATGAAGTATGCACGTTCCTATAATGTTGTATCGTATGCCGCATAGTATATCCAAACGGAAGCTGAATAGAGGGAATAATAGCTACCTTGTTCACTGAGTACACTTTCGAGGCCAGCAAGCTTAACGGGTTTCATTCGCTGACTTATTTCTTCGGTTGTTGGCCGAAAGCAGAAGGACTGCAGGAAATTGGGAATAGGCTCTATGGGAACAAGGCAGCAGTTACGAGGGCCTGCAATAACTTGGTTGGTTAGCTGAGCAAACTGAAGCAAAATGGTGAGAAACCATGGAGAAAGGGTAACCGATGGAATGCCTTGAATCCATGGCTGAAATCTAGCCTTCACCTCCCACGCGATAGGGCGTCGCAGTAATGATTGTGTTCCTCCCGGAAATGCCGCCCTTTAGCGTCACCACTAAGGCAACCTATAAAGATCAGCTAAAGAAAAAGGGGCTTTTTGAAAGCCTGCTGCCTGTCAGTCCACTTAATAACTATTACTACTAAAAACGTATAGAAGTAGAATTACAATTTCGAGGACGACAATCTGCTATCCGATCTTGTCCTATAAACATGCCTGGCTTCATTCGCTGAATCACCTCCCCCGATATGATATGAAGAATATGCCGCTCGTGAGCGGGAAATTCACTTACAAGAGTATATATATTACGTAAGTACTGCCGGTACGGATATGAATTTGATACAGAGTTAATTTGTGCTATCCATGTGATTCTGTAATAGTTTATCATTATATCACATAGACCAAGTTAAAATGTGTGAATGCTGGAGAGTTGTATCTGTGGAATAGGCGAAAAAAAATGACGCGTTCTGTTTAATGGGCCATCGTATGATCACCAAAGCATACTAGACAAACAGATACTCACTCAAATATAAAGTATGGCATTCATGAATGGTAGAATCATTATATCTCTGTGACCGTCGTTGTAAGATACGCTCGATGATATACGCAGCAGTCCTAATGGGGAGGAAAAAAGCGACGTCTAGTGATTAACAGCACAGGTGAGCTGTTAATTAACGCTAGTAGTTTTCCTTTTGATGTGCTAGGACAAGATACGTTCTGTATAGAGGATACAACCGATGTACTAATGCAGATATCTTCAGCTTAAAGTTATTGGTTAACTATATTGGAGACTATGTGCCGAAATCAAGTTCGGATCAATCGAAGACTCGAATTGGCCGTAGCGGATTTCTCAGCTGAGTTCATCACGTTGGAGGGACAACTTCGTTTCGACTAGGAATCGACTATCATTAAAAAAGCTCATTCAGAAATGACTATTATGGAGCGAATACAAAAAGTATTCATATATCTTCAGTTATGCTTTGCAGTCTTTATATAAATGGTACAACCCTTAATGCCGCCTTATAAGAAATGTCGTGCTTTGTAGCTGCTTGCTGAATCATTTTATCTGTACCTATATATAATAAATAATATAATAATTTCTGTGCCTTTACTTGGCTCGTTTTTCAGAGTTACCTA
The DNA here is from genome assembly GCF_002443255.2 of Varroa destructor. Classification (NCBI taxonomy): domain Eukaryota; kingdom Metazoa; phylum Arthropoda; class Arachnida; order Mesostigmata; family Varroidae; genus Varroa; species Varroa destructor. Next base: position 31,373,763 of record NW_019211460.1, on the reverse strand, counting down.
ACCATGTCAATCACGGGTCGTATCATCCCGGCTATCTGGTTCAAATATGATTTAAGTCCAATCACCGTCCGCTATCATCGAAGAGGGCAGCCTTTGTACAGCTTCTTGACGAACGTGAGTTGAGAGAAAACAATACCTATATACTTGTTTTTTAAAAACGACTCGAATATTCGATTTAGGCTCAACTTGCTTCTTCTAGGGAAATCGATAGAAGTCGACAAGTTTTTTTTGTCATACAGTATAAATCATGCATACCAAAAATCCCCTTCAATTCAACGATTCCTTCGTTTTTATATTTTCGATTTATTATCGTGCCGTAGCTATTTCTAAATTCATTTTTACTAAGTAAGCTTCCTCGGTTTGATTCTGACCCGAACGTTTCATTTGTCCATTTTGAATAATTTTACTGCTTAATTTACCAGGTTGTGACAAAGATACAATTAAGATGCAGCATTAACATTTTGCTCTTGCTTTTGCCTTCTTTGCCTATGTTACTCTGGCGATGTTCCTGCGGATCGTTACGACAGGGTTGTGCAATTGTCGGCGGAACTTTCACTGTCGTTGGTATCCTGAACTCAATTTTCTATACGGCCAGCGAAGTGTTTCGTAAATTCGAGATGGGCAAGCTAAGCTGAGCATCATCTTCAGATAAAAATCGATTCGAATAGAGCACGGAACCTACCCCTGTGATCATACCTACTAACAGGTTCTACGGAAAATGACAGAAAAAACGACCACATCATAAGAATAAGCAGAACATTTCATTGCTGCCTTCTACAGATACGCGACTCTAGCTAAAGTGTATCGACGAAACATACTAAACTATTAATTTGTGTTGACTCTTTCGAAAAAAAAATATGATTTTATACAAGTATCTCATAATTTGCGCGTTTAGCTGTGGACATAGTTATAATATATATGGTTCGGTTATGACATACATTTTCCGTTTCAGGCATACAACTACACACACGAACATATATATATATCTATATATGCATGAGGAATTTAAATCCCTCTGAAGACAATAGACAAAAACATCAAATCAAAGCAATTTCCTCCATAACCCTAATAGGAAGGTCATTTTTCATATATTTCGTTTATTATACACAAATGACTCATGTTAATAATATTCGTGTTATAGGAAAATTAACCAATGACGAATGCCAGGACGCCTAGATATATGAAGTGGTCTAATAATGAAACAAAGAATCCCTGGATGCTACCGAAAGTGGAAATGTCGTCTGCGTTTCTACTATAATACCGATTATCTGTTTTCTAAGACGTATGTTTATTCTTCTCGGCTTCGAGGGATCTTATGCATTCCAGTGTGTTATGTGTTTCCATGCAAGATCAGATTTCTTATTATTGTACCTGGATACGCACGTATAGAATATTTTAGCTGCGTGCATTCGATACGGGCTCACGATATGCTGCACACTTATCGTTTCCTAGTTACGCGTGCGAGGCAGGAATTGTATAATAGGGGGCGGAACGACGGCAAGTAGGTTGTCATAGCGGAAAAACCGGATCGTGTGGGACTCGACTGGAGTTATGCTTTACATAAATAAAAGACGATCTGAGCCAAAATAAAATGCATCGTTATAAGCACACATTTTGTAGACCATGGCCGTACAGAGGAGCCGGTCGGTGAGACTGAATCTACCTGTCTCACTGACACACTTGAGTATGTCATTTAGAATGTACGACGCACTTGTATTTTCAGGCGTAACAGAATAGAAGAACTAAGGGAAAGGGAACAAAGCACAAAAACAAAGATATATGCTCCCGTAAATCCACTAGAAAAGTATTACGAGTATTGGAACCAATTGTACAGAGGAAGAGCTAGACAGCCAGACAGGAAGGAACAGAGCAAGGGGAGGAGGACCGAGCGGGAGAGGAAGCCAGAGAACAGACAACTTCGCCTTATAATGTCATGTCCATGCTGCCCGCCAATGTAGTGAAACAAGAAAAGTATCTGTGCGCCTAATGATGTTAATTATTACAATATCATTAGGCGCACAGATACACGATTTTATATATGGACCTGTTTGGTTTAAACAAACAGAAATACGACGAAACACACAAAAATGGAAATACCTAATATCGAAAGGCTACTACTAAAATAAACTAGATACCTAACGAACGAGTAGCGGTTCCCCGTTCAAATGGCGACGATTGAGGCAGATTAAAAGCGGTTAATACCCAACATGAACCCACGGAACCTTTCGCGACGGCCCGTGACCCACCCGGGGGGGAGGGGGCACCATTTTTATTTCACCTAGTTTATAAATACACGTGTTGGGGGTAAGCTGTGTGAACGTATATACTTTATGAACAAGGTATTTAAGTAATAAAAGAGAATTTAGACAAACAGGGACACACAGTTCGGCCTCTTATTTCCATCATAGATTTATTAGCCCTGCGGTCGTCTTTCCATTGAGATAAGACTAAGTTATGTAATTTGTAATTCACCAGAAAAAGCCTTAACAGCGACGTATGCATTTATGAAGATTTCATAAAAAATCAATTTTCTATTGATTTCTCAGACCCATTGTGCCATGCCATAAGTAAGCTTCTGTAGCGAAATAGGTTGCAATGGATAGGTGCTATTACCGATCCGCGAGCTAATCTGAGCAACGATGTAGTCAAGAGAAGTTTAGCTCTGCAAGAGGATATACAGCCAGAACCAGTCGCGTACAAATATCTAAGCATGTTATGGAATCCGGTATCCTGCTAGAATCCCATCTAACATAAGTGCCATACTATGCGAAGACTGGTGGGTCGGCGGCTTAGCTGTCGGTAACAGGTTCTGCGCTATTCCCGGGGTCGTTCGATTCTTCAGTGTAAACGCAACAACCAAACTGCTGGTTCCATTTCTCGTAATCGGCGAGACAGGACTCACTCACTGATGGCCGTATAATCCGAAGAGCCGCCAAGAAGTCGCCTAGTACAACGGGACGAATCTGTAGATAACAATGTGAATCTTTAATTTCAGGAACTAAACAACCAGTCTTTATACGTATCTGTTATTCTAGATAGCCATTTCGGAGAAAATCGTTCGACTGAAACAGCACGATCCGTTTTCTGCAGCGCTAATTGAGAAAACTGATCTTTTAATTGTCCTGCTATCTATTCTCTCAAAGAAAACTTCGCTGAGATACTTCAAAGCTGCAGTAAAGGTTCTAATTCATTTATCCGACCCAGGGGTAACCTCAAAAATTGATATGTAGTTAAATAATGAACAATGAAATTTAAACTGGATTTTAAAAAGCAGGAATCCTTTCTGACACAGGTATATATCTCTACAATTAGTATTCTAATTGTAGAGATATATACCTGTGTCAGAAAGGATTCCTGCTTTTTAAAATAAATTTATAATGTATTCATTATAAATTATAGAACGCATGGCCAGACAAGCCAGCGCATGCAAAATCTGTACCGTTTAGAAGATCGCAGGAAGTATCTGCAAATACACGTACGCCATTTCCACAAGTTGTGTTTACAGAGTGCGAGTTAACATGAATTTTGGGATAAATTCACTCATTATGGCGAAAACGCTAGAGCAACTAAAAGCACATGAATCTACCGTTTTGCTCTAGTCCCAGGTCGTAAGCATGAACTGCCCAGTATTGTATATGCATGAAGTTTCATTATATGGAAACTTCTGCTCAACTGAACTTTTTCAGCAGCTTGAAGTCTTGCTTCTACAAAGCCTTCCCAGAAACAGATTGATAAAATAAGAGTGCCGAAATGAATTCGTTTTTTACTGGATGAAGATCAGGGTAAAGGAATAAATCATGAGGAAGTATGGACATAGCTTGTGTTACGTTATCTAAGGTGAGTGAACTGAGGTCAGAAGAATCGTCGTGCAGCTGTCGAACGGGCATCATAGCTGCTTCGCGGCAGAGGTTATCGACATCAGCACCCGAGTACCCTGTGAATGAACAATTTCTGCCTGTTACTTTGGTAAATACATATATTCGGATAGACAGCTTCTTCAAACGTATCAATATAGAAATTACCGGTACTTATTTCATGCACTATTTTCAAGGTTTTAGGATATTCATATTTCTAGTTTGTATTGTACGCGATAGTATATCAAATCGTTGTTGTTCTTAAAAAGTCTTGGATGAATGATAAAAATATCCCGTTTCATATACAGAGGTATTTTATAATGAGTGTGTCAATCACCTCCAGACATCCTTAGTTTTCTTGCTAGCATTGATGTCCGTAGTCAATTTCCAGAGGTTCCAACCTCATATCATGAAAAACTCAGTTCTCGAAGCCAGTAAAACTTGTCTCAAACGTTCGCATGGTCGTACAAAGAATGACAATCACTATGCTTGACTAGTGCAATTGGCTCAACAATCGGCAGCGATAGCAGCGTTGCGGGAAAGGGTAAATAGGGCGAAAGACGTCATAGAAGCGGAGGAATTTTAGCGACGCTGTCAGCTGATGTCGGTTGCGTATACAACAACGTGCAAATAAACTTTCGATAGTCAAAGTGAGAATACTGAAATTAACTAGAGGACGGAACTAGCGGGATATTGGCCTTCTAAGATTCGTGTTACTACCCAAAAAGCAATACAAGTAAAAAGTGCTACAAGAAACAGAATACAAGTTATAGTTAAGCTACTTATAATTAAGGAAGCATTGTACTCAAGGCTATAAGGAGGTGACGACGTAAGCAAAGAGTTGTTTAATTCCTTCTATCTCTCTGTGTGTGTTCGTTATTCATTAGCTAGGTAAGTATTACTCCTACGAAGTGGAAATCGACGTTATTCTTTGAGTATGACATATGTAGCACGTTAAGCTCAGTTGTAGCTGTCAGTTTTACATAAGCCCATACAAGAAATTAGTCGAAAAGAAGTTATTGCAACTTCGTGAAGCGTCTTGTGAGATGGCGAAAAACAATGGAAAACGAGAGAGTGATGTTGACATAACAAGGAGAGAGAAAATTATATATATATATATATATATATATATATATATATATATATACAAGCTTTAAGTTTGGCCTCTGAAAATTTATTCCTTCGTTACAACAATAGGTCCATGCACGAATGAAGTTTCTTTTCAAATTTGAAATATTCCGTTAATAGGGGAATTAAACTTTGAGTCTTGTAATGAAAGTATGACAGATTTATTATTTTTTTTTTGTTGTTTCTTCCGTTTTTGTTTCACTGCATTTCGCTGTATAAGGATCAGATTTTATTTTGGAACATTCATAAATAAGGTATATGAAGATACATGTGGACGAAACAGAGTTAAGCTAGTTATTCTGTTAGCCAGAATAAAATTGTTACTAACAGGATACAAAGACAAGTTTTGAGTTCAGTGCATTGCATTTTAAAAATTATTGCTGCGTTCGTACATCTGCGATCACCGCGGTATTACTGTAAGAGCAAAGATGTTGTCAGATGCTACCATCAGCAGAAAATTAACGACAAAATCGGTAATAAATTCATATTTATTAGAATGTGTTATTTCCATGCGTCTAATTTGCCATTTAATAATTAATATATCTGTTATTTCTCTTTCTCATTAGGTCGACGCAATGCTGGCTTTGTCATGTCGCACTGTCGCTAGGCAGCTATGGAGCTATGGAGCGCAGAACACGGCTACCATCGAAATTGGAGCTCGATACTTATCGTTTGCGACAAATGAACACGAACAATTGAGAGACTCAGTTAGAAAAGTGGTAGAAAATGAAATTAATCCACGCCTTGATGAGTGGGAGGAAAAGGTATAGACCAGCAAGCTTATCGCTCGGTTCAATCTAAGCCCCTTTACATCCGCTACTGTCGTTGAGGCTTCACAGCACCAAGCAAAGCTATGATGTGATTCATATATATTAATCATCATGCGTTTTTATAAGTAATCAAGCAAAAGGAAATGCAATATAGCTTCCTCCAGTTAATTTTTTATTTTTATATTATAGGGTATGTATGATAAAAAATTTGTTCTGAAGAAACTAGCCAGTATCGGTGCTTTGGGCATTACAAAGCCCACAGAATATGGGGGGCTTGGACTTGACTACAGTTACAACGTGCCGTTTCTGGAGGAACTCGGCATGTGCAGGGCTGGCGGTGTAGTTAGTGGTAAGGCTCCGGTTATTATCTTATAACAAAATAGTAAAAGTCATCAGCAGCAGGCTTAAGATAATAGCTTTATTGCATTTTTTGTATCGTACCATTTCTTGATAAGATATTTATACGGCACGTCATCAAGTCATGGGCAATAAAAAACGCATTTGACTGTTTTGGCTTCTTGTTGTATAGTTCTTGTAATAATAACAACAATAATAATAATATGCACTTGTAGCTACAATGGGTGGATTTAAATCCGCTTTCCCTTGAAACAGGTAAAGATGCTCGAAGCTATTTATTACTAAAATGAAGTCCTTGTTCTCGAATTCGCGCAATTACTACAATTAGAACTTGTCTTCGCAGGTGTATCAGTACACACGGATATGTGTACACCAGCCCTTATACGATTTGGTTCGGATGAACTGAAAAAACAATTTCTGGCTCCCTCAATTTCGGGGGACATGCTTGGCTGTGTGGGTGTCAGCGAACCGGATGCAGGCAGTGACGTGACCGGTCTCAAAACAACGGCCGTAAAAAAAGGAGATGATATCATTATTAATGGAACGAAAATGTGGATCACGAACGGAGCGCAGGCAAGCTATTTTTGGTATCTATTCTGCTCGATAGCAAAATTTCATCCCAGCATATAAAAGTGGTATTTCACTTATACCTTGCGGACCATACCTTTAAAGTATTGGATGTAACTTCTACTTTTTACAGCGCCGAGCTGTTTCAACAGACTAAATAGGGTTTTAGTTAGCATTAGAAAAAAAGGTAATATTGACATACATTATTGCACGCGAAGTCACAACCGTAAAAATATATACATGCCGTTTGAGCATGCCAAGACACATAACGAGTCGTTATCGACTCCGTTACTCTTTCCTCTGAAGATATCTGTGTCTCATTTTTAGGCTGATTGGATGTGCATGTTGGCTAACACACGCGAGGGAGCGCCGCACAAAAATAAATCGCTCATTTGCGTTCCTATGAACCTAGAGGGCATCACTGTTGCTAAAAATATAAAAAAAATTGGCCATTGGAGTTCGGATACAGCTCAAATCTTCTTTGAGGACGTTCGCGTCCCAGCATCTAATATTATCGGTACGCAACATTCACCCTTTATTAGCTGTTACTTGCTTTGCAGCTTATAAGTACGTCTTAGTTTGAATAACACATGTGTTTTTCTTTTTCTAGCGTTATGAAATAGCGCCAGCTTGAGCAGGCATATTGATTCTAAATAATCAAAATGCGGTCCTGGAAAAAAAACGATAATAATAACGATTCTAAGGGTTTTAGCAATCCCTTTTTACAGTATCTTAGGATGGCAAGAGATGAACCCAACCATATACGTATCCGAAACGTGTTTAGCATGTCTGCAGGCGTATCTTCCTCTCATAGGGGTAACAAAAAAAGACGCAATTTGGCCTCTCTTTCTCTGTAAAGGCAATATATGTACGCAGAACATAGGCAGGTACCGGAATATGAAATACGCTTTGTCCTGATATTTCAGGTGAGGAAGGCAAAGGTTTTCTCTATCAAATGATGCAGTTTCAAGATGAGCGACTTGCGGCAGCTCTCCTTGTGCCAAGTTCTATGGATTTGGTCCTTGAAGAAACGATCGAGTACCTCCGGAATCGAAAGGTACATTCGCCAGTTTCAATTTTAGAAAATTTCTATCCTTGCTAGTTTTTAACAATAGAACAGTAATATAAAATACAATATAGCTAATCATTTTAGGTTTTTTGACATCCTGAAGAATAATATTTTGTTCAAGTTTTTGTTTTTGCTCGAATAGATTTATCGCAATTTTTTTTTATGTTTCCTTTTTTGACTATATGATTCCAGGCATTTAAAGGCACCTTACTTGATAAACAGCACATCCAGTTCGTTCTGGCTGAACTTAAAACTGAAATCGAAGCAGTCCGCTCTATTTGCTATCGAGCAGTAGAAAAAATGGTCGAAGGCGAAGACACGACGCTACTTGCCTCAATGGCCAAACTTAAAGCCGGTCAGTCAAAATACAATTAGCCTAAAATCAAAATAATTTTTCTTATTTCGATTGGCACCTTGGCACGGCAAAACTGGGCAATGTGTATGAACTTTAAAGTTCACCTTACTAGCAGTTCACAAGTATAAAAACCAATTCATTTCAAAGCGAAAAGCAATGCCCTATGAGTAGCTAAACCAACGATACATCGGGTATAGGTGCTTTGCTATCTAGTCTAAGCTTAACGGTGATTACGTAATGGGGACGTAATATTCTAAATTTAGAAATGTCAGTTGTGTTTTCGAAACTCGTATTTAATCATCTCTAATCAAAACATTGTCTCGTCATTCTGCAGCTCGGACAGCACGAGCCGTCACAGATGCGTGCCTCCAGTTCCATGGAGGAATGGGTTACACTCACGAAATGTCTATTTCACGTGCATGGAGAGACTCACGTTTGCTATCAATTGCTGGAGGAGCTGACGAAATTATGCTCTACATTATCACCAAATTCATGGGTACATGCAAGGACTAATATTTTCTATAGACAGCATTAGCTAAAGTATTGAGTCGCAACCTTCGACATACGACGACGATATTATTTACTAAACGCATACTGTGATAATATTCTGCACTTGATAGACACTTCCCATAGAAGCACACAATAGTAATGCAATCGTGTATTGCTTTGAATTAAAAATCATATATCGGTGCTGCTGTGTATTTGCAGTGTGTATTTTTGCCGACCGCAGTCAATAACGTTTAGGTAAAAAAAGAGAAAGCATCGAGGTGCTAAAATTTACCACTGTTAGTGAAGACGCTTTAATCGTCGGTGAAATTAACAGCTATATAGAATATAGATGTGCTCTGAATAGGAAAAATCCACTATTTACACTTACTTCGTCAGCAATCAAATCTGTTTGCTAAAACATAGTAAATATTTGAAGAACACAACCTTTTTATGAAAGCCAGCGTGAATGATATATATATATATATATATATATATATATATATATATATATATATATATATATATGTTACTTTTTCTGAATAAAGATAATTCCGTATTAAACACTGATATCCTTCTTTTTTTTTTCTATTTATTTAAGTGTAAAATCTACGCTAATTATTTAAGTGGATATTCCACATCATCATTTTACATAACACACAGAATCATGCTGACTAGTACGCGACGCACACATGCTTTTGTTTGGCTTGTGAATTCTTCAGTATTGTGTACTATTTTGACCAAGCATTAATGTTTATATGTGAATTAACTATATTTTGCTCACTCAATTGTTTTTTTAAATTTTTCTCACCCTACTGTCAAAACTGCTCAGTTGCAGTGTTCAACATACCAACGGCCACTAATTTATTTTTTATAGACACAAATTTCAAATTAAAATAGCTTACGAAGATAGTTTACTGCTTGCTAATCCATGGAAATGAAAGTACCCCATAACTTGTCACGATTAATTTAAGTCTGATTTATGCTTGTAAATGCTTGCTTTCAAGTACAACGACTACTCTAATTGCTGAAATCGCTAATTTATTTATTCGGTAGATGACTGCTGACTTTTCAAAGCCATGAGTGCTTGGTTCCGTCTAAGCTCCTCTTTGAAATCTGCAACCATTTTTACGTACAACCGTTGCTTCTCCACCAATCGAAGATATTCATACTGTAGTTTATCACGTTCCATTTTAGCCTCGTGTCGGCGCTTTTCTGTTTTAACTCGATTCTGTCGAATACCCTGAACTGAGGCTTCGACTTGACTCAGGAACATCTCCCTACTTGTAGACGAGTCCATGGCCTGTGAGAAGTTATCCTGAATAGAGTTGAGTAGCCCTATCTCTTTTTCGAGATAGGCACACAAGTCGCTCATTGTGTTAAACATCGTGTAGTACTGTTTCGTTTCCCTATGCACATCGGCCACCTGCTGATGTAGTTCCAAAAACCGCCTCTGAAACTGGCCGAGCTCAGAGCGCGTGGGAATTTGATCAATGGTGCGCTGCAGTTTCCCCACTTGCCTGTTGAGCTTGGCAATTTTCACTTTCATTTGGGACACCTGTGCAAACTCCTCCTCAACTTTCTCGTCGCGCGCCTGCGACTCGCTGATGCCGTTGTCGCCCTGGCGTTGTTCTTCTGCAACCATCTGCTGTAGTCTTTCCAGTTCTCGTCGGCATTCCCTCTTAAATTCGCCTTCCTGCTTTTTCATCTCATCTAGAACCTGGAGAAGTTCACAGACTCCGGGAAACACTTCCTCTTGATCTTCTTTTTCCTTTAACGCTCTCATTCGTTCGGCCTCTTCTCGGGCCTCTTTGATTTTTCGACGAGCGGTTTTAACATCTTCACGGCGTTCTCGTACCTTTTCCCGCAGATCTTCCAGCCGCCGTTCCCGCCAACCGATCTCTTTAATAACTCTATGCTTCCGTTTTTCCATTTCGTCCTCTTCGTTACCGCGGAGTTCTCGCCATTCGTTTACTCCTTCGGCAATTTCGTTCTGACGTCGTTCTACAAGCTCTTTCATTTTTTCGTTACCGCCTTCGACACCACTGGTAGTTCCATCCGCTAACTCGACGGATCTCATATCACCAACAATAGCTGAGCTCCGCTCCTCATCATGTACACTGGCTGCACCTTTCTGCGAATACTCGAGCAGCACAGCATCGAGTAATAGTTCGCGACTAAGACTGTTGGGTGCATTATGCCGATAAGCTCGAACCGGTCTATATACCTCCACTGATTTAGGCCGACTTCCGGGTGAAACTCCATAGTTTTTTTCAAGCTGGTATTGCGCGAAGCGCGCATAATACTGTGCGTTTTGCTCACGCGTTTCGAGAGCACGCTTGACAAGCCATTGGACCACAGGAAATACGTGGATATGATCGCTTCCCTGAATCTGATGCGGCTCAATTGGGTGCGGACACTGAAGTGCTTTCAGTGCACGTACAATTTTCTCTGTTAGTGCAATCTTCGTGCCAATATTCCAGTTCTCATTGAACAAAAGCTCGACTTCGATATCCATTGCACACACCTAGAATTTGCACAGATGAGTCACTGATTGTATCTATTTAATAAACCAAATATGCGGGCCCTAATACGCACTTATATGATTAACAACAACGGGTATATTTTAAATACTAATACGAGTACTTTTACTACTAGAAAATAGCTAAACGGATCCGTTAGGGTTATCACGTGCTTATTAAAGTTAGCTTGCTATGCTAGCATATTCTTTGCTTGGTATAACTGAGTAGATCTACCACTTTTGAATAGTTCACTATCATTTTTCGACGCTCTACTCACCTGAATGCACCAGACGAGCCCACCAACGATTTTGTCGAACAGTGATAGCCCTTTGATTCGCGCTCGAAAATAACCTGCAGCTAAGAGAAGTTGCACAATTTCCTCGCCGCGCTCCGCTTGCAGTTCGTCTTCACGAAAATTCGGCCCTGGGATTGGACCTCCACTTGTTACAGACATTGTGTATTGCACTTCAGTAGTTAAACTTCACATTCATCAGTATATGATTGCGCAGTCAGGTTCTGCACATTAATCTCTGTTGTCTCAACATTGCTGAGTTACTTCCTCCGTCCTGATGACTTCCATCTTGGCGCAATCAACTAAAAAAGCTAATCTTTTCACTAGATAAACACTCAAAAAATTTTTGGAAGAAGACTAACAATAAAAAAGGTGTCTTCTCTTTGGGAGATGCATTATACCTTGTTTTTAACGTATTTATGAGTATATTTAATCAGTAAATGTTACGATGAAGGGCGAAACCACTATTGCATTACGTTGCTCAGTTCGAAACAAAAATTAAGTCACAAGCTCAACTCTAGCGTACGCATCTATAGAAGGTAATGGAATTTTTAATTTTTATTTGATAAGAACGTCTAGTAGAAGAAACAGATGTGTTGTTGGTCGTTTATCTAATCTAATAATATAGTGGGAGTTGAAAACGGTTGCGGATTCTCTAGGTGATAGGAGTTGCCAAACACAATGAGATCGAAATGGCACCTGTTTAGGTAATTCAACCCTTTCTCATCAAATACAGAAAAAGAACGTAAACAAAAAATAAACAGGTCAAACTAGGGTTGTCATTATATGTATATTTGACAAGAAATTTGTAAGACTTTTTGCTAAACAATTGAGTCTTCGAGAATTTGTATACATAAAATTTCAAAGTATTAGCTGCGTTACGCTCGAAAATCCTTTATTGAATGGATGAATGCTTTCCATCTCATCACAACACTGATCTTTGCTTGCCGTCAGCTCGTTCTAGAATTAAACAGCATTAAGCTCTAGACTCAACGTAAAGTGACCCGTCGTCATTAGACTTTTTAAAATCGGGATGGAAAAATTCATAATTTAAATGTGTCACGCATAATTAAAGTGATTTGTTTTTGCATCCAAGGATTCATTCTGCAAAAAGGTTGGTTTAGGAAAGAAAAAGTTTTTAGGAATAATTTATCCTCGCGGAATCCGGGCAGTGTTTTGAGTTAGTTCCTAATGTACTGTAGGGTGTCTTCGACGCTCCTTTGCACGCTTCGCGCACGGAGCTGTGGTGCAGACACCGTCTATTTGAAAGCCATTACTGGCTGCGTAATGACTGTATTTACATCGTTTCGTCAGACAGTTACGTTATGTACAGGTGATACCTGCCTGAGGTCTTTTTACCCTGATAGTAGTGCCAAGGCCTGATATTTACAAATCCAGCATTTGGTTTACGACGGTCGGTAATATTAACTTCAAAAAAGTATCGTCCTAGAATTGTGACGAGTTGAATGAACCACTCTTTTCTAATGGATGATTATATGCTGCTACAATGTTTTGTGTAATGCGTGATAGTTACTGATCATTCGAAGTAGCCTATAGTGTGGGAAAATGCTACATTTCGAATGTTGCATTTTTTTTTCAATTATTTGTTTGATATAGAATGCCACGCCTGGGTGCACTTCTGCGCGCCAGTGTGAAAATCACAACTTCGATTCGGCCGACCTCAAAGCCATTACGACCAACTCGAGCCGCCCTTACGTTGACACCAGCGGCTGTCAGCCGTGTTAAGGTGAAGACATAGACTTGTACAAAAAAGATAATAGTCAACTGCTTCGAATGAATGGGCTAGCCAATAATTTTCTGGTTTTGTTTTTTTTAATTTTGTACCATTGTAATAATATACTTCAAATGATTTTTTCTAGTCATTAAACATTCATTAGCATTCAAGGGTATATTACCAATGGTAACTGAATTAAGAGCTGAAAAGATATCTGGAACTAACTGATATATACAAATACAAAATTCTACTTGAGGTAATATATTTTGTGCATATAATTATTAACAATGGAGTTATCACAGGAGTTGCTAGCCAAAGAACCGGATGCCATTGGGCTAAAAATTGGTCTCAAACAACGTGGATGCAGTGGGATGAGCTACGTCATAGAATTTGCGAAACAGAAGGCAAAATTCGATGAGGAAGTTAAACAGGTATTCTTTTTTGCTCGTTTCTTTATAAGTTAAAGATGCTTGCAACGCGTAATAATGGAGGGGATTCGTTTTCCTAGAGTAATGTATAAATTAAATTTGTTGCTCAGATGTTTGTCAAGGAAAGGCTGCTTGCCCCCTAACTTCGTAAATTCGACAGTGTAACGTGAACAGCTGTTTTTCAGTAAAGTAGTATTAAAGGAAAATAAGATGCGGTAGCATGGAGTGTAACTGAGTCAAAAAAAAAAAACCTAATGTCAACGTAGATCACTTACTGTATAGCTCAACCGAAATCGTTGAACTCTCTAGGACAAGCGAGCTTCCTTTGTTTATTTGTAATTTTCTAGGACGGCGTGCGTATCTTGATTGATGCCAGAGCGCAGCTATCACTTCTGGGCACCGAAATGGACTTTGTCGAAAGTAAAATCGCGTCAGAGTTCATCTTCCACAATCCTAATGCTAAAGGCACCTGTGGTTGTGGCGAGAGTTTTACGGTCTAGAACACTAGCGGCATAGAATATCCTCGAAGCTCAGTGCGTTATATTGAGTAAGTTTGTTTGCGACAGGTCAAACATTTGACGTGGAAAGGGAAAATTTTAAAGTGAAACCTCTGTACGTGCGTGTGTGTACTTATATATGCGGATGTAACACAAAGGACGCTTGCTTTCCTGTGATCGTTTTGCTGAGTCATTTTAGTAAAACGCTACAATCTCCTTAGAAATATTTGGGGTGGCACGATATGTACATTCATTAATTTACGACGCCCCAATGGAAAGGTAGTATAGTCACGTTATTAAAGTAATGCCTTGAAAAATTAACTTTCTGTGAATGTACTTCACTGTACATAAATATTAAAAAAATATTCGGAAATTATGACTTTTCAAACGTAAATGGTGGTGGTAAATTAACTGATAATTTTAGAAATCATTTTTTTGCATATTGCTTTTTATAATAGGTTTTACAATAGCATTTATATACCTAAACAGTACTTAAGGAGTTGGATGGTAGGTCACAATTGTCTTTTCTAAATCTTTTTTATAATATTTATAATAAATATTTTTGATTTATGATAAGTCTAGATTTATGATAGATATATTTGAATTTATGATGGGTGGTAAAGCCTGAGTTAGTTGCAGTTTTAATTTGTTGCCATTCACTTAGTTAATGATAATATTTGTTCTGACCATTATGGATATACGGCAGTATTGTGCATCCATCTAAAATGATTTACTGGAGAGCTTTCACAGAGTTAGATAAATTAAAAATCTACGTAAACGCTCAACATGATAGAGAACAATGTATGGATATATATATATGTAGAAGTAGAACTAAGATGTTTCGTTACGGTTATTATTTATTTAATTGTTTTTATTATTATATATATTATAAAATATTATTTTAAAATGGTTAGTATTTACGGTTCGCAATTTAAACTTGTACTAGACTTTAATATTATTAAGTATACAAATTCTATTCATCATGTGATTAGTGCTCCGGCTGACTCTAATTAAAAATTAAAATTACGAACGTACCGTTTGTCCGCTGTGCAATAACGTCTAGCTCGGCGTCGTTTATTGAATGATCGATGCTTGAAAGCAATTTTTGCGCGATAAGTCGGCGCGCTTTCGTAGTCGGTAGAGGGATGTAGATACGTTTTACCATACGTCGTCGTGCGGCTTCGTCGAGTTCTTGCGGTCTGTGTAAACACATTATAAAATGACCCATATCGAAGCTTATGCGCAGATGCATTTTACTATACAGTGAAATGTTAGAATAGACGTTTAGGGCTTGATAGCCCTTGAAGATTATTTTAGTTCTATTAATGTCCAGCCGCCGTAGAGCAATTAAGTGCGTCTACGAAAGGGAATTCAGAGAGGAATTCTTTGAGGTGAAATTTAGCATTTATCTTACCTGTTAGTCGCCCCAATAATGAGTACTCGGTTAGTTTCCTTATGTGTATGAGCTCCATCCATCTGAACAAGGAACTCCGTTTTTATCTTCCGGGAAGATTCATGTTCACTTGATGACCTCTGTGAGAGAAGAGAATCTATTTCGTCGACGAAGACAACCGATGGTTGATGAACCCGTGCCACAGCAAAAAGTGTACGGACTAACTTTTCCCCGTCACCAACCTAAATATAATCAAGAAAAAAATATTTGCAAAATGTTCATTAAATATTTCTTAAGTCTTAGCGAGTCTCCGAGAAGATCACAAGTGAGTACAAATAATTTTCATGTAACGCCTGTGGAGAGACTGTTGATAACCATTTAACGAATTCCATTAAATGGAGAGATTAAGTCTAATATAAAGACCATAAAGAGTAACATGTATTATAAAATTGTAGAGAAATATAAACCGCGTGATAGTTAATATAATTACACACTAAATATAATTCACAATTTCGAGTTGGTTCCTAACAACATTTAAATGTACAGGTGACAAAAATCAGATTTTCTTGAGGAGGATCTTCGGTTTAGAAAAAATGCAAACCAGACCTAAATACAGACCCATTTAGAAGTGAGCGATGAAGCCGAAATTGAGAAGAACGTGGCGTTGGCCTGAGCTGCTATACATTTTCCGATTAACGTTTTGCCTGTTCCAGGAGGTCCAAACAGAAGAAGACCTTTTGGAGGTTCACGAACACCTGACCAGTTTGACAGAGACAGCTCTTTCTTAGCTTTACTCTTTATTAAGCATATCGTCCTGAATGAGGCTAGGCTATCATCATATACGTCAGTATTTTAATATTAATATATATGTTTTTTCTTAATTTTTTTGTACTAGTTAATACCAGAATGATGACATCTGGTTATATAGATTCCAGATTTTTTCTGAGTTTTCCATCGGTTTTCAGTTTCAGGGTGTGGAAAAAATAGAGGAGGCTTTACCTTTAAAAATGTCCGGTCTGAGAAGAGGCCAGACTATCATTTCGGTGACTGTTTGTTTAGCAAACTTCAGTCCCGCGATGTCGTTCCATGTTATCTGGGGCCGAACGGTCATCATCTCGTTTTTAATAACCGCGACAAGAGTCGGGTCCATGCATTTCAAAGCTCCGTTAAATTCGTCGGAGTTTTGGTTCGAACACCTGTAGTGGTTACAGTAAACAGTTGAGGCTACTATCTTTTTAAAATAATATCCAGTACAAAAATTTAGTCGTCTTATAATAACAGCTAAATAGTGCTTAAATTTAGGAAATTATGAGTGCTTTGGTATTTGGATTGTACAACTGTGTGATTTCACTCATGCTTCTTCCGTAATGACGTACATTTAATAGATCAACGATTAAATCAACTACACGTTAGCATGGTTAGGATTTCGTAAAAATAAGAAACACTCCAGACCGTAATAAAAGCATACTGGTTTTCTTGGTTACCTAGTAAATAGGTTTCAAGGACATTGACCACGTAAGGCCCTGGGTTTTGAACCCATAAAATTGGGTTTCGGTTTTTTCCCACACTCATCACATATTGTTCTTACTTACACATTTGAGGTTAACACCGAATGTCATACATGCCACATTGTGCAAGCAAGAATTTGCTACGTTTTAGCAATAGGAACTGAAAGGAAAAGACCACTAAAATACACTTACTCAGCAGAATTAGATGGTTCGGGCTTTTTCCTTTTGCCATTCTTGACCAATTCGTCGTCATGCATGTCCTTAGCAGTAGAGAACGGATGACATGGAGCTTTTGTGGAAGTGACAGAACTAGAAGTTGCATTTGACGCTGAAGGTTGTGACGTCATGGATAGTATTACCTCCTTCCAGTGTTTGACAAAAGCAACCACATCGAACGGTTCGCCAGTCTGAAGTTGTTTTTAAACCAGCAACTCCTACATTATATGTTGATCCTATATCCTATACAAAATCCTATACAAAATTATCTTGAATATCCATATGTTAAAGAAGTCTTATAGCCAATTCAGTACTGAGCTGTCAATCATCAAATAATAAATTTTTATCTCGAATACATGAAAGTCTTCTGGACAATTCGTCCTTATACAGTTTTTCATTATACATTTAGGTGCAAATCCTTATTCAAACGCTTATTATGATCAAATAAATGTGTGATAAAACTAGGTGTTTTATTGCGCCCTTTAAGAGTATCTTTTTCCTTTCCTCCGGATAATACCCCTTTATCGATGTATGAGCCGTCTTTAGAATCATATAGAGGTGGCCTGCCACTTGAATCCATCTCTTGTGGGTTGATAAAAGCATTATCGATTGCGTACTGGATTTCGCTACTATCAAAATAGGTCGAATTTTTTTCCTGTAAAATTGTGTACAAACATTAGTACTATACACATGTACGCTCATCGTGTATACACAGTTCCTAATAATAATTTCGGCAGCTTTTATTTGTAGTTTTTAATGGCTTTAACTGAAACAATATTAAAAAAAATGTACTACATTCAGTTTGCAGGCGAGAAAATAAACAAGCTCTTATGACAGCGCTAGAGACGTTCACAGATTACCGACACTGTTTTAATCTGAAGAGTAGTGATCATTGTAGTAAAGCATGGTATGAACTCTCACCTTCGTCGCTTTTCCACGTTTTTCGATTAGGTCGCGGATTTTTTCCCGAGTGCAAGAACTTTTGCAACGAGCTGTCTCAGCTACTCGATGTTGGACGACATGGGATTCGTTTTTGTCGCTTTTTGAACTAATGCTTGTTAATACATTTCCTTTCAATGGAAGAAATTGTGACAATACCTCATCAGATTGCCATAATCTATCCAACATTGATGAGTACTGGATCCTAAGAAAGACATGGGCCTCCGCACTTATCCTAGAGGCAAAAAATGCGTCCAATTCCAAATAATAAATTAATCGCAAACAAATTGTTGGTTTATGCATGTATATTATGTTATGCTTTTATATCACAATGTTAGTTTTATCTAATTACTCCAGTTGACTAACCTTAATACTTGCCTTTAGATTTTCGGATAAATTTAGAACATTATTACTGAAAATTTTGAATGACCTAATAATGATTAAACAGACGAAATCAATTAAGGTAAAGTTAGATACAAAAGCAACTTTCACCTAGTATGTTGAGTTTATTCGATGGCCTTAGCAAGAACAAAAATTACTAATTACCGACTTCATGTTTTCCACAACTCAAGCCTTTAAGCAGCAACGACCCCTTTCATAGTTACGTTAGCAAATCAATTATGTCTAAATAGAAAATACTGTTTCTTATCGCAGCGTGGCTGGGGACCAATATCGATCTCAATTATATAGCGCTGCTAAGTGTATTTATAAAAATACAACGTGCTCCAGCTTTTCACAAAGCTTACCTTCCCTGTCTGAATAGAGCCTCCCACAGCACTAACATGCCTCGCACTCCAGCCATCTGATCAGAAGCGGTGCGAGGTTCGAGAATCTTGCGCTGTAACTGTGCTGCCGTTGCCCAAATATCGCTCATTTTCGGTTTAGAGATATTCAGATCACAATCTAAACTGGTACGAAAGGATACCAAATCAGCTGAGCGATTGATCTACGTTAGCAGTGTACTCGTAATTCAACCGGGATGCGTGGCACTTTTCTCTTCCTTTTTGTGCGATTTTTCACTTTTTCTGGGAAGGCTTAGTTTTCCGCTTTTTTATTTGTTCTCAGTGGTCGTATGCTAATCAACATTAGCGAACCGATAATGAAATGTTTATACATTTTAGAATCTTGATAGATCTAAGTAATAACTGGTCACCGTCGGCCGTCAAAGTATGTAACTACAACATGATTTCTACCTACGTCTCTATTGAAAAATCTTAGACGCTACAGAAAAGGCGTAGATATATATTTGCACTTGGAATAGTTACTTCTGGACATAGAAAAATAAACTAGATTATGAATGATTTTAGCTTCCTTGATCATGAGCGGTACTCTATTTGACTATGTGATTACTACGCGCAAAATTTAGTGATATCAAAATCGCAAATGGGATAGAGTACTTTATTAATAGATGTTCCTTAACCGAAAGCAAAAATAGAAAGCGATTCAGCTCAATGGATCGTACAGCTAACAACATAGTGTACTACATCCAGTCTTTCTGATTAAAAACACGAAACATGGATACATTACAGGTGAACTCCATCATAATATGAGGACGATAATTTAATGCATATATATAATATGTAGATGGAAAGCGTACCGTTTAGTTCACCGGTTATTCTATATAGAGCAGCTATTCTCACAGCTGCCTACCGTGTACACCAAACATCAAATTATAGCATATCCCCAATCTGCTATTAAATTTCGCAAGTTGATATTTGCGACGCACTTCAATATGTCAAACAAAACGTGAGAAAAAGAAGCTAGAGATCGTCATACGATTTCGGCATGTCATAGAGCCTGCCGATTCAGTTAAATTTCATTACGACCATTAACCTAATCTTAATCTTGAATGAGACAAACTCTTGGCTGCTTTCTTGCAATAACAACTGAAAAAAAAAAGAGAAAAAGAGTGATAAAGTAGAAATGTCATAAATGGCACTTTTGTACAACACAGTTTCTCGCAGATTTACAAACACTACTTACGCGCCAGTCGAGCATTGGGCTTAAATAAATGTTTGTACTCCTAGCAGACGAAGTTCAAACCTCCCACCGCGTTTACATTCTTCGACTGCTCAAATCGTAAATGCCTTATGGAATAAAACCGTAAATATAATGAGTGTTGTTTTATTTTCAATCAATCTTAAGCAGTTAATTTATTTTACGAACGCTAGATATATATATATATATGTTGTTGTAGTATGTTCTTCAGGACCAGTCGCGTAATGGGTAAGCCTTTCTTTTTGTTTTGTCTCTTTCATTTCCTTCGAATATTTTTCAGCGAATTGATTTATAATAAGCGTCTTTATTAAAATAAAGACGCTTATCATTAGCGAAGTGGTAAACTTCAATCTGAAAGAATCTTATTCGCCCAATTGTAAAGGTGCGTGCGTTGGTAGGAACACCGAATATGCTTTTTGTAAACATATTCGATGCAAACTTCTCCCTTATAAGCTGATGTTTTCCCGCATTTATATATACATATATAGGGCGCAGCTTCCATAAACAAATGTCGAATAGTAAGATCGCATGTATAATATCATTTCATTGATAATTTGCTATTTGTTCGTATATATACATTTATATTACTGATTCTGTTGAATGTTGCAATTGTAGACATTTACCTGACGAGTAAGATAAAAAAATTAGGTTGATACGTTTCAATTACTCGAACTTTTGGCCAGAGAAGTACAGATTTACAATATGAATGCTTTATGAATTTTAAATCTTCCCGCACTGACGTAATAATCAACGATGTTAAAAGCTAGCTGGAGTGCCATATAATAGGCAAACGAGTTCCATGTTTGTCTCTTAAAAACAGAGCTTTTTTTGTTAGGGTTGATTAAAAAACGCCAAGCGATAGCATCTTCGAGAGAAACCCAGTAGATATGTTTGTTTAGTATTTTGTGGTCATAGTTAATGTTGTATTTACTAAACCAACTTCGTGGTAACTCATAGCTTGGTCTGTGTGATCATACCGTTATCAGCTCGTCGCCCTGCACAACTCCGAAAGTGGCGCGATGAGTATTTCTATTTCTTATTTCTCCTTTTTTGTAGTGAGAAATAAATCATTTTACTGCAATTGTACACATAAATAAATACACACATTTTGTATTTCCATATTGAATTCAAAGTGTATTAAAGTACCACAGATTGCAAAAAGGGTTCAGTTGTAAATTGTTCTTTGCCACAGAAAATGAGCCTTGAGTGAAAGAGGTACGGCGACATTCATTGAACTGAGAATCGTCCTAAAATGTAGCCCCTTAAGCGCGGCCTTATTTCAGTTACGAATTAGAATTAGAAATATAAAATAGTGTCGAGAACAAGCTAGCTTTCGTTACTTTTGAGAATGATCACGTGTCTGTTTACTAATGTGAGGAATGCGTGGGGTAGTTCGAATCTTCGCAGAGACGTACATAGTTGCGTGATGGAAAGGGTCAGCCGTCTGAAGCCATGCTTAGTGCTAGTACCAGATACAAACATGAAGAAATTTAGCCACTTAAAGAATTTAATTCAATAACTGCTTACAATTCTAGACAATTCGTGCATTACACTATTGTATATGATTTAATGTGATAATGTTATTCATGGCCTACTCATGTTATCATGTGGTACCTTAACCATTTAATTGTTAATTTACACAGCTGGCTCTCCTCACAAAACGATGCCTGTCTACGCCCGGATTGAAACCGTATATGTCCTTCTTATCCAATCACGTTGTCCATTGTGTTATCATAGGTATAATTAACATCATATTGAAAATATTTACAGGTCTTATTACAGACCAAATTACTGGCAGACAGATAATTTAGTCGGATGATATTTAATTGTTATACAATACTCGTATAGCATTTTTTCAAATGTATTTGGGTAACATCTATTTAATAAACGTTTCTTCAATGTGTGTAACTGAAGCTGAATGGCTAATCATATTAATTAACATTTATATGTGAATGCAATCTGAAAGCAGAGTCCATTGAAGTCAATAACCCACTAACGTCTATATGTATATACATATATAACTCATATGTAATAATTATTTATATAGGAATTATAAGCTATGGATATCATGTCGATAAAGACCGCTAGGTATTTCATAGTTTTCGGAAGACTGGTGGTGCTCTTCCTATTGTCTTTATGAAATTGCAAATGTTTGAATCAGGAAATGACGGTTTCGCGTCTCAAATCCATAACCTGTTTATTTCTATTTTCTTGGTCCTCTTTCGACCGACAGAGCGTAAAAAGTTGAATGCATAGCACTTACATGCGCTTTGACATTTCGGGATAGGTTCATTAGCGCTGTTCGGAACCGGCTCATCTGTCGTAGCTTTAAAACGGTAGCTAGCATTTGGCAAGCTTGGGACTTAGTAACAACCAAATTTGATTGTAGCTTAAATGTGCGTAACAGACGAAGACAAATGTGTGCAAGATATCTTAGTGAGGTTGGAGGACGAAGTCGTTTTCTAAACTGCTACAGTAGGTCTTATGCCCTCAGATTATTATCCAACGGACAGTAATATATCCTCGCGCAGTAATCAATGGAGTAGGCTAATATATTCCTCCCGATAGCGGATCTTGATATCCAGGCAGTCATAAGGAGAGTTAGAAGGTTACACACATTCAAACATTTAAAACGCAGCAGCGGTTATACTAGTTACTGGTAAAGTATAATTAGTGAATTTTTGTACGTACGTCTTTCGTTTGTTATCACCGATCTATGACAAATTCTAATCTGTAGTCATAATTTTCTACAATGTAGTGCATGTGCGACAATGGTGGATTATGCGAACGATAAGTTATGTCGATGAAGTCGCCAAGATTTCTTTAAAAAACAACCACATGTAACACTTTGTGGACAACAACGCCAGGTGATACAACGAGTACGAAATTGCCTATATACACAGACGTATTCAAACCAAGCTGAGTTGTACTCTGAGACCATTTCGTCCTTCTAACTTCTCTATACAATTAGTATTTACCGCATCTATTTTCCCAGATGCTTGAGATGCGGTGGCCCATATAACCCCCGAACTATTCAATATAATCCAATAATGAATTGAGTTTTCCAATATGTAACTTGTCGTAAAATATTGTTTATTATATAAATTAATAATCATACCCATCTTCGGCAACGTTTATTTGCTACTTCGGTAAAAGGTGTGATGTTGTTCATTATTCGAATATTGTTTGCAAATGCTTAGCAGTATCCACTACAAGGCACGAGTAGATTGTACTTGCGATGGTTTAAAATGTGATATTTAACTGTTTGGAATAGCCGATGATCTGAATTATATAGAATTTGATATAGAGATGAACAAGGTTATTTCGTCTTAATTTAGTTCAAAACAGGTTTAAAGATGTTTTGTAATTATTCATCACTTAACTTAGAAGAACTTAGACGAACGTGTTGAGTAACATGGGGACAATATCAGAGAATATATTCAAGTCATTAACACAATGTTATCTGTATTAGCCGCCAAATACTCCGGAGATTTTTTAGCACTGTTTTTTGGCCTTTATTTTGCTCAACCTTCTACTGATGTAATCTTTGATTTCCCATGAAACAATCAATCGGAATCATCGGAGACCCTGGTTCTTTACGAAGTTTTTACGGAATAACCAACGTCTAATATAGGTACGCAAGACATAAGAAAAAGCTAAACAATTGCACTAATTACCGTATGCATTCATATATATATATTTACATTTTCATAGTTGATTTCTACATAGCACGATGAGTTGGTGTGTGCGCTCTCTGTGATTTGTATAAATGTATACATATAAATTTATCTATATCTAAGCATTGATTTTTTCATTTCGACTACATAAATTTTTGCCGTTATGAGTAAATCGCCATGTGCTTTGTAGCTAAAATCACTCATCGATTAAGTAAACGAATTATATCGTGTAATTCGTTACGTCCATACACACACCACACGAACTATATTCACACCTACTTTATGCACACGGCTTACTGCATTTCCGCATCTATTTGATTAGCTAGCACTGAAATATTAATAGAAACTACGTCGTTTCGCAAAGTGTTGTGGCAGTTGTAATAATAACAATATATGTGCTACAAGCCGTACTCTCAATCAAGCATACAGAATGTTATACAAGGGTGGATTTGAATTTTCATTGATCAACAGTGCGTCACGGCAGCTTGCTACATTGTTCATCATATATGTGGTTTTGTTTTATCCGTTCGTATAACCCGTTGCTTGCGTAATATAATAGGTATTTTCAACATATACTACAAGTACGCCGAGTTAACCTCTAAATACGAAAATATCGTTATTTCAATGTTTCTCTCGATTTATGTATACAACACATATTCATCAATATTCATAAGACTGCTTAATTTGTTTTCGCTCCATATGCTTGTGTAGGTGTATGTAATAAATCGATCATTTGAATACTTTCAGCGACTTTTGCATTGCAATAAGCCACTACTATTGCCATTCGTTTGATAAATGAGCAAGTGACAAATTCGTACGCCAAAAGGAAGCGTTGTCTATTGTCAAATGAATGAGCAAGTAACAAGTTCGGACGCCAAAAGGAAGCGTTTTCTATCTACCTTAAATAGTTAATAAATCCCTCGGTAAAACTAACTGAAGGTCGAAGTAAAGCTGAATATACTCAATATGCAAGTAAACATGCATCCACATTCGTATTGAATTGGGTCTGCTAGAAGTCTTAGTTCAATCTAGGTAGAAAATGCTCACTTCTGTTACCACACAGTGCCGAGGGGAAAAATTCCGGAACCAAACTTTTTTTTTTTTAGATTTATTGTGCGAGAAGCACGATATCAACAAGTTAACGATCTGCAACGTTTTACTGCGGAAAGTAGTTAAGTTCACTTCAGCAATACACGTTACTACTTATATATTATTTGTGTAGGCGTGACATTTACAGATTTATATGCTTTAACTGAAAGGAAAATAACAGCAGGAAAAAATTTATCACACTGAGATTAAAATGACCTGCTTAACTTGTGCAGATCCGTCTGTCTGTTTTTTATGGGGGGTATTTTATCTGGGCAACACATGAGTTTCCTCCTGTGCCAATTTGAAAGTAAGTACAGGTCGACTGAAGCTACTTATCGCGAAGGTTTTCTCCCACTTCCACGATTTTGACAGCGTTTCATCTACATTGTACATTCTCTTCCAAAATACATTTTGCCTCTATTTAGTATTTTTAATCAATATCGTGCTAATTGCACATAGAGATCGCGGGTGCTTTTAGGTAGCCAATGCGTTCTCGGCCTTAATCTCGTGTAACAATTACCTCGTATACTGGTCACCTCGGTTAGCTCTGAGTTAACCAGCTTTACTGTTACAGCAGTAGTAGCGCACTATATTTTCACAACAGTTGTTTTGCAGCGTAGGTAATGAACTGGCTATACAACTATGAAACTATCTGTAGCCGGACGCGTAGCTACTAGTGCTAGCTCCACTCCGCTGTGATTGGGTCTGTGGCAGGAGGAGAGGCGTTGTTTCTAACCGGCTCTCCTGAATGTTTGCGAGACCCGATACCAACGGTCGTGAAGGCGTCCGTCGGGGCGTACCGTGACTGCCATACCCGCCTATGGCCCCATGAGACGCCGATGATGGCTGGTGTTTTTCGTAAAGAAATAGCGCGCTAGCACTCATACACAAAGAACTTTGCTCAGCTGACGGGATAGGACTCAGCAATGCGTGCTGCCGCCCGCCTGGTACAGAACCGCCAAGGCTGCCTTGAAGCAGTGAGGTCATGGCTGAATTTTCAATGCTCCTAGATCTTTGTTCTAATGACGTTATTGACGTGAGTGGGCCTTGTGCTGAGGTGATGCCTGGTCCAACCAGAGGAACGTCTCCGATCTTGTTAGAACGAACATGTGACATCTGTAACGTAATGACATACAATGATCAAGTTAAAGAAAGCGGGAGTAAGGGAGGGATCTTCTTTGTTCACTCAAGCTGTATATCTTCAAATACCCGGCTGGAGCCAGTGAACGATTTTCTAACCATTTCATTATTTTTCCATACCATTTCACCATTTCATTTCATTTGTACCATTCATTCACGATTTCCAATAACATCATCTTTAGGAGTTAAAAAAACAACAATATCAATATAATCAGCATAGATACAAACCATTGGATTCATGGACATATAGCTATGAACACTTTGAGACAGCAGCTGGCCCTGTGGCTGTCCGTGGAAGACTCCCGCAGTTATCGTTGATGTCGAATCGAAGGGCTGTAGTTGAGTCGCCAAATAGGACGTGTACTGACCAAGTGCTGTGGCATCGATCTGAGACTTAAGCCCCTGTAGGAACCGTTGACCCATATGAGAGTCAGGATTCCAATGAGGATTGCTCAAATGGAAGCGTGCCAAGGACAACTCGGTTTTGCCCATTTCGCCTTGCTTCGAAGGATGTGGTTCCCTGATTCGGGCAGTAATTTCTGTCGTAGACTCGTCGGCTGGCTCGGCCGCTTTCGTCCACTGACAAGAAATATTTACAGAAAAAGATTCACTACTGTGTTAGTATTCGGGTTACACACAGACACACACGTAAAAATTTATCTTGAGTTTCTTCCCGAACAATTCTTTTCAAATTATATTCATAAGTTGGTCAATTCAGTAATAAATATTTATTAACAAACTTTAAAGAAGCTCAGGGCCCGTGATTTCTAACAACTGAACACAGCATCATCGAATGTTCAACAAAATCATGCACCTGTGGATTGCCATGCTTCTCGATGTCCATTTGAGCGAACGTGCAAACGTCTCCGACACCTTCGATCGAGATGGAGTTCTCAATAAAAAAACAAACGATTTCTCGACTCCGTGATCGGAAAGGTCCCAGAAGTAACAACGGAGTTACCACTGCACTAAGAACCTGAAGAATCAAAAAGTTGCAAGCATTTAGATACTTTCGTGCTGGAAACGTTTAGGTACTTTCGTGATGAAGAATGCAGTATACGTAGTTAGTTAGGCCCACGAAAAAATAGAAGCAGACAGGTTACAACCACGGACACGTACCTCACTCAATAGATGTGTGAACTTATACGTGAAGAGATTGCCGAATTCATCCCGTACAACCGTGGTATGAGCGTGACACTGCCACTCATCGGGCATATAGTGTATATGCGAAAGAATAGTTCTCATCAACTGCTCTGGGCACCATATCATATGCTGTGAAATTAAAAACCAAGAATATATAAGACGCTGACGTAGATTATATATTACAAATTCATATCGCAATTTATTCGAGCAATAACAAAAAGACGAAAATTGTACTAAATTTAAAAAAAAACAAAATCATAGATATCGTGCCCATAAGATTATGTTATTGGAAACACAAATTCGACAGACGTTAAGGCAGACTATCTGTGTAGCCTCAATTGTGTACCATACACAAAACCTTAATTCCTTTCCCTAACATGACATTTCAAAACTGTGCGCATGGGCTAAGTAGCTATGCAGGAGTCTCAGAGTTCTATGTAATGGTTCGGTGAATTGTGACTTATCTTCTTAACTGTAGCAGCTCTACTTAATCACTATATCAAAAGACCTATGTAGAAAATGCATGCTTTTCGTATGAACTTTCTAAAAGGAGTTCCTATTTTCGCACTTTTTTTATTCGGATAAGGGAGTAAATTTCATACTTTTTTTCAGTTATGCTTAACGAAATCATACACGTATATTCAAATACGTATATATTTAAATACGAACAATAGTTGTGTGTTAAGGAGACATTGACTGGCACTATCCCGCTTGGCCTTGTTAGCCCTGGAAAATGACAATTCTTGTGTCGACAACATGCAGAACCTGTGCGACTTCCAATTTGTATGTCGTGAATGATCTTACGCTTGAATACTTTCCCAGCCACCTTGAATTAATATGAAAATGTTAATAAAAGGTGATCCATTCCATGCGGACAAAGTGTTGCTTTACTTCTTTGCTAGGTCTTTAGCCTTTGACGGCCAATACCTTCATTTAACAGTTAGTAATGTAAAAAGTTCTGCAAGTAAAGGGTTGTTTGACTTTTTTGCAAGGTCTTAAGCCTTCGACGACCACTGATATAAAGTTAATTCTTCCATCCCTAATTGAGTTCATTTACGTTGTGAACGGTAAGACTACAAACGACAGATATAACTAAATGACTTCCGAAATGTCAAGTTTTGGATTTTAATGCTAATTAACAGCAAAACTAAACATCTTTAACAATTAAGGATTAATAATTAAAGATACCGAGATCATACCTCATCAGGGATCGCTGAGCGGCAAATGGCGAGAATCATCGACAGGATGGCAATGGCCGTTACAATGTGCTCCACTGCGAGAAAGTCTTCGTCCCAAATCGTCAGGGCGACAAGAACAACCCATGGAGAGGCCGCAAAAAACACGATATTCCTGCATTGTGAAGATGAAAATGAAAAAAATAACAGATGCCGCAGGCATATACATTTCTAAAAATGCCTTTTCTATCATCTGGACTGAATCATTTGCTGAAAAACTTTTTTCTTTATCTCGCTGGTTAATAATGGAATAATGCTAAGTATAATACTGCATAATACAGAACTATATATATACATCAGAAGGACAGTGACTTCGGAGAATTAACACAGAAATCAAAAACATCTCCAATAAAAAATTAGACATACTTAGCCAGTATGACTGTTAGATGAGTTGTAAATGCATTCATGTACTGCGTCGCTGCCCTATAGCCCATGCAGAGGCGGGAATCGAGCTCGTGCTCAAGTTCATTGAAGTGTCGAAGGTGAACTCGCGAATATCCACTCCAGGTTCGAGCGCCAAGGAAACCAGGCTCCCGTTTCACCATGTCAGCATAGCTGAACACCGTTTCAAAGAGATGGTAAATGAAAATGAATGGCATACAGACAAGATTTAACAGACCAACGCTCAGGAATCTTCGGGCCATTCTGCAAACCGGGACGACAAGAAAAACATCATAAATCCAATCAGATTTCACTACTCAATATGGGTAAAGGAAATTTCTTATGACACATATCTAAGTACCTAAACGTGAACAGTTATAGCAGACGCCTTACCTTACCTAATGCTTTTCCCAACTACATAATGGTCTAAAGAATTACGATAATTCTCGATTACTTTTCCTTTTTTACTGCTATGCTTTCGACATTTTTTCATAAGTCCCTGATTTCTACTTACTCGTCAGCTAGAATGGGGGTGTTCTCCGGTCTTCTGTAATCATCTCTAAGGTTCCAGTTGTTTTCGAAAGGGGACCACAGTCCCCAGAAGAGTAGCATTTGAATATTGTATTTGAGGCCCGAACTGAAGAATGTAACAGTCCCTATGAACGGTACGTTGAACCTCAGCGGTAAAACATTTTTGTTCACTAGCGCCACCAAATAATTGTCATGCCTCAGGATGCGGTGATAGACATCAAGCTCATTTAGTTCCTGCTTGTGGACCGCAATGGGATAATCGCCTTGACGTTGAGCCTCTAGTAATCGCTGCAGCACATCGTGCCAAGTCATATTGTCTAGTTCACCCTAAATTCACAGCAAGTGAACACGTTTACCACTGTAGTTCAACTAACGTTGCTAGAACATACCTGCTACATTAATTGTATTTATATATATACAGATATAATTCGACTTTAAACGCCTACCCAATGAAACAAGGGTCTCGAATGACATCGCTTCATAAATTAAGCCGTACAGAGGGCTACTTTTTACTTGGAGAAGCGGGGTCGCACTTTCAGGAGAGCTATCTGATCTTACGCAATGACTGATTTGAATCGTAAGGCCAATTATATTTTGTTAGCTATGTATATGTAATAAGTACATGACGGGCCTTCGTTTTGGCTTGAGTTAGGCGTAAAGAAAGAGAGAGGGACCGGAAGATAAAGGGAGTAAGAGAGAACCATGATGCTATTCATGAAAAGTTGAAAAAACTTACCGGTAGTATTCTTAGAACTTTTGAATAGAATCGCCTAATCTCCAAATTGGAGCACAGGTTTTTTAGAAGAACGGCAAGCTTGTAAATTACGTAGATGATCCAGATCACAAAAAAGAAGCCCACTGAGCGCGATAACCTGATAGAAAAAGACACCACGAATGAACAGAGATAACATTTAAATAACGGCGATTCGTGCCGTTTTTGCTAAAGTCCTCTGAAAACCCGCGAAGACATTTGCAGACATTACATAAAA
The DNA here is from genome assembly GCF_002443255.2 of Varroa destructor. Taxonomy (NCBI): domain Eukaryota; kingdom Metazoa; phylum Arthropoda; class Arachnida; order Mesostigmata; family Varroidae; genus Varroa; species Varroa destructor. Next base: position 31,343,464 of record NW_019211460.1, on the reverse strand, counting down.
TGAGGATATTTACCGCCTTCAATGAGCTCACTACTGCATGTAAGATATTTGACATATAGTGGTAGTATCAAGGAAACAATAAAGCGAAATCAAAATAAATCATATATAGATTAAGATAAATAATACATTGCTTTTGTCCTTGAGATCTGTAACGTAAGAGTCGAGGTGGGTGAAAATGAAATAAATTAGCTTTTGCCTAGCTAAAATACAAATCCGACTAAAAGCGCGGCCAAATTTTCATCTAGCACTGAACAAAACTTCGTGATTTCTTCACTTACCTGGCTATGCATTGTCCAGGCGGTATGATGCCATCTTTAAGTTTCACCTTAACGTGTTCCGTGGTATTGCGGCCATCTACAGGTTTATCTCGAAACAAAATTGGGTAGTCAACGCAGGAAAACAAGAACACGATAAATACAACCAAAAACACGTGCTGACTGAAATCGGGATATGAAATGAAAAAAATTATAAGCATTACTACATTGTTTGATGGAGCTATTGATTTTGTTTATAGTCAGTTATCATTATTATAGTCTTGGAAAAAGCATTCAGTAGTTATTTATATAGCGCATATGTCTTAGGCCATATTAAAGTATGGACACTTTATATTACATGACCAAATAATTGAGTGCTGAACGGAGTAATTTATTTGATATAACATGTGATGATGTTGTGATGATATGTATTATTGGTAAGCAATCAAACGGATCATATTAGCTAAACCAATGATAGACTAGGCCAAGTTCGTCATCGTGCCCCGCTTATGAAGCCCATCTGCGGGGATATTTAAAAATAGTGGTCGACGCTGGTTTATTTATACGTACGCTAGAGCGAATACGTCCTGAACCAGCATACACGTGAATCCGTGCCGTTGATGGTAGGCGTAAATCTTGCGGAAAAAATTGTCCAGATCGGGTATATGGGCGGACGTGCCCTCTGTGCCGGCGATGTGTACGTCTGGTTGTAGATCCAATCCTTCTCCCGGTGACGCGCCCGGCTAATACACAGCCAACAAATATAAACAAACTTGTTTAGCACATTTCTATCGGTAAACATTTTTTTCAAAACGAAGCAAAGTTCAACAAAACGGTTTCAACGATTTTTTATAGCACGCGCAAAGCGAATACCGATCAACAAGATAACATTTACGCACCTGCGGTGGCGCATCATCGTCTCCGTGGGGCAGCTCCTGATAGCCACCCTCTAACGCTCGATACGACATACTGCTAGTCATGTCCTCTGTAGAAACCAAAGGTGAGAACAAAGCATAAACTTGGGTTAGTGGTAAAATATTATATTGCAATGCTGATTTGGTTACTGCTTTTGCTATTCGCTATTTGCTGACTCCCATGTCCAATCTTCAAGTAAAATTCTTCTATAAGTGGCTTTCGTAATTTCCTGTTATATTTGTATATAGGTGTATTTCAAAGTATTTACTTAACGTGACATGCTTTCTCAATTTAACGAACCAAATCAGCACTGCACTACTGTGATCTGCTCTTTATTACAATACTTGTACGAAATATCCAAGCAAACAGCATTGCTTTGCCATAACTAGATACTACAAACAAAACAAGCGGTTGGCAACGCTGCGTCGATAAAGTTCAAGCCTGGCTAAACTGAGTGCAGGACTACATGTGCCTTAGGCTGTTCTATCATCATCACAACAACTCACGATGTAGATGGGTTGGTTTATGTCTCCCATAATAATGTCGGCAAATATAGTAATAGCGGCGAAGCTACATCAAAAGACTTGAGAAGGCTACACCTGATGCCACTCATATGTAAAATGTATAGCAGAGAAGGGACGATGGTAGTGCCTCAGGTGTTCTTGAAGTAATTTCGTCTTCAATTAATAATAGGAGGAAACCCTTTTTGCAAAGAGATTCGTGTTGTTATTTTGGTTCTTCTAGTTGTCTTCTGTCTAAGCCACAAAGCGTTGCACGCCACATGTTTAATTTACGTTAGCTTATTTTATGAAGTATCCACTGTAAGCATAAAATTTTTCAGCCCGGCACATAATAATTTACGCCATAGCACCACAAACACAATTTGCCTATTTACAACGGTAGTTTTCACATTACACTATTACTGCAATTATAAACACAGGTGTGTACTATGGAATTCATATCTCATGCTTTTATACGACAGAAATTTAAGAACTAGAAAAAAAAAAACTAAATGTAACTAGATCTAACTTGTAAGCAAGTTTTTGTCGAAACTGCGCATGAACGCGCTGCTATCAGTACAGGTAGAAATGAGCGAAAATTACGAATCATTGCACAAATCTACATCAACTGCAGCCATTGATTTTCTAGTGTGTAAGACTGTCGTGGAACATTTTTAAATGTTGCCACGGGTTAAGTTTCTCATGAGATCCTTAAAAAACAAACATTATAAAATGGATAATTAGGATCAACATATTTACTTTTTGATATCATACCGTATGTGCGTCAAATCAGTACTATTACACCTTATTTTATGCATAAAGAGGGAACAATATAAGAGCTCAGTCTAATATATAGTTGTAGTTGAAACCTAGACTTGCCCGGCCTAATTTCTATATTTGGTACACCTCTTTTTCCGACAGTAAAAGTATGTCACCGTGATTTTCCTTTTGCCAGTAATCTACATGTATGATACGCACACATACACACGCCTCGTGGCTTCGGTCTTATTAAATACTATGGCACCACATCGCAATGATAATGAGTTGTGAATTTTTAAGACTGCGTCAATGAGAGTTTAGGAGATTAGGCACTAAACTTTTGGCCCCCAGTTAGCTATTTAATGCTCCGTTAGTGCACAGGAATTGCAGATCGCGATTATTCGAGCTACGGCAAGGACAGCAACACCGAAGGTGCGTTTCTCTCTAACGACGCAAGGGAGGTGAATAAGCTGTTTATTGACTACCCCATATTGCTTGTTCGACAACGATGGGGCGTTTATCAATACACCGACTATGACGGCCATTGCGTTTGGAACAGCACGGTCCATTCTGTTTCCTGCTGAACGTTGAGGCAGCCTTGATATTTATTACCTTCGTTTTTACTTACCGTCCATAACCGGATCTTTCCGTATCCAATAAAGGTTAATATATACCCAAAGCCCTGATGAACAGGTCTATTTATATGTTCTTGGAAAGATTTTCTCTACTACAGTATCACCAGATCAACATACTGCGCTATGGAATAAAACTTCCTTTTCTTTTCTTACCAGCTATCGATCCCAAACGGATCCATAGGGTGTGCAGATGGTGCACTTAGCGAAAGGATTACGGGCCAATTACAACAATGCTCTGAAGCACAGTCAACACCACAGCAGAAATGTTGCGTTCTAATCTTTTCTTGTACTCTGGCCAATCATAGAAAGAATCTTCGCTATTTAAAGCTCTCAGCTGTTTGTGCATCGGAACACAACGTGATCGTGGACCACCATAGAAGCCTGCAGAACGGAGAGAGCAATTACGCGGCAATATGTTTCGCCCGTGAATTTTGGGAAACAAAATCTAACCACGCGTGATGGATTTAGCTACGGGATTAGAGTGGAAATAGTAGTAGTTAAGTGGAAACCACAGTACTCATAGACCAAACAGAGTCGTGTATACCGTCTCGCTATTACAACAATAAGAATTAGTTTTATGTACTACATGTATATGCGTCGAAAAAGCAAGGTCTTGGCAATAACATGGTATCTATGCAGGGCGAAGACTTTAGCTTATAGCTGCATAGGAGAGGAATCATTCTGGATGGGCGATTTCGCAAAACAGTGCAGGAATAATTCCTATAGAAGAGATTACCATCTGCGCGTCTTGATAGAACTGGTTATTCTTTGGATCCAGCTAACGAATGCTAAAGTAAAGAGCCGAAGGAGTCTGCGAACGAACGTTCGAATAGTGAAACAAACGTATGAGAACAAGGCTTCGTTGTCACTGTGAGTGATTTTCAACGTACTGAACACATAATAAACTTGTCAGTGGACTGCGTCGATCATAGATTTCGATACAAATGGTACAAAGTTTGACACAGCAAGAGCAGAACACTTCTAATCTTTGCCGAGGGACAAAGTCGGCACTGTTATTGTCAAATCTAATCCACGTACTGTCAAAGTCTGTAGATCAGGTTGAAAGGTTTTTTGTTATGAAGTAACGTTGCAGTTAACATTATTGACACGGGAAGTAGATAGAATGAATTTTTGTACTTGTGGTGTATATGCGTATGTGTAAGCCTGTGTGCCAGACTTTCAAAAGCGTTGTAACGCAGTGTAGCGTTTCGCAGTATGGTCTAAAGTAAATGTTGTAATCGTCGTTCGTGTCCAACGTTACAATGCTTACGCGGAACCTGATTCATTTAGTACCGTTTATTGATAATATTGTTGGTGTTGATCAATGGTGATGCCCACAACCGCCAGTTTGCAATAATACAGACATGTAGACAATCATGAATGTCTTGGCTTTTAGCGACCTACAGCACTATCTAGATCATTTTCATCGCAGAGCACTTTAATACCGTCAAAATGAATAGTTTTATTTATTGGCGGTGGATTTTATGAATGATATCGTGCCAAAACCGATTGAAATTTTTTGTGGTTCTTCTCTGTGGGCAATAAAATCTATCATACCATGTCCTACTAGATGTCCAATCGACTTCCGAAAAGCATAATTTCGTCTAGTCCAGTTGCCCCTTGCTTGGGGAAAATCGTACTTAAAAAAACATGTCTACCGAATTATACCGCACTACCGAATTGTATTGACAGCGGAGAAATCTCGCATCTGCATACATAATGCATGTACTAAAATAGGAAGAACGTTTCTCAATAACATTACAAATGGATACTTTCTGGTTCACTTCACAGAGGTCACCATACATAAACCAATATGCCGAATTCGTCCGCAATACCCCTGGATTTGGACTGGGTAAACTCGTCGCAGGTGAACTTATACTCTGTGAAGGAAACATGTGCAAATATTATACGTCGCCGTTGTGTGACAGAAGCAAACGCAATAGCCTGGCATTTGCGTGCCATTACGTGCATCGACCTTACGACACTCTCAGGCGATGACACTCCATCCAAGATATTCAGGTGAGCTGTATCTAAGGCCAAACGACACCTGTTTTTAGTTATAGGCTATAATTTTTATTTGTATATGTCCGGAGGGCATATTAATTTACACAGAGATATAATGTTATATACAGTTTTTTATTTTAATTAGCAAATGTAAGAAGAGAAGCGAATAGGCGTACAGGAAAACGTCCCAACATACATTACTTATATCACAGTACGTAGAGGAAGCTTTCAAAAATTCAGAATTTTCTCCTAAGCCGGATTATTTAGCTATCGTTATCCTTTACCGAATTTATTTGAGGATATACTGAAACGTGTGTTTAATATATAGTCGTCTAAATAAAAAAAAAAGACTACTAGAGGCTTGTTGCCCTATTACGAAAGTCCTTTCTGTGTAAAATAATTTATGATATAATAGTTTGTTGCGATCGCGATCTACGGTATGCACTGCGGACAATGAAAAAAAAAAGCGAAAAACGGAGTTAATTCCCATGCGTTTTGCTAAATCTCAATTATTCGTTATGTACGTGATATATATATATACAGGTTGTGTTCAAAAGCGGTGGCTCCCTTGTGTAAGGAGATCACGGATTTCATAGGACTATCGGTAACCACTGGAGCAGTCTGCGTTTACCCAGCTAGAGTAGCTGATTGTGTGCAGTCATTCAAAGACCTAGGTGCAGCTGTGCCTGTTGCAGCTGTTGCCACAGGCTTTCCTACTGGTACGATTGTGACAAATTTGCAATAACCTTTTGCCCAATTATTTCTTAGCCCAAAACAGTTCTTGGAAAAATTACTACGCTTGAGTGTCCCTTGGTGTTTCCTAATGTCATGTTCAAGCACAACTGACAATTTCAATGACACCAATATTACAATACTTTGAATTCACATTTTCATTCGATATTTTGACCTTTTGTCTTTGTACTAGCCTACAGTCATTAGTCATCATTAGCCTGATGAGTGAGACGGAAGATTTTAGACATAGCCATGTCCATACCGCCATGACTAATAAATATAGTATGGATATTTTTTTGTGACGTAAAGGCGCCAGTTAAACAATTGCTAGTGTATTTCATACGACAAGAAAGAATTGTTGCTTACTAAACAAGGTTATCTTCATACAATTTTAACCGCATTTTATTGTAGGACAATACAGCCTGTCATGTCGCTTAGAAGAGATCAAATATGCAGTTGAAGAAGGAGCCTCTGAAATTGACATAGTCATAAATAGAGCAGCAGCACTCCAACACGATTGGGAACGAGTCTATGAAGAAATTGTGGATATGAAACGTGCCTGTAAACGGGCGAACCTTAAAGCCATCCTTGCCACTGGTAAATTCACCAACTATACTACATCATTTTTCATGTATAAAATACATTAACAAGTTTGAGGCAAAAACAACAGTTCACTACTTTCATCATTGTGGAAATTTACTGACTCGAATTAGGCTTCAAAGCAATTGCCTCCATAACGGTTTACCACCTCAGGGCCTTCAGGCAGTACTTTTGCTCAAATGGGTGTGTTTCTAGTAAAAAAAAATTCAGAGATTCTTCGACCTGGGTTTTTCATATAGCCCCAGTGGACAGGATGAAAGTCACAAATCTGTGAACTGTTACTACAGCGAGTAAAGTACATGTTAATTTCCGTACCTTTTTCTAGGTGAACTTGGTTCGCTGCAGAATGTGTATAAAGCATCCCTCGTAGCGATGATGGCCGGAGCGGACTTTATTAAGACTTCGACTGGGAAGGAAAACGTAAACGCGAATCTGCCTGTAGGTCTTACAATGCTTAGAGCCATTGAGGAGTTCTATCAGGAAACCCACAGAAAGGTAGAACACCGACACGTGATTACTTGAATGTGATACATACGTGAATGCCCAGTCTATAAGAATAGTTTTTACAGTATTATGGTTCGCTTAAAAATACCGTCCTTATAAATATACAAGTTAGAATTCATGTATTTTTCATTGTATAACACTAATACTGATTAGGGAAAGGTGATTTTAATTTTATGTGAATAATGGTTTTCCTATCATGGTTCCGTCGAAGCACCACCCATGTGTAACACAAATTTTGCGTTATTCTGATTCACCTCAACGATTTACTCGTTTATTAAAAGCACCATATAATCTATATAATTAAGTTTAAGTTACACTTCGTTTTACAGGTGGGCTTTAAGCCAGCTGGTGGCATACACACCGCCAAGGATGCCCTTAATTGGCAACTCTTGACCAACGCGATCCTTGGCGAAAAATGGCTTTACAACGATCTTTTCCGTATCGGTGCTAGTGATCTGCTGGGCGATCTTGAGAAGCAAGTGTTTGTTTACGCTACTCGCAGCGTCTGGAAGTCCTGACCTCTGTAACAAGTGGCAACTCAAAGTATATTAATGCGTAACTATAATGATGAACATCCAGAAAGGAAAATCGAACTTCAAGAACTTGCAGCAATTTAAGAAACTTCTGATTTTTTGACGTATTATATTAGGTAGTCAAAAGATCGCCACTGCCATTATAAATGAATAGGAAGACCAAGGGTGCGCTAGACTCAACGTAACGATAAATCCTTATAGAACACTGAATTATGTACGGACTCTTGCTTCGAATTCTTTCTGATCAGTACTTAATTGACCCGACTAGCTAAATTAAATTTCAGATGGTCCTAGCTATTTTCAGATAGTCTCTTTATTTAGATAGACCCTATGCCTGCGTATAGGTGAAGCGCTCTTTCTTATATATATTTATATATATAATAGGCTGCACCTTTATATATTGACTTTTAGAGTCGTTTAGGTACTCTTCTGAACTGTGTTTTCTTCCTGACTGTTCTGTATAAGTAATCTTTTAATGTTCGCAATTTTATATGCGTTTACCTAAACGTTAGTACCGTATACAATATTGAAATATCGCGAATGCGATCTAGCTCATTCTCATGGCTCAAATTTGTCACTTCAACAAAAGTGGATCTTCTACGAACGGGACGGGTTTTAGTTATTTGACTTGCAACGACTAAGTTAATACAAATATATTTGTCTCGCATAAGAAGCAACTCACGTGGATTGAATCTTTGAAAAAAAAGTTAAATAATTATTAACTTTTTTTTAAGTACAAATAATTATTGTAACTGGATTCTTTAGACGATTATTGATATACCACGAACTGCGGACATACTAAATCAGCACACCACAGCAATGAACTCAGTATGAAAATCGAAACGAAGGGATGATTTCTCAAAAAGATCAACAATGTTGAGCGACACTGTAAACAACCGTAATAAGTTCGCATACGATTAGAGACACTACCAACTAATATATTAAAATATTTATAGGCGCAACGTCTTAATCCGACTAGATTTGTATTCGTACCCACCAGCTGTGAAACGTCGGGTGGAACTGTTGCGCTGTACTATGATATTCTACTATAGCAATATAGGCACTTCGGAATCTTTTAAATAAACACAAAACACCGAGGTTTTTGAGTAAGTTCCGTGTCGACCTAATTACCTATCGAGTTATATGCAGTTTTTGAAGACGGAAGTGACTTATCTAGTTGACAGACAGACAGAAATGTAAATAAACTCAAATAATAGATGAGACAAAAACACTATACGTGTGTATTATAATAAGATCGTGTTTTTATTTATCGTAAACGCCAACTCGTACAGTCTTCCTCTTGACAGAATTCATTGTTATTCTAATATATATATATAATATATAATATAATATATATATATATGAGCTTCTACCTAGTTTGCAGTCATATTGACTCGCATGCACACTAATCATACAAGTTTATATACAGTCACTACACTCATGCCATCGTATCTACTACACAGTCGTATTATTCGACATACTGTATCTATGTTTTATGTATATATAGTATTGACAAAGAGTGGGTGACCTTGATACCTTATGTTCTTAATTAACTTTTCAACTGAACTTTGATATGGTTTATATATTGACGTTATTATTACAACGTTATTTCTTCGGGGCTTCCGCAAAGGAATGCAGCTGTGTTTTTTCGCATGCAATGCTTACCTACAATTGTACACTTTTACCGTCGACAATCTTCAGATCAACCCACGATATTTTGTACTGTGACCGATGCAGGCGCAACATCGAGCGCGATATCGGCGACGCCTGTTACGTTTTCCATTACACCAGTGGCCACGATCTGTATACAGGTTTCGCAGTTACTATTGTCACTGCACGCATCCGAAGCCACAACCTTAAGGGTTGTGTCGCTAAGAGCATTGTTGTTTTCAGTTTCTTCACTGTCACTTGTCACGACAGGCTCGTCCTTTGGTTCATTATCGAGTGCAGTCCGTCCATAGTCCGGTCTGTTATGGTCTTGTCTGATATCACTATCCTGTCGAGATTGCTCAGTTAGAATGCTAATGGCAGGAGTCCAACTCTTTCCGTTCTGGCATGGTTGTTGTTCACTTTGTGGTCGGCCTGCTGCAGTTCTGGCCTCCGTACCGGTGTCCTTGTGATTCCCATCGCATCGTCGGAGCAGCGATTGCCTGTTTTTGTTTTCAATGAAGAAGGACACTCGTTTCTTGCTTCCGGCAAGAGAACTTGTTCCTGTGGCTGTTCCATCGAGGCATGTATCACTAGCACAACTGCGCAAAGCACTCACAGCTAAAGGTTTCGGCGATCCTGCTGGTATATTGAACGGAGCACTGCCGGCCATAGTCCGGACGGTCGGGGTGCCGGCTTGATCCACGCTTGCGTACGGGCAAACCACAATGCCTGATCCCACCCGCATATGTTGATGTTTACCCTGGGCCTGACATTCATGTTCAGGACAGGAAGCTAGCGATGAGCAGGCCTCCCGCTTGAGAATCCCGACACGACCTCCTTGACTGGGCGTTTTACTGTCGACAGGATAAAGTACAAACGGCGACGAGTTGTTGTGCGGCAGCTCAAAGGACTCACAGCCGTTCACAACATTTTGTATCTGCTCCATCGTTAGCGACGTCTGCAAAAACAGGTGAAGGCTCTTGTTTGATAAGTACACGGGCTGTTCGACAATCGCCTTCAGAAATGACTGCAAACCACTACATCTGCAAAATAATACGAAAGCATGTCACAGAAGCGCAATGATTTTGTTGAAACAAAAAAACCGGACAGACATAATTGATTCGTTTTAGATAAACTAGATATAATATAAGTACAGTAGCTTGTTATGGGCAGCTATTTATAAAAAACAATTCATACAACCTAGCATGGTATTACAAAATATTCGCGTTAGCTAACTGATAACCAAGCCCTACTTCAGGCGTTCATACGATAGTATAATGACACAGTAAAGACATTTATACACTGTCACACCTCTCTTGTATAAAACGCTGATCGAATCGCTTTCCCAGGAGTGTCCTCCCGGGTAGGCGGGGAACGGTGAGAGAAGGATGTTGCTCCTGAAGGATGGACCGAAGAACCACGAATTCGGAGTAGCGCCGACGTACCATCGATCTCGACATTGTAAAAGCCGAATCATTGGTCTGAAAGCAACCAGAGAAATTCGTATAGAAGAAAACTCAATATATGCATGATGCCTTTGTGATGGCTTTCAGATGCGCACAAAGACAAATTAAGATTAGGTTTTTGCAAAAATTTAAAAGTTTCTGGTTGGACTTTCGTATGAAGCAAAAAAGACGAAGTTAATTGCAAAGAATATTTAACCGTATAATCCACTTAAATATTATTAATCATTGTCAATATAGACGCTAACGTACCTCAATATAAATGGCGTAGGTTGTGACCAACTCGCCATCGCCCTCCTTTCGGGTAATTGGATTTATCACAGATACTTCTAAATATATCTGAAATTAGAATATTAAAAGACAACCAGATTGTCATACTTACTTACATAATAATAATTAATGACAAATAAAAATATTAATAATAAGTGAAACAAAATAAATAAATAGATAACAAAAATAATTACTGACCGTGCTACTAAACTGAATAAAAGTACTATGTTAAGCGTTTATAAATAGTAACTCAAAATATAACCTCCGTACAGTCTTAGAAATAAGTTCTGCCTGTATGCACTGCTCGAGCTTATTTATTAAACAAGTACCATAAATGTGCATACGGTCGACTGAAACTAGCTAACAGCCTGCTTCTAGTATCTTAGTTAGGATTAATGGCTGGGAGCCAACATGTGAATACCCAACAAGGGTTTTATGATCGTATGCCGCGGTACTGCGTAAATTTCGCCGGCACAAGTTTGGACCGAAAGGCAATCTTTAAAGGCTCACATAACTAGCAGATGAACCTCCCAGTGCCAACTATGTCTACCAACAACGTCATCCATTTTTACCTCATAAAGCCACACACGGTAATTCGCAATGTAAACAGTTGTCCTTAAAGTACAATTTCCAAATTCAATTAATCTTTACAGTCACTTTAGTTGTTCAATGAAAGACCAGCACCCATAATATAAAGAAGCTACTCAAGATCTCTAAACCAAATACTGAATCTACACACAAAGCAATAGTTATAACACTAGACATTCGTGTAAGTGATCGTGTCTAAACTTAATGGGTTCTTTATGCTCAATTTTTATGTTGTCCGATTAGTTTAAATTCAGACTCACTCTCCAGTCACACTCGTACCAATCTTCCACGACCAACAACCCTCGCTTCCATCGGTCCTTTGAATAATACAAAGAAAGTAATTTACAAGCAACCGTTACAATATAAATCCGGCCAAATCAATGGAGACAACGATAACTGTAATAGAACTCAATCACCACTAGGAAGAGAAGAGTACGTGACTCTCTTAAGCCATTCATGAGGCCCTATCATCATGAAGGATAATGACGGTACTACATGTAATAGCAAAATTATTTTCGAGCATATGAGGGAAATTATGATGCTAGTAGTTAGGTAGCCGAAACGGCGCCTCAAGCACGCTACCTAATCACCAATACGAGTCACTAATGAATAAGCAAGTTAATTAATGGTTGTTTGCTCTGCGCAGTATTGCACTGTACGACGTAATGCTCTCTAGCTTCTGTAATCCAATTAATATCTGTCCTGCCGCTATCACGCCAGGTCAAAATAACCTGCTTGCTAAACCTGCCAGCTTCGAAGACATAATCCTAGCTTAAATACTGAGCAGGTCGTACAGAAGAAATATGACCAATAGTTACCTAAAGCTATTTATATACTGGTAATTCACTTGACTGATTCTCCTGATAGCCTAGTGGCTCTCCTGTATAAACAGTTTAATCCTTGTCTTTTTACCCTGATGGCAATGAAAGCGGCACTGTGTAAGGCCACTACGCTGGAATTAGAATCTGACCTAGAAACAATATCTCGCAAACCGTTGTATAACAATACCTCTTTTATGATGCACTGTATTTAGATGTACAACATAATGGCATCGCTTTGAACAGCTGTAATGTTCATTGACGCCAGCAGTTTTGTCCTAGAAATATGGAAGTTACAAAGAGCGCATACCAGGATGCTGCATTGGCCATGAAGGGACATTGGGAACACTTACTACAGTAACGTACAGCATTTCGTTTGCACGAATACAACAGCTTTTCTTTTTTTTTTTTATTACAGGGAGCGGTATGGATCAAAATATGGCTAAAAGTGTGTAAAAATGCCAGAGCTCAGAACGTGAAGTCACACAGCTATCCTACCAGTACTAGAATTACCCGCGGACAAATCTTTCGTGCAGCATTGGTTTTGTGAGTCAACTAGAACTGTCCTAATCGAACACCACGTATTAATTAGTAGTGAGATTTATAAAAATTGTGTTACTTGGTAGTGGGTAGGTAATTTTATTTCAAAGGGACATATACCCGACAATTGGTAGGGCTACAGTGCCTGCCTCACACAAATAGCCTTAACATGACATGACGTGGCTACACTTATTCAGGTTTATCCCCTATATTGAACTCGAATATAGCCAAATGTTTATGTAATCATTCGTCCGTTGAATATTTTCATAATATACATAATGCTGCCAATATAAAACGTCATTAAAGTTGATGATCCCTTCGCTCCAAGATACAAGCTCCTTGAGGCGCGCAGAACTAATTTTGTTGTCATCCTTTTTTGATGCATAATTGAATAAAAAGTGCAATTTTTTTTACCAAGACTTGTTTTTGACGCAATATATATCTTGTCTGCATTATACATGTATAAAAATCACAGTATCGTATATGCGCTATGATTCCCTTGCTATCGTTTGAATATTCTTATATTAAGACATGAAATAATGCAATGCTTATGAACACTTTCGCTGGAAATTCTGTCAGCAATTTAGCCACTGCAGGTTTACCTCTTTGCTTTTATAGTATAAATAAAAAAAAAAAACTTTTAAAGGTGCGTCGATAAATATGCAGACAACTCAAAAAAATAATGATAAGTAAACAGGTAATCTCTCAAAGGACTGAGTAGAACACGCTTCACAGAAACGATTAAGTTATTGCTAATTTGAAATATGATTATATAAGTCCATCTCACAGTAAACAGTAAGTCTATAATCATACGATGGGCTTCGAAAGACCATGAATTCATATAATCATTGTGCCACTAGAGAAACTTCTGCAGGCTTATAAACCTTGGTTTATATCGAGCATTGTTCATGATTAGTCGCTTAAGAATCTACCAGGTGATAGCATTATTATTTTCAAGTCGCCCTCTGTGTCCTTAAAATCCAGCATTGGCCGTATGAATAAGAAGAACAAAGTAAATGACACAGCGATATGGTATTAACTTTATACTCGCTGCTGTGTCATTTATTCGAAATATCCTATGGTAAATCTAAGACATACAGTTAGAGTACTAGAAAATTCGGCTGTCTACTCACTCAGTCAATCCGTATCATCGTATAAATAGCACCCTCTTGTATTTCCCTCAGCATATGACTTATGGTTTAACAGACTTCCTGGTTGATCGCTTCCATCCCATAGATTGCGTGAAATACTCCAACACTCAATCGCTTTGAACAGTATAAATTGCTCGTCGAATGATTTTAATAAAATCCGGTAAACAAAAAACACCATATAACGTCAATTTTCCCATTGACCACCATCAATAAGCCAATTAAACCAAAATTCAAAGTTTCCTCACCTTACTTCATTAATTTGCCTGAAGAGAACCACAATAAATAGCGGCATCAATTCATCGACTTGCGCATACAGTCCCTACATGGTTATACATATCTACCTACCCAGATAGGCACGAGATCACGTTTGTAGGTCATACTAATATTTCATCTTGTTTTTGTGCATTGCTTATATGTAAGGCAGGGATCGCTGGTTCAAGCTCGGTCGCTAAGAGATCGATGTGATTACATAAAGAAGGGTTTATTTTACGTATAATATGTTTACCTAGCAACTGATACTGTGAAATTACAAATGAACCGAAATAAAAAGAAACAGATAGAAAGAAAGCTACGCAGTCGTTGATTCGTACCTCTTCAACGTTGTCATCCTGGAGGATCCCGACAACGTTGACATTCGAGCTGCGAGCAGATGAGCTCGAGCTCATTGCAGATGTCTGATTGACTAAGACCATAGTCGCTTTGAAGCATCAACCTACTGACGGCGAAAATCTCACGTTTTCTCGAGCTGTTTCCGCTACTAACCGTCACACACTCTGTACGACGATGGCTGTGCAAATTGAGTTTCTCTTGCACAGCTAATTTCACACGACGATCATACACCGCCACGTACCTCTACCACAACACCGAAAAACGCTAGATTTTGTCCTCACTAACCACGAAAATAAGCACCTGTTGCTTACAAATCTAGCGAGCGCAGTATTGACTTCAATGATAGAGCACGTCAAGAGCCAGGCTGCATCACCGTCCAACACAACCCGCCTTTGTTCTATCGAACGGTCGACTAACGAAACGGAGATAGACTTGTTCGATCAGACCGCTATCACTTTTAAGGTAGGTCGATTGCTCGTAGTCTTCCACATACTTTTAGAGCAGATTATACTACTAGTACGCTTTTTTGCCGTCCAATCCGAAAATTATGTTCCATAGATAAGATCGACTATTATCTATGTAACCTCTTTGTTCGACGCACTCACTGGATCGTTCAGGTGAAGATAATCATTTGATACTACAACAGCAGTGCATTCAAATTTGATGACAGTTAGTGATCTGGCCAATCACGCTTGTATCCGTTGAGCCCTAAATAGATATAATCAATATACCTCGACAATGTGCGGTCGAACGCAGTGGCTTGTGCAGAGCGACACCTTGACTCATCGAATGACACACGAACTGGTCACTCAATCGACCGACCATCTAAGCAACCGATCCACCATTGACTGGCTAGATAGATGACTGCCGAAGTTCATGTAGTGAGAGTATCTGTGCGGGTGGCTTGCTTTCCACAGACGAACGCAGAGGGTTACACGCTCACATAAAGCTGCAAATGGGCACATGCGCACACACAGCCAGATGCAAAGTTAGGCACGGTCTGTTTAGATTCCGTAACGTCATTTTTGCTTGTTGGAGCGTTTAATTGCTCGTCCGCCTACCCGTAATCGGTGTTTTGACTAAATGAAAGTAAACGCTTCTTTTAGCTAGCCCGAATAGACCTTCTGTCATTTGTTGAAAACATATTGAAAGCTCTGCTACTAAGCGTACTACTATTATGACTACATCCAGGATAATGGAGATATAACCTGTGTAATTCAGCCGCTTCTATGATTCATCAGAGAATAGCCCAAAGAGTTTTAGGAACAATTACTGACTGTTGTTGTTGTTGTTGCACACTCTATACGGAGATACCCTTGTTCTAGCATTCATATGGCACGCAGATGGTGTTGGAGGTGCAATGTATAAATCTAACTGTCAATGTCAAGTTGCCGCTAGTGTTGTACGCAATCTTTTCTCAGTAAACAATTGTGTCGTCTACCTTGAGTGGTCCTTGTAGTAACAGATCGAATATATTTTCTGATCAGCACGCGATAATAGTGATTCTCTGCCGAACTTTTACTACTCTGGGGGCAACACATTCTATGAGGTAACTGACGTCTCGGGATTGTCGCGGAGCTACGTGGGCGAGGCAGCGTCCATTGCATGCAGTTTGGCTACGAGCTCGACAAGGTCATCATGTTTCGAAGGCAAACAAAAAGAGCTTTGTTTGCGATTCACTGCAAAGGAAGAAAGCGAAATTTGAACATAAAATCGCACTCCTTCTTATCAATAAGCTGGAATCACAACGATAAATCGGGAATAGATGGCTATGCAAATAGGTAATCAAAGCCTACCTGCTATTCGTCGTCCAGCGGTCTTGTCCGTGTCGAGATGACCTAAGAAGACAGTCGCTTCTACTATCAATTTTATGCGATAACACGGTAAACGGCAAATGAAGCCAGACTACCATGAATGACAATTCGATATTCGGCCGAACGACAGCTTAGTTAGCAATACTTAATTTGACGGATGTTGAGACGATAGCTCTATTATGCGACGTTACCGTGTAACTTAATAACTCTTCTGCTAAATCTTCTGTTAAACGTGTGCATATGCTATCACTGTTAGGCCACATGATTAATTGAAATGAAACATGCAAGCAAGGTATAAAAGATGTGCTATAATACTTGATGGCTAAAAATAAACAAATATAAATTTCAAGTTGCGTTCATCTAGTATTTTAAGTACTGTCGCGGGGTGTCTTTCCAGGCCACGCTAATGTATGTTGCTTTCACTGATATCGTCGGTGTACAACATTTAATGATAATTAGAAGAAGGATTTAACATCGATAAATTAAGCCATTGTATTTGGGTCGTGGTTCATTGCATTAATATGATGTTTTACCCGTTCAATAAAAGAGATAACGAGCGACTACCGCAGACCTGTAGCTTGGAAATCAGGTAGACCAGATATGCTACAGTTTGAATTGCACACGCGGTTACTTAAAAAATGCACGCAGGAAATTAATCCGTAGACAAATTCTATGTGGTTAAGACGCGTTGCACAGAGAACCATGTCTATGCTCAAACGCAGAGCAATAATTACAAACCTAGCAATACCCACCGTTTCCGTCAACTGAACGTGCACTTTTAACCTGTACGGTGTACGAAATGCGAAATCATGATTGTTTGACCATTGCGTGGTTTATTATTACGCATATGCAAATGATTATCAATCTTATCCCGATTCCACGCGGACGATGAGGAGGTACGTTCTCTTCGTGGCGTGATATCATTGCGTACCAGGTATTTTGGTGTTTTTTTTATGCAGAAAGATCTGAGTTAATGAAGCAAATCCAAGATAAACTTTTAGCATCAATATGGGCCTCACTTGTGATTTGCCTACAGTATGGCAAACCCCAATCGAGGTATCTTTGTTAGCGTACGGAATAAAGTGTTTTAATAAATTGAGTAAGCCTTGTTTGCACGGCGGTGCTCTATTGCATTTTCGCCAGCTCTTTTAGCGTCGTCGCGAGTCCTGTAACGCCAACAGGCAAAAAGTCGACTGTTCTGTCCATAGTCAACAATATCGGGCAGGAGATGAACACTCTAATCCATTTCGTGGTAGAAGTTAGTGCTGCGTGTTTAACTGCCACGTCACACGCCATCCTTGTCCAACAGACATTTCCCCTCATGGCTTTGAAGGATGAGTTCGCCCAGTTCATTAAGATACCCGAAAAGAAAATAGTAACGACAAAATGGAAAACCTTCTAAGTGCTCTTAAATCCATTTTGCATACATTTACTGATTTCTCTAAAGCTGTAAGTGTTTTTAATGCTAAATAACTGTTACCACTACAGAGCGGGTTGGTTTGTGCCATTTAGCTACAGGCCAGTGCTACCGCATCCCTTCAAAAGTTTATAGAGTTCAGTCATTTGTTTCGTAATCGTTACTATACATCAAAATCCCATACATTTTAACCGTTTCTGGTGATTATAATAATTGTTTGCGCATAGTGATCCCTCCCTCCCCCCCCCATTATATTAAGGCTTATATTAAACCCTCGTAATAGCATGGTGGGTAATTTTATGGACACATCGTCGTCTAGGTTTGAACGCGAGCATAGCCAGACTCTGTTCCGTGCTGAGAGCTAACCGTCTGATGCAATGCCTAGCAGCAATACCAAATGTAAAACTCGACATATAGAAACAGCATAAAGGATATTCTCTCTTTAGCCTGTTGACATTCATAGCAAGTAGGAACGCCTACTGTGATAAATAGTTCCGCCCCCTAAAAACTTGACGCAATAAAACAAACACAAACATCAGATGTTGTCGGTGGAGGTCGGCCATAATCACGTGGGGAAAAACAACAGTACCGTTTAACATCCGTCGCTAACAGGCGTCAACACATAGTAATCTACTGACTGCGTGCCTCGTTTCGGTTGGCTCACTCCATTTACACTATGTATCCATTGTAGAGTTCTCCTCAGATACTGCACATCTGCAGGCTACATCGTATAATAGTACCACCTGGTGTCCGGATTTTTTACGACTAGAAATCAAGGTATTGTGTTTTCGCATTTTTTCTGTGACAGTAACGGTTACGTGTTTGCCTACGAGAAGCATTGGGTTGTGGTTTAGGTTCGAAACCGGACGCAGGACAGCCATCCAAAACCGCAGTACGGGATGTAAAACTTGAGAGCTTTGTTTATATTACTGTCCATCCTTTTTCTTTTACAAATTTCTCTTCTTGACGAATGTTAGCGTATAGCAGCGTATAGCTTTCGGAGATAATTGGTCAAATTTACGTAGTTCACGCGTACAAAACAGAACTCTTTGCTGTTGTTGGTTCAGTAAAGTTCGTTTTGCGTTCCTCATATTCAAGACTTCGGTATAAAGCAGTTTCTGTGGCGGTTAAAACGCTGTAGCAGCTCTATGGCAGTAAGCCCCTATTTGCACTGCAGACCATTTTCTTCTACTGTCGCTTTGTGAATACATTTATGCGCTGTCTTGCTAGCTTTCAAAAAGTTAGCACTTTTTAAGCAATTATCCATAACAAAACTCTGAAGGCGCTAACTGGCGAGAAGCTAGAACTCAATATGCGCGAAATATGCAATATCCTTTTTTCAAGATGCACAGTTCGTTTAGCCGATCATTAGTTAAATAGAAATTGTTAAATAGAAATTGTTAAAATTTTAAAGATAAAACTGTTGTCTTCTATAATCTTCACTCAGTGTCGAACAATTCCACTCTAGGTTCGTTGTAAGATTCTAAAAATGGAGCCATGTCTAAATACGCTGTCATGTTATGTGGATGTTAAACAAAACCGAAGGAAGGTACCTCAAAGCCTGGCTCCGTAATTCAAGCATTTACACAAATACTTCCTCTTGTGTTTGTATTCGTATACTTTGTATTCTTGTCAAAAATCAATGAATTTAGTGTACTCAGATGTAGCAGTATAACAATTTTTGTGTCCTATCAAAGCGAACAAATGCTGTGTGTAAATATTATGTCAAATGGGCATTTTTGCAAACGTGATAATTTCACGCGGGAGCCCAACCGCACAATGAACATGGCGTGTTTTAGTTTGCAATGATTGCACCGTAGCCTCAATTTTCTCAATAAATAGTCAACCTTAAATAATACACACATTGTAACACCGTTTCCGTAGCCGTTACCCCTTACGTGGTTGGTGCTACTTGATAAACTGAGGGACGCCCTCAAGACGGCTAACGGTCCTGACGAGAATTTACTGCTTTTTGTGACTTTGTTAGCGTCATGATGGTCTCGTTAGTGCAATTTATCGTTACCGTATTATCTTATAGCAATATTGTCGTAGTTAATAACTGCTGCTCTCCATGGAAACAACATGCCATCACCTTGGCCACCCACTGTAAAGGTGCTTCCAATTGTCGATAAGCAGCGATACGCTATAGATAATCTGCAGTGTTGAAATAAATCGTTCGTTTTAATGTTTAGGTGCTTTCATTGTGTTCGTTCTCACATTATTACGTTCATGCGGCTTTATCATAAACTGATTCAGGTCACTATCTTTACCATATGACGTTGTGTTCCGAAGTGATAAGCAATCACATATCTGTTACTTTATTTACCTCTGTACGCAATAATGTGCAGAACATTGCGATGAGAATTATTCAAGTACATTGCTGAATAAATTCACAAGCTTCACCCGAAGCATTCACAAAACGCTGCGAACTTTTCAGGCCATACTAGTCACCTGGTTGGTTCCGTGTTAAAGTGCTAAAACGAAAAGGACAAAGGATATGCATAAGATTAACCTAGCCAATTACCAAGAGATTCAATCATCAAAGTATTCTTTGTAATATACGTCTTTTTGGGCTTAATGAAACTATAACCGAATGGTCTTTTTGTTCATCTTATTTAATGTTAATTCGCTCTATCTCAGTGAAAATGTCAGTTCTTATAGATCTATCTTGCAGATAACAGTAAAGTGTGGTGGTTCTATTGGATCCTGGTCCGTCGCACGTCAGTTTTCCAACCCGAGCTAAGTAAGTAAGAGTGGAATAATAAAAAAAAGTCATAAATACGATCAAAACTTGAATAGAGTGACATCAACATCGTCCACAATGCATGCATTTACGTCTTATACAAAACTGCATCGAACGCGCTTGATGGGCCATCCTATAGCTAACATATATTACACTCAATACACGCCTCGTTGACATCTCCGGTAATGACTGGTTGAATTAGTGACACCCCAGTCTTAGTGATATCCCCATTACGAAGCCTGATGTATTTACGTGCTTTTATATAATAGAGCTTCCAACATACCGTTTTATTCTGGCAATATTGCAAAGGCACCGCACCAATCGTTTGTCTTTCTTAGCACGTACAAACTGAATCGATGATTCAGTTGCTGTTGACATGAGATAGTCTTGGCATATATCAAATGATGTCGTTTTGCAAAAATATTCTATTGATAAAGATATTGATGGCAGGCTTCTTAGTTAGGATAACGGCATCAGAGAGCTATGAGGTTTTTTGTACTCAATCACGACATTTAATCACGAGGATTTAATTGAAAAAGGGCCAACAATTAGTGTTCGTTAATCTCGAGGTTTTAAGACAAATCAACCCCCGTTCATCGAATAATTAAAACGTTAGTTATTTCACAGCAGGACCATCATGTAACGATTGGTACAGATCTTTAAAGACGGACAGATCTGTTTTCTATAATTTTTGGCACTCGAATAAATTTTGACGAGTGGCCACAAAATTTGCAATGCTTGCAATGGGTGCTTACTTATCTGGGTCGTGTATATGCCTACGGCAAGAGAACGCTCCAATCAAATAGTTTTTGCCGACCCCATAATAATTTTCACCGTATCACAATAAAGTCCTCCCTATTCCTTATGGAGAAATACTGTATATATGTAGAATTACACACAGAAAATACAAACACTTTTAGAGCTATTAAGTTTTCGTTTACATTTATCGCTAATTTATGGAAGTAACAAACGTATTTGGCCAATGCCCTTTAAGTGAAACAAACTGTGAACTTTTTGTTGCTACTGGTATGTATCCTGAGAGGGTGAAAAAGGCTTAGCTCAACTATAAGCAAAGAGGACGCTAGTAATCTGCCATTGTTTAAACTTCCATTTGTAAAAGAAATCATTACGTTGGTTAATTTGCGGTTCACAGACGGATGTAGTTTAGTTAATTACTTTGATACAGTATTTTCTATTTTCACCTTTTGCTAACAAGTCCAATTATTGTCTTTTAATGTCAAAATTGATTCATCTTGTTACTAATGTTAAAAGCAATCAAACTATCTGTGCATACTAATTAATTAAATATATTTTATTCTAATATTCTACAAATCAACATTTGATTCCTAAACACAAAAAAGTCTAAATGCGATTTGGTTTTAAAAAAAGTCTATCATGGCTGCTTTCTTCTTCCCAGCGAGATATTCTTTGCATGATGCAGGACCAAGTTGCAGTTAAATCACAGGCACTGGAATACTGCTTCGGACTTTAGCAGTCATTAAGGCTTCTAATTTCTTTATGCATCAATTTTCAATATAGCTCACGTCTCCACTGACCTTTTATTGTGAATAATTGCGCGAAAACGTACAAGCATTGCTTCAGCCAATCAACTAGGTATATAGAATGTATATATGCAGAACAATATGTAATGGCCTTGATACTGCCTTAAGGACAACGAGTAGTTGATATGCGAAATAAGTAAGAGGCCAAACTAATGCCCAAAGGCATCAAAGAATTATTTCTGTCAGCAGCGGTCGTGTCTGATCCGATCTGATTGAAACCCCAATTCGTTGATTATTACGAATCACCACAGCACTGAACACGCGGATGTATAACGACAATATCTCAGCCTAACGCTAGCTACTACTCATTCTATGGCAAGTCTTTTGTACTAAACAGTTTATGAATAGTGAGTTTGACAGAGTGCGCTATTAAGGTAAGATTGGGATAAACATACCATCATTTCCAGGGATTATTCGACGCTTGCACGTGTCGCGCTGCCCGGCATAGATTTTACTATATAGCTTACCTTTCGACTCCCTTAGTGTAGCCTTGTTACGGTCTGTCCACTTTCCACTGAGAGTTCTATTTCAATCTCTTAACAAAATGCGTAGCTCGCAACATTTCGGTTCTCCCCAAACCTCTTGAATGGTCATACGCAATCCTAGCATTTTTTTTAGCTACATCAGTAAAGCGCGTCACACCTGTAAAACTACCCGCCGTGCCTATGACAAGTCCAAACATACTCGCTCTTTTTCCCATATTCGTCGAACTACAGGGTAGCCAGACTATCGTGCAGGATACCAGACACACCTTGTTTTATTTCGACGACAACGTTCTCGATAGATATTAGATTTGCACGCCACCTATTCTTTGTATGTCGATCGGAAATATGGCATGCATTACGCATCTTATGGGGCCAATCAGGAGTCGTACCAAAATGTATTCAATACAAATTACTAATGGGCGAAAATCAAGAATGGAAGAGTCGTCCGCGAGGATATATGTTACTGTCGCTCTACACGCCGGCTATAGTTTAAATCACAGCACGTGTATCCTGACTGCTGCAATTTCCTATGCTAACCAGTGCGTTAAAAAGCACAACGTAGTCACCTTCAAAAAATACAAGGTTCGGGATAAAAAGTAAAATATAAAATTACCTATTTATTTCAGTAAAAATGATCAGAAGAACCTACTAAGGTAAGAGCTAACAACAAATGCATCTCGTAGACAAATAGCCGAGTAAAACGCACATGATCTCGGAAGAAGGTTTTTCGATATGGAAACGGCTCATAGGATATGTTGGGCTCCATCGCAATAAAACTGGAAATCAGACACGGAGGGATATGATGATAGCAAAACACCTATTCACGTGATGTAGTCGCTTCAGACATTACTTTAAATAAACCGAATTGACAATGCAGATGTTTTGTTAAATGTTTAAAAGCTACTTAGGATAACCTAAATAGTGCTGAGCTTTCACCCATATTTGATGCACTACAATTGACTTGTTGCTTTGGCCTCAAAAAGTCTGAGATTTTAAGTTAGCAGACAACTAATAGATCAAGTGGAAAAAGGAAACGTTTGTGTCTCAACGTATGAGAGCCACATATAAAAAGGTATGATCTGAAGCTGGCAACTTACCTCGGAATTGAAATAAATAAAAATGATCTCCCTCAAATGTTTTACTCGTCATAGGTATACGTAAGGTAATCGTGCCAAAAAGGTTAGTTGAAGTGATATTGGCAGGTTCCGTTTCATTATCGTTAGAATAGATACATTGTAACCGATTTACGTCGTCAACGAAAAGATAGTTGTTCTAAATAAGGAACACGTGCCTTTACGTGATGGCATTATACGTAAGCCTATAAGCAGCGGAAAAACTAAATCTCAAATGAATCTAAATGTCTGCAATATGAACACTATAGTAGGTCAGTGTGTACTGTTAATTTAATCTAACCTTTTTTTTTTACCAATAGTAAGTCTAATAATAACAAATAATAAACCTATAGTAAATTTACTTGTCGTGTGCGATCACAAGAAAATTTTTTCACAGCATACTTTATTCCTGTTTTAAGTTTCAGTTAAAACCAAATACATCGTCGATTAATGAACGGTTGCAAATGAACGTACCATGACCTTGTAATAGAGAAGCTAATAATGCTTAGTGGGATATTCCATGTGACAATAATTAGGTATAGGTATGCAACGCAGAAGCACGTCATAAAGTGTACATTTCTGTGATGCATATATCTGCATCAACAATATCTTGAGAAATTCGCCGAAAAATTTAAGTAAATATTCAGAGCAGGTATCTAGACGAATAGAATTAATTGTGAGCTGGTTCGTTCAAATAAAGTCGGTTATTAACGAACCACCTCACAATTAATTAATCTTCTAATTTGCTAAACTGACGACATTCATAATTGACAAGGTTTCATTTAGAACTTTAATAATTAACCACAAATCAATGGGTAGATTTCGCCGGGCGATTGTCACATGTATGTATTTATTTATGTCATTATTCTTGCGCAGGAAGTCACAAATGTATAATGCAAGCACATATCCTGCTTTGTAATAATGCGTGTCAGGGACTATATCATTAAATTTGCATATATCAGGCATTGCCGTGAGTCAGACTTTAATATTACAAAAACACAGCTGACTAAAATAATTTTGTAATAGGAAAAAAACATTTTCGCTAACCATCTTGAATAATGGATACGTGTCTTTGATAGTTTCAAAAACTGAAATTCAAACTAGGAACTCTGGAAGTGACCTATAAACTGTGAGTACTCCTTGTATACACAGGTTTTCAATCGTTATAATAAACCTCAGTGTTCAGGTCCCAAAAGCATCTCAAAGGTCAAAGGTCGAGTTTATTGTTTCTTGTTACGCGAAAACTGTTAGAAAGATACGGTCCGAGACCACTTACAAAACACGCATCAGTATATATGCAGGATCGTCCGTCTACGCAGATCTTTACCTTGTAACTCATCGTGCAAGGTCCTCAGTCGCAAGTTCCGCGCGCACTCATAACAAAAGGTCGGCTAATCTTTACCTACTTAAAAACTAAGCTACTTTGTGAACAATGACATCATACAACAAAATGTTTGCTATTGTCCTACAAATATAACATACGCGAGTACTCATTACGCATACAGCAATAGGCGGGTATAATCCGGTTCTGCTTGAATGCAAAGCGTGAAAGAGAACGCTAGAGTAAACGTGGATGAAACAACGGATAAGAAAGCTAGCGACCGCTTGGGTATGGGCGAAGCACAGTGAATTGCACAAGCCTTCTTAAGATGATTTTTGGCATCAGTGTCACTTGTAATGCCCCATACATATATTCTAGGTGTTTCGTGATCCTGTGATAAACAGGGTGGTCACGGGACTGCGCACCTTATCGGTATTTAGCATTAATCCACACAGAACAAATGCGTGTCAACGCCAAACGAACGCTTCGTATTCGCACGTTTGCGCAGCGCAGTAACCTCGACGTATCACGTCACTCGTATCCACTCAAAAGCGGCTTAAACGAATTATACGGGCAAACATAATCGCCACCACTTAAAATACAATTGTAGAAATTCCACTTGAGTGGCCGGCGACGGGCCGAGTAGTACCACCAGTATAAGCATTAATATGACTTTAACTAATTAGATCGCAGAAAAGGGCCGGATCAGCTAAACTTCAGTTGATGGCTGTACAGCATGCTTGTGCAAAATGAGCTGGAGCTTCGCAAAAATTAACCAAAAGATTATTCTCGCAAAAGTGCATGTGCTGCCACACTACGGAGTGTTCAGTGCTTCGAGAGATAGTGCGACGGCAACATGGGACTTTTTCCAAATTGGCAGATCAGGTTAAAGATCAAATTTTAAAAAAAAAGCAAAATATATAGATACTCCATATAGATTATCTTAAAATTTAGAGAAACCAATACGATCGCACCTTATTCTAAATATGGATCTGTTTTGGCGGTCTCACACGATATGAAATATTATAAATCTGATAGAGAGCGTTATGTTATTCCGCCGTTTAACTGAGTTTTGCGACTGTCGTTGTTGGCGGTCGATCATACCCCAAACAAAAAAATTTGTTTAGCCTATACTTGCAAAACGAAAAATGACTAGATTCAGCTAACCGTTATTAACATAGACTGAGATTATTGTACTCTCGTATGATTCGCCTTTGTGTCACCATCGAACGTCGTCAACCGCTGTACATGCATATATGTTATGTTCTATTTTAAATTCCTAGAAGTTTTGTCGAAAACGCAAAATGCTACTTTTAGTACTCCGCACTAGGGTTGAACTTTATAAGAGGTAAGTAGGCCAACCTTGAAACGTATTAACGGTTACACTTAACCACTCGAAAAACAATGGTTAATTAAAGTACAAAGCGCAAAAAATCAGCGGCACAGACGGCTTACTTTTGATTCACCCATTATTATTATTATTACACTTTTTGAGTGTTTCTACTAGATACTCATTATTTTTAAGAGCTTAATCTCACGTTTTATTGGAAAACTAGAATACGGTTTAGATAGGGCAGCTTTCGTCATTATTTGTGAGGTTGCAACTAAGCCCTTCGTCAAGTAACCTAACGAAACCTCATTAAAGGGTATGTTGATTCAAGCAACGTTGAAGTATCAGTTATAGCTTATTAGATAGTAAACCGAGCTTCGACCCAAGAGGTCATAATTTCTAAGTAACTAAACATTACAAATAAAAATAGAGAAAATAGATTACTTACAAAAATGTAATTACTTTTGGAGAACTCTAATAGCAATATATTTTGGCAATCTTCTTATATTTTTCAATTGTAAGTAATCTTTCTAAGTGTTTTTCGATCAGCTCTCGCCAAACCTGTTTCTTACATAGTAGTAAAAATAGAACATCTTATCAATATATTTTATTAATTATATATATGGATTTATACTAAAAGATGGCGCTGACAGCAGTGTCATTAGCTTTAGCGAACCGTCGCACACAGGCCACCCCACTGCACAGTAGCTTTGGAAGTCAAAGGTCGCTTTGCATATGTGGGTCTATCACTTGACCATTGACTGACCTCTACGGAGTGTCCCCTTGACTACAGTGACCGCTACTACTGGCCGTTGATGTTAATACTTTTCTTGTGCTAATCGTACCCCAATCCGTCAAAACAACATCAGGTCGGTATACGAGCAGTTGTAACAACAGCTCCACGTACGAGATATGAATAACGGTACGTTTGTCCCACTTACGGCTTCACTCCGCATGGACCGATACGAACAACATCGCCAACACTACACTAGGTTTTCGCGTATTACAAACAAAGACAAGCGCGGCCGCTCAATCGATTCAAGTTTCTGAAGCAATAACCATGCATAGCGAGACCCAACAAAGCCGACCCATTGCGCATTATCCATTACGGTGACAAACGAAAAACAAGCCCAGCAAGTTCCCGATATGAAACAAGAAAAAAAGGATGGAAAACTACCAGCCAGTTACAACGCATGACAACAAAGCTGTAGTGTATCGTAAACCGGTTTATTCCTTGCTACTATACACTATATCGTACACTAAAACGACTACATTTAAAGCTCATGCACACCTTTCTTGTAGAGAATATTTATCTACTTTTCGATCAAAAAGACAACCAATTAATGGATGCCGTACTATATTTTAAGTATCATATTTTCAATCATGATAAAATTGCCACTTGAATTGGTCTCCTCCAATGACATTCCAATGACGTACGTTAATCGAGTCAGCTGTCGACTGACATTTATTAATCTTGTAGCTAGGACGTCCTAGACAAAACTCTCGATGAAAAATACCCATTGGTCATATAGAAAACAAATATAAGATTATAAGTTTTTATATCATTCTACGTTTCAGTACTAAGTATAAATATTACATTTTAATAAAAATTATCTAAATTTATAATATACAAAAACTGGTATTTTATTTCCTTCAATCAAAGAACAACTTGTTAAGTATAACTAGTTATGCCATGTTGGCTTCTTCATATCTTATGGAACCAAATGGTAGAAGATAATAACAAGCCACAATGTGTGCTTGGGCACTCAAGGTTATCAAGAGAACAAAAATTTAAATCAGTTTGCTATATATCCCCCTAAGAAAAGAGGAAAATTTATTGATTCAGGTTGAGTATTACCTTAAGCTCTATTGGAGCTTAATCCTTCTATTGAAATTCTTATACAGTAAATGTTGAACTCGTAACCGCAGTTGTAACCAGTGACGAAATAAACTCAAGAAAGTTCGATCAATACTTCTGTCAGTTAATCCTGGCTAACTGACACGCTCCGGTCACTCTAGTTATTCTCTTCCGCCCGTTGTTCATTAAATATCATCAAAAAAAGGAATAACGTCCGGTTATGAAACCGGTCGATGAAAAAACAAACGTATGATATTTGAGTTCAAATATTTAACGCGCGTAGATATCGACACCTCGACATCGTTAGACCAGGAATGTCACCCCGTCCTACCAAAGTGGCTGTACTTTCCGGTAACCAGACACGATCATAACCAAGGGTACTCGCTAAATTATACTTAAGCCGCACAATGAGGCGATAACGCACGCGCACAGCACCCTGGTAATGTATCGCGTATAGCTGTGATGGTCGCCACGAGACCAACAGCCTTGAAGAGTGCTCCCTATCGAAATAAACAATTAATGGATTATGATACAGCTTAATATCAACATGGTAGTATCAGCCATTGTTTAGCAGCTATGGCGGACAAACGGACGCAATTTAACGTTCTTGATACTAATGAATAATACACCAAGTGACCTGAATACAATCCCAAGAAAAAAGACGAAGGTCTAGCCGTACGTGCTTTTCGAACGATGTTTATGTGATTTGAGCGCTCTGAATGGCGGAGTTCTAGCCGATAATTGATCAAGGCAATTGGGTTTGTCGAATTTTAAGGCGGCTGCTAAAGTACTCTATCAGCTATGCTCTGGCTACCTACCTACCTACCTACTTATACCATCGTCTGTTTTTCTGAAGGCTAAAGAATGATCGACTTATAGTAAGACGTTTTCTTTATTAGTACCCAACAATGAGGAAATCCACTGCCAATTCACTCATTAAAAGTAATACCTACGTAGCGCATCGTGACGACTACCGTTTAGAAATTAGTCCACTGATATAGATTAGAGCTTTGCGGTTTCTAGTTAGCAACCAACCATCATTTACTCAAATCAGAAATTTGCAAAAAGTATGCTTTATTGCATGGAGTAACTAATGATGAAAAGAGCATTTACATCGTTACCAATAGTACTCACGTCTTTTTTGTTTCTTTAATTATTCTGCAAATTGTTAATGCTCCATGATCAGTTCGCTCATCTTCTTCCGACTGTATTTTGCGAGTGCTTTTTGTCAAGGTAATATTCAACAGCAAACAATTATCTCTCACTATTGCTAAAGATTCTCGTTAAGCATACTTAAAAGTGCATCTTGTATTTTATAAAACTGGCGCCACTTAGCTACTGATGCAAAGTGCAAATGAAGCCGCAGCATCACAAATACCTTATTTTTTAAAAACCAGCATCGGCACCAGACAGCATCCTCGAAAATGTTACACTTCGGAACGACATTACTCCAGCTAATCTAAGATGGTTGAACCGATGCGCGGCGGTATTTCGATCACTGAAAAGTCTACATATGCACGCCAAAATAAAAAAAAATCACTGCAAAAATAGGAGACAGCTTGAGCTCCACGGATATAGTCACAAAACAGCATTTCTAAATGGACTATTTTAATTTCTCATTTCTATTCAAAACTAATACTTCATAATAATTCACGTCTTCGATGCAGCAAAACCTATTGAGAAAACCTTTTGTTTAGTCTCAGAACCAAACTGACATTTGGGGATACCTTAGAACTGCACAAGTAGGAAATGATTTCTGACAAATTGCTAATCTGAAGACTATTCTCGTAATTTCAAAGAAAATCAATGCTTAAAAGTTTCCATAAAAGAAATCCTCTGCTGATATAGCTAAAAGCTAATTAGTATTTTTCCTTTTTTGGATTTTTCCTGTGGCCTCCAGCAGCTGCCACGAAGTCTCCCCAGAATCGTTGACCGTACCAATAACACGAATGTGTGAGTCTTGAATCACAAAATTGAGCATTGCACTACATCTCCGATATAAGACGAATTCCTATGGACATTTTTACACATATTCTGCACCTCAATATACATACATGTTTTACATACATATTCAAATATATATGTAAAGCGAAAATAAAGGGCAGTAATATACTACATATGTGTACTGGTAAAGCGTTTCAGTGAAAATGTTTTTCAGCCGCTGTAACGTTGGTCTACTGTACGGATCATAGCATTCACAATAGGCCCTAAACATGCATTTGATAACAGAAGCACTGCTCAAGTGCTAGCTTGATTGCCCTCGAAATTCCACAATGGTGCAAGATTGCCTAACATGTTTATAGGGTTAATCACCTTGGCAATTGAAAATAGTGTTTCACTTATTTATCCCGGCAAGTTTAAAAAAATCTTAACAAAAACACCGTCCCTTAACTCGCATGTGCCTTCTTTCTTTATTTTGTTTTGATGTGTTTTCACGCTTCCAACTTGCGCGTACGCACTCGAAGACGTCAATACGATCAGCTGATTGTAACAATTCATTAGCATGTCACCTCTGACGTTAGCTGAGGCTTTTCAAGACAAGAGCATCTGGTTAGAAAGCATCGACGTGTCGTGACTAAGACAGCTGCTCTTTTGGCGTTATACGAGACTGTTTATTATAGGTCTAAATCGCTTGGGTAAACTTTGCTTACCTTGCCGAGCAACCTCGCCTGCTGACGTTCGTATTGGAAAGTATGCAGCATCTTAGTGAGTTCCGGTCAGACCGTCCCACGCCTGATGTTTCCATACACATCAATGAAACGTCTTGTCAACGTTTATGCGGTTGAAGTCACAGAGTCACTTTAACGCTTCATTCCAGATCATGAGAACACCAATGACAATCAGCTGGAAGAAGTTTCGTCTGCTCGCATCAACGGCGGCAACAACAGAAGCACGGTTTCTATTGGCGTTACAGCTGACAATCTGAGCTAAGACGTATAAAACTGCTGTAGTGGACGTTTGCAATCAGAGACTGTTCGAAGAGCGACAGTCGTCACTTATTTATCCCGGCAAGTTTAAAACACATCTAATAAAGCACCGTTCCTTAACTTGCGTGTGCCTTTTTCGTTTGTTAGCTGTTACGTAGTGTAGAACATAGCTATGCCGAGCAATGTTGTACAATATATCAGGAATAGGCCAACCTTGATAATAATCTCAGATAGTAAAACTTCAGATATGTCGCTAGTAAGTCTTCAATTCTGTGGGCATTTTTAGTTGTTCCTTTTGTCTTATTGAGTTCCTTTTTCGAAAGGTAGGTGCTTATAAAAGAAAATGTAAAAGAATATAAAGCACCCTGTAAGCAGCACATATACATGCTTATGATCCTATCATCACTTGATAGAAACATAAGGAACATTTGTAAGCTATAGATACGGATATTTTCTTCATATTTTTTTATTTAAGACGTAATCGTTACGCATCTGGCTTGTCTAATAAAGAAGCTGACACAGCACTGTGTGTCTAGGTTGCTTAGCCTATTTGTGTCACTCTGAATCTTGTTTCACTGGCACTCTGTAGGTATACCGGCCTCCTGAACTTAGCCGGAAATAGGTGATTATGAACTATAATTCTAATTAGAAATTTAGTCGAAATCCATTTAACATTCTAATGTTTAAAACAACGGGATATAGCGTACGCATTAATATTGTCGGCGGCAACTTTTTGTAAAAGCTTGAAGAATCAATTAGCTCTTTGTTAGCACACAGCGAAGCTGAATTTAGGGCCATGTTAGTCTGCAATAAGATCTATTCATGGCTAAATTTACAACGTTCTGAGGGTCATATTGATTACCATAGTTCCCATCGACATTCTAGTTGTGTATGATTAAAAACTCATCACTTTTCATTGATACCGGCCATTTTCCTAGTGTAGGCCGATTGGGTCAATAGTGTTTTCAGCGTTGTTCAACAGTTCTCTCTAGTAATGTCGTCCAGGTTAAGGCTTTATTTTATTTACATCGTGATTGTCGAGCTTCTCTGTGATCTGTATAGTGCAGCATAAAAATACGTTCCCGATACGGTTACACCTCATATAAGTGTTCCCAGACAACAAGGATGAATCAGTTACTGATGCGTTGCATGGGCATATATATCATGTGTTTCTATAAACTTCTGTATAGGCAGTGGGGAAATAACAGTACTAAAGAATCGAAGTGAAATCTATTATTCGATTACAGTCACAAAAAGTAGCTGAAACTGACTATAGGCACCGATCTGTGCTTAAATAAAACCAAACATGTATTTTGGTCCCGTATTTTTTTATCCAAAAATGGTTTAATGATGGTGAAACAGGCCAGTGGACTTTATGTTTACAATTTATTAATTTTTAACAATTTACGTTCTCAACCGTTACTTTGACCGGCCAAATTGCAAATAGGAGAATAAGAATAATAGGGAATCATGAACGCTAGATAAGCGAAAACCCGTCTACCAAATTTAGAAATCTCAACGTATTGCTATAGCACAATTCAGAGTTTGTACAATAATAATAAAAAATAGTACACGTTTTTTATCGCAATTTCAATAGGCCAATGTTTAGACAATCTTCAAATAATTCGGCGCAAGCCCTTGCATCCGTGCATTATAAGAACTAATTTCAAAGGAATACTAACGTAGCCTAGAAGGAAACCGCTGGGTTTTAAGAGAACTGGCGAAACGGTGCCAAATAGCTGCAGAGCAAATGTGTCAATTAAGCATCTTACGAAATTCCATTTTTTAAAGAGATGTACTCAAGGTTCATTATCGGTTGAATGATAGACATTGTTGTTGCAAGACCTTTTGACATATGATTCGAGCCAAGATCTGGAGTTCATATAAAACATGGAGGCTTCGCGGTACTTATTTTGGGCTACCATAAAATCTACGTGGCCACCGCAAAAATTGGCTTCTGGAAACGATTATCTACGGAGAAATTATACCATCTTTGCGTTCGTGGCAGATCTACCGGATATAAATAGAAATCATATGATTAAAGCTTTAGCTACAACCTTGGCTACAAGCTAAGCTCAAGCTCCAACGTGGGTTACAGCAATGGCTTAAGACACCACCACGATTATGAGCAAGGCCTCTCGACAGCAGCAACAGTGCACACCAGGATTCGGCCTATAATCAAACTTACAATCAAGGCCTCAGTTACACCACTGGCTACAATCAGAGCTCAAATCAAAGTCCCGCATTCAAGCAAAATTCGCACTACAACCATTATTCTTATTAGGTATTAAATGGACAAGATGGCAAAGTATTAAACAGATAGTTAGGGCTCGAGTTACTAAGGTGGAGGCAAACAGGGATCTACGCACAGCCAGGGCAACGATGCAGGCCCCAGTTATGGGTCTGAGTACAATGAAAGCCTTCAACACAATTCTCATTACAGTCAACGCATGAACCAGAGTATTAGTTGTAGCGACCCTTTATATTTGTGAATGTTTACTTAGTAGTCAACGTCTACTCTATCGTATGGTAACTCACAACACACTTGACAAAGCATCATCAACCAAGACCCAAGTAGCTCGAGGCGCAGCCGTAGTAATCTATTGTTATTTATTCTATACGAAAAACACGCCTATTCACACCGTAATTTATTCACACAAGTAAGCGACCTGTAGTAATTTCAAATGTTGCTTTATTATTTGCTTATATGCCCCGTAAAAATACATTAAATTTGTATTTAGTCATGTTTGACGCATGTATATTATTGGTTTATTCGTTTCATAGCGTACGCATACGCCCCTGCAACATAAGCTTAAGCCTCTGCGCAATTTCAGCTTTGCGACTGGTATTACTTAGTATTTTCTCTGCATAGAGGACAAGCCTGCAGCATGTGAATGACAACATTTTACTGATGTCTTAATTTAAGTGCTTTTGTCGCCATTTGCATTTTGCATTTCTTAGTTCTTTTCGTCTATGTGCGCTTGCTTGCACAGGTAGTAGACCCGGTAGAGGTTGCGAAGTTCACCGACATAAAACTGCTTGCGTCATTTGCTAGGTCCTTCGTCCATTTGAATCCTATGCGGCTACACGATGACGTTCCTGAGTCTCATTACGATCATTTTTTTTCTTCGCATTTTTCGCATTCACGCGCAAGACTAAAACACTTCGTATGATCGAGTTTCGAACATCAGCACCGGATATGACCAAGCTACCACGAGAGTAGCACTGGCTAAAGTCGATAAATAAACCTGGTCGTACCGCGAAAGTGCTTTATTTCGATGGTCGGTTCTAACTGCCAATGACAATGGCAAGGCAATTCTTGCGACCGTCTTTTTGCTGTTATACGGAGTCCAGTTGAGTGCCTGCTCATTTAATCTAAATGTGTGATGCCGTTAATTCCTTTTTCTAGAGTATAGTATTTTTTACTTCGTGCCCCAAGTAGGTTAATAGGTTAAAAACAATACGGAATTTTGACCCATCTATAAGTCGTTCTTCGCACCGACTGTAATCTCACGGTTCTGAACAATGTACGTCCACTTTTGACCCCTCTCCCTGGATGATGTAATAATGGCGACCAGAATAAATAGGATAATAGAACTCGAGTGGAACAGAACTTCAAAGTATGGACGATGTTCTTCAGTAAACTATGCCTCGATAAATGCCATTACTTACAATAGCTGTTTAACAGTTACTTAACGAGAATTAATTATTTTCTCTCAATTTACTAGCTAGGGCCTAACGTGTCTTCGTTTTAATTTTGCAATGTCTGAGTCTTTGGCTAGGGTATAGATTCGTATAGCATAGACATGAATTGTAATATGAAATGGATTCACACCAGCAAATAAGCTCTAAAGCGGTCTCAAGCACAGAGTGTAAAAGCCATGTTCGGAAAGCAATAATATTGCGAACGGCGGATGGGACAAAAGCACACTTATAAAAAAATACAGCTAAAGTTAAAAACTAAATGACGAAATAAGCTTATATTTTTTGTAAGAAATAGCTTACAGTTGAAACCTTGGCTGCAGAAAAAGGTACGCTTACAGGTTAAGCGAAGATGTAAGTAAGGTATTAGATATTTATATGCAAAGTGGGTAGACAAATGTTGATGGTTGGAATGTTCCTATTATTTAGCAAGAACGGCTGGTGTTTTACAATGGCTGGTTTTTATTAGTCTGTAAATGGTGCAAAGTCACTATCTATTATTTATGTTTTGATGTATATACCATCATGTACGCATCTCTTTAAATCGCTAAACATTGATATGATAAATGCGGTTTTTGTCATTAAATTTAGCGACGAAATAAGACATGCTATACATGTGTACAAAAATAATATGGGCACGCCACTGTAACGAAACGTATGTTAATAGGTAGTTGATCTACAGATGAACAGGCCGATAAGGCTTAGTAAAGCATGCTTGATAGTTATCAGATCTTACTTCGACAGATTTGTTTTTTTCAGTACTTTTGCAAGATAAAGCTTTTGCGCGTAAGATAGGATCCGTAAACGAAGCTATACGCTGTGACTGAATGTGAGTCCATTCATGGAAACGTGGAATGTGGGTTTTTGTCCTATGATTACCAGGATGTCTGAGTAGTGGAAAAGGCCACTTCGAGCACTGCGGTGATTAATTATCGAACGCAGTGATACCGTCTAGAACGTACGTTCTAGAAGTAATTACAATTACTACTCGTCTATTATTTTTGCATAGCAATATTAACATAACTTTTCCCACTGAAGGTTTTTCCAAACAAAAACTCGCCTTGTTCTATTCATTGTAAATACACGTTTTCGGTTATTATAAGCCTTCGTTTAACTTGCGCGGTACGCATAAACAAAACATAAATCGACGAATAAATATAACTTTTTTAGTACAGAAATTTAAATTTGGGCACACTATAAAAAACACGTTTAAGGCTTCCTTTAGGCTTGTATTGCATCACAAAAGATTCTGCTAGCAACATGCCGATCGGCCACCCGGCAAACAATCGGCCTCTTTATGGTTCGAATTCTATGGCCAGCATCGCCGTTAAGCATTCCATGAGACAGGATGCTGGCTACTTCCCAGAATAAAACGAACCAGTAGTCTGTCTACGCCCGGCTTCTACCCTACACCACAACGTGTGCCTAGGATTAGCTTGCAAATACGTTACCCTCTAAGCTACCACGGGAATAATCGCTTGTTTTTTTTGTGTGCTCCAGTCCTACCTGGCGGCTAAATAAGTCTACGAAACTTTTTGCATCGTTCACCCAGACGTTGCTTGTTCACCCTTTCCTTCGATCCAAGTTGGAACGTCTCGATTTTCCGACAATTATCTCTGAAAACTGCCTTTGCTCACCGTAGGCGACAGCAACGACAAATATGCCACATTTTTATACAAAATTAGTCTGGAAATAATGTCATAGTTATGTTACTATGACGCAAAATGAGGTAATTTATCTACTTCTTCATCATGGAGATAGCGGAAATATGATACCGCGAATAACCCGCGGAATCCAAATTCCATCGACTTGGGCGTTCGATTCAGTAGAATGTTTGTAAACACATTGTCTAAGTTCGGAAGCCACTGGTGCCTGCGATTCTGAAGAGTTACGAGACGCAAAAATGGATTCCGCTTTACTTAAAGAACGTGAGGCGTTTAAAAAACGGGCAATGGCGGTTCCGGTAGTGGAGAACCGGAGCAATAAACGCGAATCGCCACCACGGGACAAAAAGAAACCGTTGGTGCCTTCTAAAGTACTGAAGCCCCCTTCGGCTCCTAAGGATCCCTTCAGGTACGTGCTGTAAAATGTTTTTATGTAGTGTATATATATGCGTGTCTGTGTGTATGCGGAGTTTAAATCCGGACTTTTTTTGCTTTTTAAACTGAATTTAACAAAACAGATGTTTAAACGAAGCTTTTCATACGTGCTAAAACTCATCCCTAATGATCATAACTTTTAAATACACCTATTATTCACCGTAATCTGCAGCTTCAATTTGGGATCTAAAGTACTTACTAGTCATTTGCGAAATATGTGTTTCTGTGAGCTGTAAGATGACTAGGTAAAAACTCATCAACGTATTGCTCGAGTACGCTAAGTACAAAAAATTCAGGAGAATTAAACTTTCGGCTGATAGAGAGCAAATGTTGCAAAAATGCAGATGGTAAAAACTGCCGAAAAGTTCGAAGGGTACATGACAGAGCGAGAAGTTGTAAAACGATTAACTTTTGAAGCTCATGTGGGCAACCCAATTGTTATTTAGTATTGCCCTCCAAAAAAAGGTTGATTTTTGCATTCCAAAGACGACGCATTATTTATCGCCATGAAGAAATTCTGGTTTCCTCTTAAAAAGAACTGGATTTTTTTTGAAGTAGCTACAAACGAATGTCTACTAAGACAAATATTCCACTGAAGCTTAGCTGGATTGAAGCACGGCACCCTCTCTATATAAATAGGATTGAACTACCAATAAGTTTGAGACAATGCGTTGCTCTACACAAAGGAAGACCCTAAATTTCTTCAATTATTTATCGATTAATGAGTTAACGATTTCCAGCCGTTTCACTCTCTAACATGTGTCTAATTATACTACAATTATAATAATGGTTTGGGCAGAATGAATTAAATTTAGTTATGAAAAGTGTAATTAAATGAGGAAACAGGAGTCAGCAATCGATCGATTGTACGTAACTCCACTTACGTTCTACCGTACTTGGACTTCGTGCAAAGAAGCCCAAATAAATTATTTTGGGGTTCGAGAATTATCAGGTTTTATATTAGACCAAAGTATTTTATCTAAGTATATTATGCAATACAATTTATTTTATACAACAAAGGAAGGTAAATAGATGTAAAACCATGTTCATTTGCGGCCAAATCTTGAGACATTTCGCTTAATGATCTTAATATTTTGTCTTTGGTCACAATTTCTTTAGGTTATTTGCTGGTTACACGCCCTGCCACAATAGAAATCGACACTTGACCATGTACATTGTTCCACTGTAGTAATAGTGCGGACATTTTCGTACAGATGTCACTGCTTTCACCCAAGTGACCGATTACAATAGTATGAAATCGTTCTTTGAGAAGATAGCATTTATATCGGTTCACTAATTATGTTTCACTTTACTGTTTCTGGTACGGTACAGATACAAGACGATCGCAGGAGGTGGGGCGAATTCATTCTCAGTGTTGGCGAAAATCGTCAAATATATGAGAACTCGCCACCTTGAGGGAGACACCCATCCACTTACTCTCGAGGAGATACTTGATGAAACTTCTCAGGTTTGTCCTTTCTTTTTGCGCATAACTAACATTGTGTTGACCTTATCACATAGAATAAGAACTCGTTCAATGATACGATCAGAGTTGAAAATTGTAATCAGCGCAGAGTTTCGGTTGACGTTGTTTTATTGATCATGGATACTAATAATATATACTTCATACGAAGGCTGCAGACCTCATTGCATTGTAGGAAATAATTAATGCTAAAAAGCGGAGTTATTTTGTCTACTAAAAATGTTTCTTGCCTTACTAGCATTAATAATACATTAACGTTAATTTGATTGTTAGATGGACATTGGTGTGCGTCACAAGCAATGGCTACAACAGGAAGCGCTTATTTCGAATCCTAAAATCGATGTAACCGATGACGGCAAATATGCCTTTAAGCCTCCTTACAATGTAAAGGACCGAAAATCTCTGTTGCGTCTTCTCGAACGACACATGCAGCGGGGGCTGGGTGGCATATACCTCGAAGACATTCGTGAATCGATGGCCAACGCGGACGATGTATTAAAGAAGTTGGGCGACAATATTTTATATATAACAAGACCCACCGATAAAAAGGTTTGTATTAAATGGGCTGCCTTCTATGTGTAGGAAATGTTAGGAACTTTTTTTAGTTCACTGGCACTTCTTTACCTACATTCGTTCTTGTTTTACAGTTTGCGCATGCCTTTTAACTTGTCTTTCAACTTATATATTATAATTCGTTTTTATTATATGGAAACTACTTGCTTTTGTGGTCCGGTAGGTAGGCTAGTTAAATTGGCTTTAAATGACCAACCCTCTTGGGTGCAAATAATTCTAAGAGCTGACTTCTGTGTCTGTGACCTATCTATTTCCTCTGTGCTGTTGCAGGTTGTTTTATTCTTCAACGATAAATCTGTCCTTGTTCCTATCGATGAAGATTTAATCAAACTGTGGCATTCGGTGTCTGTAGACAGTGTTGATGACGCAAAGATCGAGGAGTACCTGAAACGGCAGGGAATACAATCAATGCAAGACCATGGCTTAAAGAAGGTCGATCCCGCAGTTAAACGGAAAAAGGGAGCTCAGAAGAAAGCTAGAAAATACAGGCGCCATAACGAACATCTATCCGATGTTCTGATGGAGTTTACCGAAACTTAAAGACGTTGGGAACACTACGTAATGAAATTTAGCAGCAGCTCGCTGCTATATGCTGCCATTTGGTAGTTTAGACTTCCTTAGAGTTTACTAAATCCTACCACGAAACTATAAGGGACAAAGGAAAACATACTTAATAGGTGCAATACTGGTTGAATTATGTATAAAATGTACTATTTTCGAATCTTTAACAATGAGAACAATGAGATAACAATAGATGATCGTGTCACAAGCAAATACTGACGCCTCTTGTCTCATAAATGTCTACTTTTCAAGACGCTAAAGGCGTATTTGAGTTGACTTTAAAGGAATTAGTAATTATTTGCAAGGAAAATGAGTCGAAGTAAATGAAGACCTTACGCCGATAGAATATCTGTCGATTCTGACACCTAGTTTAGTGAATATGTAAATATTGATTTGAATGAAGTCTGTACTCACAGTTGATGAACTGAGCTGAAAACAAACGAGATGAATGAGAACTCTACGATAATTATTGGCCTTAAAAAACTGACAGTTCTTTGTTTGAACTAAACTGTCTCTACTTTCAGTTAATTTACCGAATTAAAAATAGTGAGGGCAGAACTGCAATAAGATTAGAACCGTAGCCAAGATTGCAACGTACATTACACTTGAAGCCGTTTATTTAACAGCATATGATAAAATGTATTATAATGTACCTCTATATATAAGATTGTAAAGTCAATAAACTTGCCGTTAACTTAGTGGGACGGCCCTAGGAACGAATTTGCATTCTGTCTAGTCTGTGAATTGTTTATCTTCGGTTAGTAGAACCGAAGGTACTCGGGAAATTAAGCCGTCTTGGCCTGCGCAGCGTAAAAATGGGTCCACCCTTTCAAAAAGATTTCAAATGAAAAGGGAAATTTGATCGCACTTAGGTTACGCCGGGTTGCCAATTTAGTGGTCAAAAACTTACGTTACACACAGGCAAAAGGTCGCTGATGGAACGTATCATCAGGGTTAGTGCCGACGTAAAGTTTATTAAGCCAACAATCAGCCAATTATAAGTGGTTTCTACAGAAACTTATGAGTACACTTCACTTTAATGTAGTTATCTGACAATGTAATCTTTCAGGTTAATAATCACAACAAATTACATTGAAAAATAGCACTTATTATTTGTATTTATTTACATTATTTATTACAATGACAATTCTTAATATTAATTACTATTTGTCGTTGTCGCTATTCATAGAAGGCAGCATAGAACTGCTGGGCAACAGCAGTATAACTTCTCCGCTCATCGGGCGTCATTTTGTCGACAAGCTCCTGTGTGATATCGTGGAGTGCCACTTGGCCGCCATCTACCCAAACCATCGGTAACTCAACGGGAACCTATTGGTCAAAGAAGTAAAACAATATAGGATTATCACTACTTCAATCATTTATAAAAAAATAAATAGTGAATAACTTAGCAAATATGAAACCACTGTTATGGGTTTTGTTTTTTTACAAAGAATTCGCTTGAAGTGTGCGAGTTATAACGTTGAGTTTAATGAACTATTAATCTGTGCTTCTATATTTGAATACTGGTCATATAAATACTCCTATCATGCCACAGGCAATATGCCTCTAGCAGGGTTGTCAGTATCAAGATGACTTACTCGTTGCACGAGCAGATATTAAAATCATACTACAAAATGGGTAATAATAGTAAAGAATCAATAAATACCTCTTCCCAACCATCGGAATCCTCATCTTCCGATTCGTTACCGCCCCCCGGTGCTCCGTCCACTTTTGGCTGTTTTTCATGGGCCAGTAATGCATCCATAATATCCTAAAAGAAAAAGGATATGCGGCACGGTATTACTATATATATGTATGAACCAAAGAGTATAGCAGTTGAGATAATGGAACGCGGGCATGTAAGGTTAAAACAAAAGGACGTACGCTTCTTGTAAGCTTTCTCCAATTGAGCAATCGAAATATACGAGTTTGTCGCATGTCTATCTTACCTGTGCCGACATTGTTTTGACTTGATGCACGTTTGAGGGCTGGAATGGATTAGCACTCTTCCCTTGCAGGAAATCAACGCCTCCTTCATCGCCTGGCACAACCGTAGATTTCTGGAGCCACATCGGTATTTCTTTTGTCTCGCGCATCGCGGTCGAAATCGCTTCCCCAACGGTTACCGTCGCCTGAAAGGCAAATTACGTGAACACCGTTAGTAAACCATTCTCGAAGTTTTTGAGTCAACTGCAACCATGTCTAGGTTCGCTACCAAAAATTGCGACAGAAGCCTTCGCGAAGAAGACAGTAGTTTAAAAATCGGCACATTTCCTTTTCAAGGAAATTCGAATTGAAACTACAAACTTATGATATAACAGATGCTATGACTTTGTCTAATATATAGCCTAACAATCAATTTATTGTTCATTTAAATATCAACAGTAAATTTAACTAGAATGTCACACTTACAGCAGCATATCGGGTCGCGTCTCCACTCCAATCACCCGGATTGCCTCCTCCTGATTTTCCTCCTGCTCCCTGGCCGCGGGGTTGACCCGGTACCCGTACTTCAAGTTCCTTCGGTTCAGGCTCAAGTAAACCTGGCGCTAATTTAATATCTTCAACATTACGCAAGAGCTTAAATATGATCTCCATTCGCTCGTTGAAACGAACCAATAGCTGCTGAGGCATTTCTGACGAGGCTGCACTTTCCGCTTCTTCGACCGAAGATCCACAGTGTGGACATCTATGTGTATGAATTTCAAATGTCGAGTATCAGAAAGAAATATCTCCTACCCTACTAACACTCGATGCAGCATTATTAATTTATTACACAACCAACAGAAACCTTTCAGTAAAAGCCATTAGAACAAAATGTACAGTTCCAGATTGAATAGAGGGTTGTCGCATGGCAGCAATTTCTCTATACTTATTTTAGTAGACTCAGCCAAAACATAAAGACATTTTAAGTATTTCGTGCAGTATTCGTTATATGACCCAGTGAATTATAAAGTGACGAGGTTGATATAACAACTAACATAATCGTTTACACAATTCACAGCGCTATGGATAAGGAAATGTGGCGTAGGATTTATTGTGTATGATTGCCGAGCGTACCAGCGTTAATCTAATGTAACACAATATCTAGTCTTGGTAAAACAAGACATGACAGCAAACAAATACTCTATTTTTTATGTTCCTATACTACACCTAAATTCTCCAGTGGCAAAATCGATTAACTGATCTGCTTCGAGATCCGTGTAACATTTGTCACATCCTTGACATTTGAACGATGCCCGGGAAGTCGATTCGCGCTCCTCAGTTTCGATCTTCCGCCGCAAAAGGTCTAACTTATATCGAACAATATTTACGAATGACTTATAGTTGATATAGTAATAATTATGGCGTTGTGACTTCCCATCGGGACCGGTTTCCATTCGTAATCTGGAAAAAATAATAAAAATCGATCCTAGTTCTTGCCAATAATACATCACAGCAAAGTTTAACTAGAGTTTTTGAGAACTGTTTAAGAGAACTTCTACTATGATAGTGCAATCAAAACTAAAATTCTTTGCTTTTGCTCATCACCTGACATCATTTTAAAATCGTCAACTGCTTTTAGTTTCAACCCGCGGTTGACGATTTTCTTAAGTAGCAGCGTGCTGATGAATCTCTTTCTCACGCGGTCTAAGTAATGCTGTATGAGTTAATATATCCATATGATATATAATACAGCCAATTCATTCGTGGTACGATATTCCAGGGTGCAGAATACGTCTACGGAAGATAACAGTACGGCCAGCGATGCTGGACTGCATACCTAGTCTGTACAAGGCGATTCTGTCGCATTTGTGCAATTATCTGCCGGAGTTGTTTTCTCTCGAACAAAAGATGATCCGCAAGAGCCTCCTCGCGTACACATTGATGCTTTATGAGAGCATCAACTACCATGGCTAGTTCTGGTGAGAAAATGCTTCTTGCCACAAGTCGAACGAGGTGGCGCAGATCTGGTGGAACTTCGTGCACCACGTCCATAGTGCCTGAAAGCGATAGCAAGTTTCTCAGAGCGCGAATCAACTTATTCTATTTATTCGAGATAACGTAACG
This sequence comes from Varroa destructor, assembly GCF_002443255.2. Lineage (NCBI taxonomy): Eukaryota > Metazoa > Arthropoda > Arachnida > Mesostigmata > Varroidae > Varroa > Varroa destructor. The sequence goes on along the minus strand of NW_019211460.1, from coordinate 31,299,902 downwards.
AGTCATCTCGACGCCATTGGACTTCATGGAAATCGTTTATTGTCAACGGAAGTTTCCGTAAGACAATCACTAATAAATCATTGACGAATATCTTCAATTTTCGATTAATAATTGCTCCTTATTACCAGTCATTGCAAGTGTACCCGAATGCTCATAATCGGATTTCCCAAAACTCTTTACAGCAAAATTATTAACAATAAACACTATTCGGACTGTTAGCTAGATCATCAGACATTTGAATACAACACAAACTGATCTGTAAAAACTAGTCAAATACGCTACGAATGTATAAAAAATTAAAAATTCGAATGATGCAGCCCTGGTTGGAACTAATTCTTTAATGATTAATATTTGCACAGATACTCTAACGGATGTACGACGACACGTGATCTCAAACAACAAAGGACGCATGATAGCTTCTCTGTGAGTATCAGATGCAGAGATCAACATGGTTCTATTTGTATTTTAAATATAAAGGCCAGGCGTTCGCAATGAGTGATAGAGGGTGCTAGCATTCAGTATAATCGTAAGCATTAATAAAAGAATTGTCTGATATATCTCTCGCCTCCCATTTTTCACTCGTGACTATATTTGTTTTAATTTAAAAGGTTGTTTTACAATCTAAATTTTAATGATTTCCGATATTTACTTTAAAGCAGTGAAGAAAGGGTAAGAGATTAACTTTATTATTCAGTGACCCTACAAAACGACTAAGTAATCTGTTTATTTACCCAGATGTTGTTCACCAAGCATCCACGATTGTATCTATGGTATTACATCGCAGTGCGCTCACAGGGCTTGTAGTAAACTGAAGTTTGACAATTGTTAGAGTAGGAAGGAATAGTATATAGTGGCCGTTACCTAAAAGAATCACTCCTTATGTAAAGCAATGTTGACTCTTAGAGTTTCGGTAATGAAAACTTTTGTCTCTGAAGTAAGATCCAGACGTCAAATTTCTGCAAAAAAAACTGTGTTCTTGACCTGAGCGTCAAGCAAACAGCGCGCAAGCATATAAAATATCCTTTTTTCATTGATGAATACCATGTAACCTTTACAACCAGCCTATCAACCGTCCGACCGGACTCTCACGCAACTTCTTAGAAAAAATCACTTGCAAGAGTATGTAGTCCAGTAGCCATCAATATCACAAACACTATAATAACAACAGTAGCGTACAGATTATCACGAGTTGACCACGGTTATGGCCACAGTAGTTATATATTATATATTAAATTCAGCTGGCATCAATACATGCTGCTCATTCAACAATCAACAGTTTGGAATGATATATATATATATATATA
>NW_019211460.1:31190165-31298498 GCF_002443255.2 Varroa destructor | reverse complement strand
TATATATATATTAGCAGAAGTTAATAACGTAAATTAATTTATCACATTTCCTATGTTCTTTATGTTTCGAGTAGGTATTCCACCAAATAGCTGGCTCTCAGCACGAATCAAAGTGTATCTATGCCCGAGTTCGAACCTAGACTACAACATGTTTCTAAGATTATCAAACAGATATGCTACCCCTAAGATATCATGAGGCACTTTTAAGCCCGCATAGCCATAACCACTCACAGCTATAGGGACTAATAGTTTTCTATTACCCCTGTCCAGAGTAGCGTAAGAAGTGAAAGTTATGATAATTACCTAGTATGTAATTTGTTTTGTATATAAAAACTTTCAGCATGCTTAGATATTCTCATTTCTTTCGACACGCATCTTTAGATATTTGCTCGCCGGCTCGTCTCCAGGAAACATGATTTTAGCACGAGCGTTGAAGACCAGTAATGGTAATAGCTGAAGAAGCAGTAGGCTCTATTCTTTGTCTAAGAAAAGACCCACCTGTTGTTCCAAGCAATGAACCTGAACAATTAACTAGATCCTTCGAAAATCACCTAAACATACATAGTACCCAACCACTTTTCTAAACTTATTCGATTTACTCGTAGAACCATGAGGCTCCAATGTTTTTGTGACGGTCCCCCCCCCCGTCGCTCGACCGTCTCATTCGAACTTCTCTTTTCCGAGAAAAACCTACACACAGACTTGTTTACGCGCTAACGCTTGAGCGCGCTTCCGCTAAATACTGAACGCGCGTCGACTGAGAGGGCGCTGTTTGCGCAATGAAATTTTAACAGGAGAGATGACGAATGCCGTGGACGAACACATAAGACAAGTTGAAGATAGCGGTAAGTGCGGAAAGGGTAACCTTGAAGGCCTTCACAATGCGCGAAGTACACTTAAGAGTCAAAATAAATAGTAAGAACTAGCAAAACAACACTATTTAATGATCATATACCAGTGGAAACAACATTTATATGTTGGCTTCAATAATATTTATGAAGACACGTTTGACAACAAACAAGACGTAAGGAAAGACAAAGCAAAACAGGACATGCAAACAAATGAAATTTTTATTGGAGTTTAGAAAATCATTACTGAAACTCAAGCTTTAGATTTCAGATGCACGGAGAAAACTTTCTGGACAAAACGAACCCATTTCAATTTATTGCAACGCTGATAAATTACCAATGCGATAATGCTTACCCATTAATTGAAAATCAAGCGGAAACAGCTGAGATGCTTGGTGCTTTATCTCTAGAACTTGATCTGATTAAACCTGATGGGCTTGATATCACTATGTAGCATTTGCTGGACGAGCCATTGGGTCTACCCAAGGATGTGGCCAATAGGTGCTGCTTACAACGGACTCAATACGCGCCTGCAACGAATGCTTCTTGTGATTCCAGCTTCTTTCAGAATTTTTGAGTTACCCGACATAACTCAAAATTGACTAACGGATTAATCCAAGAATGCCGATAAAAAGCACTATAAAGTCCGCTGCTGATGTAACGAAGATTCGCAAATGCTTTGTACATTTGATTAGAAGGCGAATGCGTTGATATGTCGTCTAACCCAAAAACCACCTGCAAAGCTATATTTATATATATATGTAGATATATATCGTTCTGCTTGTGCGAGTGACGCATTCTTCGGCCTCTTTCGAAAGTATCCAGCGACGCTAGATACTACTAAACATAGGTAGCCTATGGAACTTGTACGATTTAAGCAGATATTTCGTATTTTCCTGTTCCCAAAGCCTCTGAGTTCGAGGCATCTCGCATAGCCAGATCATTATCAATGTGCGTTGGTGCTAGTAACGATAGCAGCTCTGTCTTACGGCGCTCTCCCACTAAACAGTGGAGTGGAATTTAAGGGGAGACCAGGGAGACGGGGACCTTATGTTGGGAGTGTTCTCCACGGAGGTAGCGCCCCCTACAAACTGCCCTGCTGAGCGGCAACGGCAGCAGCGAGGGCGGATTGCGTTGGTGGTCTTCAATGGCTGTCCTGTTGGGGCCGCACCCTCAGACCTTCGTCCTGTGCTCGTCCGTATGCCTTCCTGACAAAGAAAAAGAGCGTTTGCATTTATAACTCGCATTTTGTGCTTTTGAAATCCTCTTGTACTTCAGTCGTGCTGTGATTGGTGTGTTTTTTGAGGTGTCTGTTGTGTTAATTGAAACACTGTCAATTTTGGCTATTAACAATTGCCTTCCTGCTCACTAAAATAGGACAACAAGTCATTCGACCCAGAAGGTAGGTGATGACGCTCATATTTGACCTGTACCATTTGCTTAGATACTAATTCAATATTTGTAAAAATGGTGGAGGCGACAAACAATTAGGTTATGACGGTAGGTCATAGGGCATACAGTGAAATAAGTATGCAATCTATTCAGTGGCCAGTAATCTAATCGACCACAACCCAACTGTAGACGTCGACCATGTTCAGTAGCCAACACGACACGATACTGCCTTTAACGAAAGTAATTTTTACGAGCGCATAAGGGTGTATGCGCAAACATAAGCTAAATAAATGAGGCCCTGATCCGCTTCTACGTTAATGGCCTTCCGATCGCGACGTTGCCTAGTGTTGCTGCGACAAACTGCACGAATTGGGCAGTTTCACCAAGATAAAAATATTAAGACAACCCGTGATAGAGTCTTCGCGAATTCTAAATTTTACGTAAGCATTTTTTAATCGTCACTTACGATAGGGGAACAATTACATATGAAAATAATGCTTGACAGTAACGTGCAGCTCGACCTGGAATGTGGCACAATTGAAGGCTAGTCTCATCCACCTATTGGCTAACTTAGAGACGTAAAAGTTCAATGAGAACAAGAGTAAGTTCACTATGAAGATTTGTGCATACGTATGTATAAATGGAAGAACAAATATTTACAGGACTTCCTAGAAAAAAAAATTTATAATATGTAGTTTTACTTTGATTTTAATATCTGCCGTATACGCTAAGTTATATCAAACGGTCCGGTTTATGAATCATCCGATTGAGACACCGACGGTCTGCTAAAATTTGTAGCAAGGTCCTAAAAAACAAGTTTTCTTGTTGGTTTGGCGTGCAACTCGATTTTTTGTTGCGTCAAAGATAAACATTTTTATATACTGTTTGTACGAACGATTTTGGCTCGAAGTAATTACATAACCCTTAATACCTTTTAAGGAAATATTCTTATGATCATCGTTGTACAGAATCGAAGATGTAAGTAGCTGCATTTCTAGCAAAAATGCTATATCATTTTAAGGAACTGTGTTTAATGCCTATTAAACGACGCCGACGCTAAACTAAATAATGGAGAGTACAGCGTTTTCAGAATAACTGGACGTTTGGTCGTCGCAACTTCTATATCCACAGATCATTCTAAGGGTGCTGACCTAGGTCTGCTGTGAAGAATAGGAAATACTCTCTCCGGTTGAAGTTTTGTTAAGTATGCCACGACGGTTATACGATGAGCTCATGTAGAAAAGGCAGACACAGAAGTTAGGTTTAGAATTGCAAGAACTCCAAATAAGCGAACAAACCATGTGGACTATAAAATATTGAGCGAGAAATGTCTTCTACGGATACATGATTGGACGAACAAAAAAAAATGTCCGTGCCAAGATGCCCAATGGGGACAGAGAGTTCTACATTTAAAAAATCGACGGTAGCGGTGTAAATACCATCGGGGTTACCCTATGATGACAGGCCACTTCAGTAGCGTCAATAATGGCATTGTTACATCTCATGTACAGGAGACATCCCGGACAACTAAGTCCAGGTATCTATAAGTGGATTAGATGGGAAAGCACGTTGAGTCTCTAACTCTAAAAATAACCGTGATAGGTGAGCTAACGAACACACTGGTAATAACTTGAATATACCGTTGTAAACTGACTGACCAAACACGCAAAATTGATCCTTTACGTTTCGAGCTTTATGTCCGGTATCGCCGTTAGGCAACAGGAAGTGAAGTCTGTCTATGCCCCAGTTGATCCTAATTACAATAAAACGCGCTGCTAAAATTTATTGCTGAAACATCAAATCTAGAATAAATACTTTTGTGTGTTAGGTTGAAAGACCAATTGCTACTGAATTTAGAGCTTTTAAATTATATACCCGAATAGAACGATATACCATAGTTCTAAAACGAAACATTATAAAGTTACACATAAATTTACTTTGCACTTCGTACCTGAGTGGCATACTTAACAGTGTACCTACATCACATGTACACACTATTTGACGGTTGACATACTGGCTAGAGCTGTATGTCTACATAAAATAATAAATGCACCATCTTTTATTATCGATCTAATTCTGGAATTATTTTTTTAGTATCAAACATGCCATTCTATAGGTATCGATTGGTATTAAAGTGATAGTGGTGCAAAGATAAGTAAGCAGCAAACCGTGAATAGAAATAAGTTAGAATTAAAAACCTCACGTACTAAGGCAAGAAATGTCTGTTAATACTAATAATATCTTAACTTTACCTGAGACAGACAGGGTGTGCCCTACGAGCGGTAAGTGTCTAGTCACGTCGTGTAAACTAGGTGGTAGTACTTTTTCGACAGAGATAAGTATTTCATGCAAATGGCTTCGAATAGAGGAATAGAGTGCACTAAAGCGAACTATTTTAATGTACGTGGCGTGTGAAAGACCCGTGCATATCAGTGTTCTGTATTTCGGGAGCTCTGTGTCCTTCATCCTAACGGACCATGACAGATAGCTGGCAGCAGTGGTATAATTACAGAAGCTGTTAGCGGCCGTAGGGTGTGTTAGAGAAAAAAAGCGGACTCTAGCTAAGAGCTAATCCAACTAGAAATCAGATCTAGATGTTTGCAAAATAAAGAACATTTTGCTATTACTTTATTACTATGGATACGCCTACTAAATTACGACCCTTTTAAACAAGGGTCGTAATTTAGTAGGTTTGGACATGTTGTAGTTAAATTTCTTGAAAATTTTAATGATTTGATAATTGAACGTTACGCTGGCAGTTTGTATTCGAGTGTCCGCTTTTACTTTCCTGTATATTTCATACTTCGGCATCAGCGTCTGATCATAATTAAGGGACGGCGTAAGCACGCATAAAAATGTCATAACGTGTCATAACGGAGACGTAAGCACACAGAGGGCCCGCAGACAACCAGAGCACCTGAGTTATCTGAATGAGATGGTCAGACATTGCTTTTGATAGCTGTAACCTCATTTTCCTGTTTGCATAGACGAATAAAAATAAATTTTCCGGTGGAAACATATCAGTCAAGCTGTACGTTGATAAATAAAATAGAAACGTTGCAGACGTTTGCAGCTTAGCCCATCTAGCAGATGCAAGTTACGTACACAACGTCAAGGACAGTTCAGTCGAGTCGCCTTCGTTATATACGAGTAAGATTCAAGAGCAACAGTACAAGGCTACTATAGTTCTCATGGCGAATCACTTGCTTTAGTGTCGTTTTGTGTCGTTGTACAATGGCATTATGAATTGTTGGTGTAATGACAACCAAGCGAATTTCACCATTTGCAGACTTTTATCGGCTAGAAATTTTACCAAAAACATGCCTTTCATAAATTAATTCTAAGAGGTATTCAACGTGGCTCGATTATCCTCAAATCACTTAGACGTTATATGTGGTTAAGAACAATGGGTCTCAGCTGAGCAAAGAAGCGTGTCGTCTGAGAATCGTCGACGAGACGAGTTTTGCTAGTCATAATATTTCGATGACTACATACTAGCATTAGAATGGAAGAGGTAATCGAAAATCTCTCTTATTAATCTAATATATCCCGTTTACTAGCATGGCACTAATATACGCTAGTCTTGAGGAAAACAGACATGCACGAGTAAACAAATTAGCCGTGTCGATAAGAAGTATTGCTTTTGCATCCGGGTTAACAGCAAGATCCACGCCTAGTTCAGGCGGTGCTCAACTAACTCCTGATAACCTGTAAAAAAAATCAACCTCTTGCAGAGAAAAGTAACGTTTTCTATTGTGGAAGCTGGTTCTATGTTGTGTTACCCTTTAACGAACAAAAGCGGCCATCAAAATGCCTCACTAAGCTATAATGACGCCTATTGAACTAACGCTAAATAAAACCTGGATTAGGAAAATGTATTCACACGCCGTAAACGGGTAACATGAAGGGGCGTGTAAGTTTTAACAACACCAACTGTTTCTGGTATAAGGACAGCTCCAGGTACAAAGATAGGTTGCGTACAAGCGGGCAAGTGCAGAAAACGAAAGCTGCTCTCCTTTCCTCCGGAATCCCACGTCTAGCAGTTATGGATAAGATCTGGCAGAATATTGTTGACCGAATGGACGAAGAGCTCTATATATATATATATATATATATATATATATATATATATATATATATGAATGCATTTTACCGCATACTCACTCTTATTAAATCTAAGTAGCATGTCGTGTTTATTTTTGCGGCCACTGATCAGTGTATTCCAAAACCATCCCGAAGAGAGTCAACGTATCGACCCAATTCGATTTGTTGGTTCTGTTTGCAAACCGAACTCAACAGAAGAAATAAGTAATTAAGAAAATTACAATTGTAAGCTATTTTTTAATTAATTGTAATTAATTACATCCACTCATTAATCGCATGAGATAAGGACGATAAGTTGGACATAAACCAACGACCATTTAGCTGGCTTTTCTGGTCGCCTTCACCGTGCATTGTTTATATAGAAAGGTCTGTGCTTGATGACTTCTTCAGCCAGGCAAAAAGGAGGATCGATGACGTTGAGATGCCATGAGGAAAAGGTGTGGCAGATCACCGGTGATAACCAGAGAAAAATAAACATCGTTTTTGTCAGGAGAGGCGTTACTTCAATGTTCATTGTGCTTTTCTTGATACGGCCGCTCGGATGCGCTACATGATCACGCCATAATACTTTGATACACAAATTCTTCTAGAACCGGACCAGTTGTGTAACATACTCGGAATCATTATAAGCTTAGTATAAAAGCGAGCACTATCTAGTTTTACCGTTAGTTTTACAAATAGATGTGTATCGTAAATTAAACATTTTTCGTAAGTTGAACTTTACCTATTTTAGACGACAGAAAAACGTATTAATAATCTGTGCGCTATTTCAAGAACACCGACTTCGACTTCGATCGGACAAAGCCCGTTACATCTATATTATTTATTATAATTTTATTGAACTTGTGTCTTATTTATGCTCCTTTATCAGTCACATTTTATCTCTAACACATTGGCTCATGCACTTAATACTAACAAAAGGGTGGATCCGTTATACAACGGCCATCAACTAATCCTTCAGGAGGGCTTTACGCCAATGATTTTACAATGTGTGCAGAAAAGCAGATAGTACCTGCTATTGCCACAAAATTTTGTAACTGTAGTATCACTTATCTACTGGACGCCTTGTTGGTTATGTGCGTTCCTTAGCGCGATACCCGCCTCGGTCATCGTGAACCATTCGACAAGGCGAGATGTGTAGCTAGACCTCTGCAATCTGCTTCTCTTTACCACCTAGGTCTGGGACAATGCATAAATTAATCAAGCACTTTGTACCTTGTAAAAATGATGGTATAATCTGTAAATATGATGCTCCAGCAGTTGTAGTCTTGCAACAACAGCAAAAGTTCGCCAAAACTGATGCAGATTTAAGCAAGAGCCAAACTTTTTTGGCGCTTCTAATTACCGGCATACGCTTTCCGCATTATCTATATACAAAAACTTGCGAACAGTGATTTCGCTCTTTCCGCAAAAGTCAACTTCAAGTTTGAAGCAAATAGTTTTAATACATTATTCCCGTTTCTACTTGTCAAGCATCTACCCTAGTCAACATCCCCATCCATTTAAATACCCATGAAAGAGTTCGAAAAACACACATGGTGTAGACTCACGATAGAAAAAGCCCACATAAAACACCCAAATGTTTCACAGGCTATGGACCCATTGAAGGTAGTGGAGAAAATAAATTTGTACATATTTTAGTTGAGAAAAATCTATGTAGTGTAATGTAGCCGTTCTAAACAGGTCCATAGAAAAGCCTGGACTTTCACAATTGTATAGGTTAAAGAAGCCGTAGAGTAGATAACAGAAAAGAATCATTATTAGAAAACACGTTCGTTGAAAATGTCGTTTTAGCAAACAACCGATATTTGGCTAAATCTCACCTTTTCGTAATAGTAGTTATTAAGTTTTAAAACATAGCCCATGGGGTGGTCATAAACCTTTAAACTAAATTTGTCTCATGATTAAATCAATTCTGATACTTCTCTGCCGAGATAATGCGTCCACATACTAATTTTATTATTTTTTTTATTATTAATTATCTCTCTATTAACTAAGTCGATAGCTTATCTTCTTGTAATCGCTCGACGTCACAAGTGGTAAGCAGCATGTCATGCGTTTGATTTGGTAACTCTTGCCAAGCCGCAACCCCCAGTATTTACACGACTTAAACTCGAGTCTGGCACAGCCCAATCGTGTTTGTCATTCAAAGTTAGGAACACCTGCCAGCATATTACAAGTTTTTCCAGCAGTCATACAAAACTTCGGCCTTTTTTCTTGCGCTTTCTGAAACGAATTGCCACCACTTCTGCGCTCCTTTTTTCTATTACTTGACAAGCTAGGTCAACCGCTTATGCCATCTGCCTTTTCTGCCCAATGCTTCGTTCTTCCTATAAGCCAACGATCATACTTTAGCCAAAGGCTGGACAAAGGCAAGGCCATCTCCATATGTTCGAGTCGGCTTCGACGTTAATCTTGTTGTCGCCATGATTGCGCAGACACCATCAAGTGATGGCGGAGTGCTTGGAGATATACTGGAAATTGCACCTCCCAACATACATTATTTGCTACTCGGGTTATTTGGGGACGCCTGTGTAAATTGCTCATACCTAAATACCAACCCTGGTTGGTGATTAAAATATGACATCCCGACGACCCAATAAAATCCAGACAGTGTGATAACAATGGCTTAGTAGTGGATGGAGAAAGTGAACAACGCGTATTTGGTTGATGATTTTAGACTATATTAGCTAGCATGGATAAATCTATAGGTATATGTAACGACGAGAGTTACTTAGCACGTACTCACGGAAAACAAAATCGAAATTGAGATAAATTCAAAAATCAGTAAGTCGATCGTTGCCCGGGCTGTGCTGAAGCACTTTGAAAAGCAGGTACATTCTAAATAAGTTGAGTTAGAAAAATATTGAAATGCCCCGCACGTTACTCGGAATTTTAGGAAACATATGAAAAAAGTGTGAACTTACTTGTTCTCTCTATTTGTCGACTATTTTCCCTTTGGATGTGACTAGTTTTCTAAATGAGACAGAAAACACTCTCACAACTATGGCGAAAGCTTCGATAGCTTTTTATTCTATACTCATTCGAACCTCATCCCTGGTAATAAGCTTATATATTTGGGTGAATATCAAAAGTCTAATTGAAAACAAAGAAAATATTTTGAAAGGTTCCAACAGAAAAGACAGCTGCCCAAGGGATTTCAGTCCACTTTTTTTTTTTGCTGTTATCGCAATTTTTTTAACAACCAATCGAACGCTGCAATTATCGAATGGTTTTCTTTGTGAAAAGAGGCAGTGGCTGCTTTACCTAAATAACTGATCTGGACGGCTCACATCTGAAACGAATTGCGTCGCGATAACAGAATACTTAAATCTAGATGTATAGCTATGCTTTTTTGTCTTGTGCCTTCTTAGAGGAACATACTAGTAGGATTGGAAGGCATCTACAAATGCTTTAGCATTTGTAGATGCCTTCCAATCCAAGAGTCAGTCACATAGGATAAAAACACAGCCTAATCTTAACTGTGTTGCTTTACGAATATTATAAGTGAGCTCGGTTACCCTTTTCCTCAACGAGGTCTACTGCGAAAACTATGATGTCCACCCTAAAATCACTCTCTTAATCTAGCTAATTTGAACGAATTTCGGTTTTAAACCGTGCACTGGCTACTATATCCGTGCTGTTTTATGCTCCGATGCCTTAGAACGGGAAAAGATAATTAAATATATAATAGTTTTAATTATCGACAAAAGTGTGAAGTGAATTAACGCCCCTGGCGATTGTCCGTTGCTCTAATATATACATAAAAGAGTTTGCCTATGTAATATTGAATTTAGTTTTCACTTGAATGGAGTTTAATTCAATAAATCAGATCTAGTTGATTACAACATGATCTGATTGACTGACCATTCGAATCTACCAGTATATGAACACATAGTGCAACGGAATAGTACCTGTTTTTTAAGCTCTCCCCTAAAATTAAACAAGACCCACCGTCTGGTTGGAAGTTTTCGTCCGTAGAAGCCTCTCATCTTATATGATATACATACGGTAAGAGTGTATCTGTGTTTATACTCTCGGCGTATTATACTCGAATTTTTCACTTAGGCGCATTACGGAAGAAACCTTAATCATTAGTATTTTACAACAAAAAAAACACCTGTTTATTTTTGTTATTATTATTGTTATGCGGTCATCAAGCTTCGCTCCATGTTACCGTTATCATGCTTACTACCACTTACTGTTTAGACCTTCGTTGACATTCTGAGCGTATAATAGCGTACCAACAAATTCTGTATTTTCGATCTTCTATCCCTATAATTTTTTGGTTGTTGTTAACGTTACCAACTCCGTTGATATAAGGTACACCTCGTCGATTTGGCGGGTTTTAGCCAGCGCATTGAATGGCTGGCAATCAATACTATAAGCAACTCGATCGAGTTGACTAACGTATCAAACCCAGTTGACTGGCATTGCCTGCAGTGCCAAGAATACACGCGCGCTTCACAAAGATATGGGTCGTAATACAGCCAGAGCAAGTTGTTACCTCTCGCTCACAGATCTTCGAGAGCTCGTAGAATGGGACGATTAATTGTACGTCAGCCTTTCCTCTCCGTAGCAGTAGCAGTGAAAGTCTCAGCTGTTCTTTTCGTTTCATTTTCTTGAGGGAAGGCAAGGAGCAATCAATAAAGGTAAACACATCAGCCTAAAAGAGCACGAATTGGCCTCGATTGTCGTTAAGTATTTCCTATCGGTTTACTAATAGGATAGAGTGTCTTTGAGTAGATATTGACCAACAGGAAAGGAAGGCATCTTACTAAACGCCTCTAATATCTTATCGAAATTTACAGGTAGTTACATATTTTGGCTGTTGATTACGTGTTGAATTTCTGTAAAATTGAACTAATGTTTATTTCTCTGATGATTAAAGTATTTATCAGCTTGGTTGCTTTAAGTTCGTTTATATCTGCCAAACCAAATAACACACACGAAGCAAAAACCTTAATTTGCCAAAGCGTTTCCACAGCTATTTCGACCTTGAAAGTAAATTTGCCCTTCGGTAAACAAATGCTCAAGTATGGTTATCGTTCGACTTGGTGTTGTATATTAAATCCTGATAGTATAATGTAGATTTAACTTCTTCTGTTAATTATTTTACTGATGTCGTTATCACTAGCTTGCAAAGTCAAACGATAACGCGGCACGCGCTTATCAAACGCATTGGTACAACTAAAACGAAGCTTGATGCGGCAAAACAAACAATGAAGCAGTTGGTCCTATGGTGAGGTCGTTGAATTGGCTATTTTTGTTGTACGGACCTACATTTGGTGTCGTCTAAAATTCATGGAATAAGCCAGCAGAGGTACGTGGCAAATGTACGATAGGAATAAACACTTTGTGGACATCATTTTACGGAATATTATATAGGCTAAATATATGTCAGAAATATCTGAGTAGATATAAGCTAAGGATTTGTCAGTGAGTTGTTATGGGTGTAAGGCATTGTGACGGATAGGTATTGGCAGCAATAACAGCTGAACACTGAACACCTATGATCAACATCAATTTTTTTAGTTCGCTTGTTGATGTTGAAGGCATGGTGCCACTCTTATGCACTTATGAAAAAAAACACTATTTAATGTTAATACTACCATTTACGCTGTTGTTGCTTAGCTAAGCTAAGCTAACCAACAGGCTTGAGTCAATGATTTGCCTTCATTTATGCAGGCTCTAATATCAAGCGTGTGATTAGCTAGATCCTATTGGCTGCTGCGCAGAGGATAATCTGAATCAATGGGCGATTCCCAATATGCGATTCTTCTCTTGCTCTTAACGTATGATCAATTCTGCAGATCATCTTCACTGTTGACTTTGGCGTTCAGCTTGACGTACACGGTATTTATTGTTTTTTTACCTGACATAGACAAAAATTTTTTGAAAATCATTTACAGTTGAGCGACAAACCGTTAACAGCATCCAAATCAGCATCAAACATCAAAATAATCGTCGTAAAATATGGATTATCGCTCCCTTGGCATTTTGGTGTTACCATCGTGGATTTGAATCCATTGAGATCTTCTAAGCTGCTGTGTAGGCCCATTAATTTTATCTGTATAAGTTTGACAGGTTTGCTTGTCATGACATAGGTTGCTTGTCTTGGTGTACCGTTGAAAATATAATTTCTCACCTAACCCATTGCTAAGTGTTGCGTTTGGCAAAAATGGTACCAATATCCATCTGAAGTGGCGCTGAAAAGGCGCCTAAAAGAATCTGTCTATGATACTATTATTTGAGCAGGATTTTTTTGGGTGTTTGCGATAAGGTAGCTTTGTTCTACTTCAATTGACCCATAGGCGAATTGATAGCTATGCTGACGTGCTAGCTGGACGTTCGGATGAACGGCTAAATGTAGAAAGTGCACATTTTGAGAAAGCTGAATGGGAGAACGGAAACCGTCACATTACATATTTATGTGCGGTCATTCCAGCGTATTTATAGATTTACATGCTGCCTTGCTTTGAATTTTTATCTGAACATCTACCATAAATATACGAATAGGACAAAAAAACAGTCACTGTTCTGCTCTGACATTAAGGCCCCTCCCCTCCCTCTTTTGCCTACTTGAAAACGTCGCCAACGACAACAATGAAGTAATTACCATAATGATGTTGCGTCTGATATTAGTCAGCAATCAAATCATAATGGTGGAATTTTTTGCATTTGTTTCTGTGAACTCCACACCGTCGTCCATGTCCTGGCAAACTGCATTTCGTAACTTTCGTCTCATCTGCCCTCCCGGCTCAGTTGGACTACCACCGAATTTGTCTCTTGTGCAATCCGTTCTTTGCGATTGACGAGGCCGAGCTTAAGTAACAAGTTTTGTTCTCTTTTTACTTAGGTGTTCGTCGGTAATGATTTCGTACCGGTTGGATATTTGGTAAAAAAAACCCGTTCCAGAAGAGCTCAAACGACCGCTGTTTTTTGCGCGTTGCCGGTGAAAACTATCTAGGCAATTACTTCTCTATGTGTTTCGATATATATTTTCTAGTACTTCATGAATGACTAGCAGCATCATCAGCGACAGCGTCAATAGCGGCAGCGTTGCATTAATTTTATCTATCACTTCGGTACTGTTGGGTGGTAGCACCCCTGGAGTTCGCAGTGCTACTTCCGTTCCGTGCTGCAGTGGATGCTGTGACTGCTTTGCCGTTTTGTATATACAGATACCCCTTAGCATTAAGCAGTCGATTAAACAAGTGATGTTTAACAAACGCTTGCCGTCCAATGTATGCATTCATGTGTTTTATTATTTTGACAAACTTCTGAATGGGCATAGATATGGTATAAATATTGGCGGGTTCTGTGGGTGGAACAAACGTGGGTGGGTCTTGCAAGGGGGGGAACGCAATCGAACGCGATTAAGGAAGGGTTGAGCCGCTGCAGCAAAAAAAGGACCGCGGTAGATAGTTGACGCTTTCTGTTGCTGTCGGTAACGCTGACGCGCAGCACCGATTACAATCGACGCACACATAGTTATTGCAACATTGGAAAACAAAGGAGACAGAGTACTTCTATCGTCGTTTGGTTGAAAACATCCAAAAACTTTTGCCGAACTTTCTGGCGGCAGCACATATGACAGACGATTACTACTGACCGGGCCTGTGAACAGACAATCGATGCAAAATAAGAGTAACCGGCGTCACCCTTCAGGGTCTTTCTAAGTTATCTAAATGAAGTGTAAACGTTTTGAGTATGTATGCCTTATTTTGTCTATGCATACCCATTTAAACTGCCACTGCTGATCTTAATGGCTTTATTAGTATTGAGTTTTGAGACTGAATCGGTTTCTTTTCGTCACATAACCCCTTGCGGCTACATATTTGCTTATAAGACGGATAACTTGATACGTATAAAGTTCGATAAAGTTTGAAAACGATATCACTTGCCCGGGTTCGCGCCGGAGTTAATTAGCAGCAACGGCAGCAGGACACTGGATAGGAAAGAGTCGCGTACGTTAATAATTGCTATCAGAGTCGGCATTTGAAACACTCCGATAACGGCCGTAATCAAAAGTGGCCAGCAACAGTTACGCAGCCATACTTTGAATACAGGTATGCCCTGATGCACACACACAACGAGACATAGCCTTGCAGCTGAATGTCTTGGCCATCGATAATAACCTAAATAGTAACACACAGAGGGTAAATGACAACGCAGGCCGGCAGTAATTGTTGCTTTAAACAAGATATTTACACATACACAACTGAATAGCTGAATATACGTGCTGAATGCTGATATCTACTTAATCCAAATATATTTTACGTATGCGGAAATATCGTATCGTTTCAAAATCTAGTTCAGGTAACGCCGCAATTTATATGCCACCCGAACAAGCAGAGAGCCTCTCGGAAACATCTTTTGTTTTCGCGACGTTTCCATTCTGAGCACTTTAGTGAACCTTGATGGTTGAAAAGATTATCGATTTTTGCATTTTTCTTTTTACTTCTGGTAGGATAAAAGAAGTCTTTTTCTTCTTCTAGTGCAGTGTGCTACCGTTATCAACAGCAACAGCGCCACCACCGGTGTTGTGTGCCTAAGAACAACCTACGCATGGCCTGCTTCTGATAGGGACATTTTATTGTTGTCATCGTTGTCTCGTGAGTGATCATAATTAAACTAATTATATACTAATTCTGCATATGAGGACAGAGCTCAAGTTGTGCTTACCTTAGATATTGCATTTCTTTTAATGCAACCCTATACCCTACTTTGATTTAGCAACTATTGAGTATATTGTTTTAACTTGAACGATTTTAGGCAGGCAATTTCTCTACGAGAAATTATAGCTGGTATTGCGACACGTTGTTCCATCTCTTGCTAGATATCTATGAAAAGCGTTAGCGATAAATTATTATTACACGTATGGCCTTTTTTCCAGTCGAGGTCAGTATCTGATCGACGAACCTTACAATTGTTGTTGACTACATTAAAACAATGAATATGTAATCTACGCCAGTTTCAATAAAAAAAAAAATGTTTTCGATTTAGCCCGTCCACTCTGCACTGACGTTCACGATTCGCTATAATAGACCTGACGGGGCGCAACGAGGTTTCGGCGTGACGCTATCATATATAATTCATATAACTTGCTTCGGTGTATAGCATTATATTTGGCCAGACGTTCGCGTCAATGTGTATCTATGTAAGAAAATAATGTCAATTTGGCGTAGGTCGCAATATTAGCAGGAAAAATAATGAACAGAATCTTCGATCATAATAAGATACTAAATGCTGAAGGTGAAATGGGCCCTCGCCCAGTTAGTCGTACACGTATTCACCGTTTAACAGACGGAGCGGATATAGTTTCCACGAGACCCGAAATCGTCATTCAATCAAAGCACTGTAATTAGTACCTTTTTTTTTGTTGCATGTTTTGCGTATTACACAATACGCCAAGCACGGCTTCGCGATTCGAAGCGCTTGGCTGCAAGAGCGGATTGGCAAGGGTTTACGTGTATCTAACAGTAATTAAACTTGAGAAATTATAGGAGAGCTGACTCTTCGCACTTTTGTTGTCGTTGTTGTGGCGGTGGTGTTATGGCAAAATTTCTGGTAATGTTGCCATCAATTTTTCTCCAGTCCCCCAGCAACGATAAACACCGTTGAAGGGAACTATGATATCCATGTCTACGGGTGTTTGGTTGACACGGTATTGTTGCGATCCGAATCGCGGTAAATTAAATCATTAAAAACGACTGCAATAATTTCCTGCCGATACGAATTTTTAGCTGATTGTACCCCCATTGGGGCGGGCGAAGCCGCTAGCCACCAGCAGTTTTATTGTTCACCTCGCGTAGAGAACGGCAGAAACAACGTTGTATGATGTGCCTATTATATGATGGCGATAATATGTTTGAAATGTATTTTCTTGTACCAATGTTTTTAAGGAGACGATCACCATGGGAGATATATCCTACTAATTCGTTCGATAGCGCCTAACCCTAGGTAGCTCTAATATAACAGATAATTGTCTAGTCAATAACGTTAGCCTTCTATTGGGATAACAGGTTTATAGAATTGTTTATGAAAGGTTTTACACATTTAAGCTGAGCGCGCGACCTTCCTTAATATCGATCTTCAAATTAAATTGGACTAATAAAGTTCCAAGTACATACACAGGTCGAATATTATCTGATGCAATTACGTACTACTGCGTTGTCCATTAAACAGCGCTAAGAATGTTCCTTCATGGCAATGTGTTGGACCATTTTTAGGCCTACAGGCTCAATAGGTTAAGAGAAATGCCTAACAATCGTTTGGACAACAGCAACAACAACAAAAATCTGGGGTAAACTAAGAACCCCACCCAACGTTTTCTCCGACAATTTCTCCCTTGCCCCGCCGTTGTCGGCCGCTTGACTCGGAGCAGACCCTTTCCACTGCGCGCCACGCGTTGCCCGTCCCCTTTAAGGCAGAAGCAACAGCAATGGCTGTTTCTCCGGCGATAACTAGCGCTGACTGACGCTATAGCACGATCGCTGTCCAAGTGTTCGACACTCTGTACGTCTGTCTGACTGCAGCCACTGCGACCACAAAAACGGCTTCGTCCTAATTTGTACGACGGAGGCGGCAGCGACAACGTGAAGTACCATAAACAGGAGCAGCGTCCGCGAGTGCTGCTTGCACCACGGACTTGCCACATTGATCCATCGAACCCAGCCAACAATAAGCGACATCAATGGCATCACCGCAGCGACAGCGGGAGCTGCATTATTGTCAGGTCACCTGCTTCCTCTGACGGACGGTCGTCTCAAGTACTCAAACGAATATCTAGTAACACTAAACATGCACATTTAGCAGCTGCCTGAATTACTGATACTTCTATTGAGACTCGAAGAGAACAGGGCAGTCGGCACCGATCAGAAAAAAGCTGTCAGCAAACGTACGGATCTATCTGTGTTCGTGCTCTCAGAACGTCCGGTCAGGTGGTGGTTCTTTTCATCGTTCCCCTGGTGACTATCGGTGGTACGGTGGACCGTGCCACCTAGCGTTCGATACCCGCCTGCCCGCTCGCTCGTCTGCGCTTATCGAAAACAACTGATCTTCGTAGGAACGAACGCTGTGCGCACTCATCGACTCGTATCATTGGTAGTAGCTGTTTGCGGTTGGTGGTGGCAGCATCTTCGCTAAATCATGCTCCCAAAAAAGTCGTCCGCTGTCGACATCAACACATTTACCACCTGACAGACAGGTAGGCCTCTGCCTAAATGAACACATCCTTTTCAACTACCCCTAAGAACCCGCCGCAATGGTGTCAATGGAGAAAGGGCAGTTTGCCGACTAACTTGAATGAACTCTCTAAACGGAAAAGCTGTTATACGTTGAGCACCGGAGCCAAATATCTCGATCAACTACGCACTGTGCCTCTAACAGCATAACGAACAAGGATAGAGATAAACGCACACCTGTCGGAGTCGGATCCACTTGATCGGAACAGGTGAGAGATTGTCGCACCTGTTCTGTTATCAGCGGTACCGCCTTGACTCGAGTATATCGAATGAGTTCACTCAACCCTGATCCCTACCCAAATGATGCTAAATTTTTACCAGTCGAATAGCAGCGTTTGTCGTGAAGATCTCGTGTTGTGACAATCGGATCGAGAACGGTATAGCGCGCGAGGTGTCAGCAGCGCCATAACCTCTTTATTGAACCTAAACTTTTGAACCGTGCAAATGTCACAGCTTGCACACATCTGAATTACGCAAACGACACAGCAAATGTATTGAAGTTCGCGTAAAGCATATATAAAAATCTAGAAATTGTTTAAAGTGGCACGAAGTTTTCGAGGTTGTCCGTAAACGGTATTTCGCCGTCACCTCAAGACTGACATCTGTTCGCTGCTCATATGAGACGATACATCTTGACTGTTTCTTTATCATCCATCGTATTCAGGAGGCGGCTAAGGAATACTTCGTCGAGTCGTATGTGTTTGCTTCCAATGTTCAACAAGGTAATTTTTTACGTATACATAGACAATATTTGAGCGAGCAGGTGCAAAAGGTTATCTAAAAAGCTGTCCCAAAAAGGTTGCGTGTTTGATCGGCAAAATCGCTATTTACCTGACTCCGATGGCTTCGCAGAACGGAACAGCCCTGATTTCTTCGTTTTACGCGAATGATTTTGCCATCCATTGAAATCTACTTTATATAGTGCTGATTTATTGGAGACTCAATGCTAGAATTCCAGGAAGTTTGATTTAGTGTTACGTCTTCTCGAACTAAGTTGTGTCGGGAAAGATTTCTTTATATCCCCTAAGATATTAGCCGGCGTCTTCAATTATATATGTATGCAGAAGAATTACGCTATTTTCATAGGGTTTCACGTGCTCTTTTTTGCTTCGCTCAATGACAATTTAGCAAGCAAGCAAGCTGGCTGGTTGGTCCGCTAACCAGAAATTAATTAACCAACGGAATTATGCTATATAATTGATAGTCATCATTAGAGCTATACAAGTACAGCTTCGAGAGATACGGCGTAATTGCGTGTGTTGTATTTAGCATTGGATGTCACTGGGATTCTCAGCTGGCAAGCGAGGAAACAATATTATTGCCGTTTTATGCACGGCAGGTTGATTGAGGTACCCACTGAGTAATGTGCTTTGCTATATACTTTGTCGCGACGTGATAGACCTGTTTTGTTTATTCTAGAATGCCAAAGATCATAGCTGAACATGATAAGACACCGGCTAAGGGGTACTTGTCTATGCATTGACAGATGCGTTCTATATTTCAACATCTGTGAATAGATATGAGAACTTTGGTAAATACGATGAAGTTTTTCCCAATAAAACAGCAGCATCTGCACATTATTACCGCGATATAAACGCATATCTTGACGAGAATCTTCCAAGTAAGTGGGCTGGGCGCCAGGATATAGATATACCTAGAGAATTACCTGCCCATTCTGCAAACCTGACGGAAATACAGAACAGTCTCCGCCAGGAAACCGACTAAACTGGAAGGTTTGAAAGGCGCAGTTAAGTTAGTACATCAAACGCCCACCGTTACCAGCAGTACTGCACTGAGGAAAATAGTAGCCATTTTGAACAGCTATACATTTGATGTAGATTCTTTTTTGCAATTTAAATAGTAATTATATGTAACAAAGCTGAACGAAATCGTGTGTTAATTTTCTAGAGTACATATAATGATCAAACAATAACGGGTATTTTTGCTTGGTTCTATAGCACAATGAGGCCGAAGGTGCACGCGCTGTTAACCGTGCTTGTGCGGAGTAAGCGATAAGCATACCCAGATGGAACACGCAAATTCTCAATAGTACTCACTGTAATATGAATGTTATTTTGTTACAGCCCATACAACTAGGCTGGCGAAAATTGATCGAAGAGACTCCCGCGTATAGTATGCCTTCAGTTCTTCTTCGTGTTGTATAATAACCGAGTTGACGTGTAGATATTCTCTTATGCGAGAACCAAACTGGGCCGAAGAAGCTCGTTATCGACAGGCTTTGTTGCTGGGCTGAACTTTTCATTCATTTCTAGCTTATCTGCTCTCTCGACCCGTAATCCTGCTGCTAGTATTCGTGTAAGTATGTTCATATGACATACAGTATACCATTGGTACAATTATTAGATACACCTTTGAAAAGCCATGTATATATATAGATATATAGTCCTTCTACATAATTGCTCCCATATAGTGTACATCACATTTCCATGCATATATATGTATATATACTAGAACTAGAAAGTTAACACGAAAATTTTGACCTTCTAGGACAAGCTAGCAAATCCAAAGTGTAGCGTATTCTGCTGTTGCAGTTTTCATCTTTTGCCTCTTATCACATAGGCCGGAAAGCTCAGGCAGCACTACTGATTCTTTGCTAGGCGACTGCATGTGCCTGCGGGTAGCTGTCCTGTCCAGTGATAACGGCGTTGTCGTTGTATGTTGTGCCGACGTTTTTGTAGAAATATGATGCACCTTTTTCTTAGTACTTCGTCCTTCCATGGACCTCGTTTGTTTTGGTTACGGTAGACGTTATTGTGGAGCAGTCAGCTGATCTGGCGCTTGTGACCGTGACAGCCGGTAATGATCTTGTACTCGTAAGGCCACGGCTAGATATACAAGTACCTGTATCACCCAGATTTGCCTGCGCGTCTGTAAAGTGACCGTGGCTGCTGCTGAGAGACCAGCACTAAGAAACACGAGAAAAAAACAGAAGAGCAAGAAAAAGCGATAAACATATTTCACTCTAAAGAAATTCTCTCGTGAGCCCGCTGATACGATTCGTACGGCGCGGAGGCTGTACGGGACACTGAGATACCCACCACTGCTTCGGCTCAAACAAAGAGTCAGCGGCCAGCGGCTACAGGCGGCACTAATTAGATGATATTCCAGACTGCGGGGGCGACATCATCAGCTGTGTAACAACTACAATAATCGTATCGTGGGTTAAAACAAGGAGAGTGACAGAAGAAGTCACAACAACCAGGTCGCTAGAATAATTCTTCCACACTAGAACAATGGCTTACTGTGATATTGGAGCTCGCGGCTTATAGAGCTAGCTTGGTGGGATTATTTAGTGGGAATGGGCTTGAATATGGATATGCGCAGGGAAAGGATGAAAGGAAAAGCTAAGTTAACGGGATAAACCAACTGCCCGCTCAGCAACTCTTCTGGTCGATTGAAAGACACGAGTATTCTCACTAGTCGACAGCTCCAGTCTTTATGTGATCTAGTCAACAAATATGTTGATTGTGGATATAAGTAAAAAATTCAATACGGAATTTATACAGGGGGTAATGCTTTCTTACTTCAAAATTTGCTTTACGACTATTCCACGACCTTTGTTGAGTGTTATTTTAATGGCAGTTAGTTAATAAACAACATAGACTAAATAGAACACCTAAAACGTGGCCGTAATCAAAAGTGAATCAGGACAATTAATAAGTATGTGTTATATAGACCGAGGCTAATGGAAGCACTTCAAGCAGCGCTTTTCAAAGGTGTTCTTTGAAGCGGTGAGCCTGCAACAGGTTGTGCGTCTCAAGAAGAGGGCCCGACTGCATAGACTAATGGTTGCCGTGTGTGGTTAAGAGGATAGCGATAACTTTCTCACCCACTACTTAATTAGATGCTCAAAGCTACAGCTCAATTAGTGTCAAACGGAACTTCTACATTAACGGAAAATAGGCCAATGCTCCTGCTGAGCCATTTACCAGAAAGTAACAGTGATGTGAACCGGAAATTGTGCGTATATGGAGCTGGTAAGTCCACGAAAGACGACTTTTGTAAACATTGCTGTCCTAGTGCTTGCTAACTAATATAGATGAGCGATGTAAGATATGTAACTAAGCATGCCACCTCGGATCGAGGATAACTTTCGTTAAATATGGAACATTTTTAATGTCAATTATTAGCCTCGTGGGTCCTCTATGGAAAAGCACTGCTATATCGCATCCATAGGTATTCATTTGCTATCGCGTAGTTAAATATTCATCTTTTTTGGAAATATAAAAATCCACTGTGTATTAGTATGGCACATATCTCAATGCCAAAATGTTCAAAAAGTCTTCGAAGTTCCTGTAAACATTAGAACTCCATATCCCCCTTCTAATCGTATATGCAGGCTCTTATGGTCATGATCTGTTGCTGGTCGGAGCTAGGCAGATTCAACCTAGAGTAGAGAAAAAGTTTTGACCGTCGTAGAGATTAGGTGAAAGGCTTCAATCGCCATCGATATATTACTGAAAGGACAATAATTACAGAATCGATCGGGATTACCTGTTCGTGGGCTGTAGTATCCAGCAAACCCTCACGTCACTTTCATATTCTACGGGCGTGTTTCGTGGCCATCTTCGCCTGTCAGTATCGAGAGGAAATCAATGCAAAGACACTGACTAGTCTCCTGATCGGCTGAGTTTCTCGAATAGGCCAAATGTCTCAGGGATGTATGCCCTGCCGGCTCAGGCGGGACGGAGCACAATCCCCGGTAAGAAGGCACTGACTCCTGCCCCGAAAATTTTAATAATAATATTCCGCGTGCTATTCGCTACTAACAACAAAAAGGCGCAATAGAAATACAAAGACGGATGTTGAGGAGTGTTACGATTTATTGCTGCATGCGTGAAGCCAATGTTTACCTGTAAAGTAATGATGCCTAATGAACTTATTACTTCGCCGAAATGGATCAGATTTTCAGGTCATTAGTACAGCTGCGTACGATCTGAAGTGTTTGTTTTCCATAGGCTGTGTGTATATGCGTCGGTTTCCCTGGTGTGTGTCGACCGAGACTTTAAAATACACGTATATTAATTATCCTTAGATATAGAATAGACAGTTTGAGAACTTCAGAATATCAGCTATCTTACTTGAATACAATGGAATCATTTTGTCAAACTACGGCGATTCTCTATTACCTTTCGCGCAAATTTGCATCTCAACGACTACTCTTCATGGGTGCGGCAATCAGTGCCCTTTAAAGAGCTGCACTAAAGATATCGTGTCTTATTCTATTATATTTGAAAATTTCGTCAACTGTTTCAAGTTGCTAGAAAGTTCATTATTGGCTATGGCGATCAGCTGCGAGTGTCAACTGCTTATTCATGACGTGAGTCATCTTAATTTACCACTCGTCCGACAGGTGAAATAGGACAGATTTGTAGTTTTCAGGGCTCTGGACCCAGTGTCCCACTTACGCATAGTGAGAAAACTATCTGCTTAAAAAAGAAATTAATTGAAGGCTAAACTCTGATGCTTGTTTTTAAGCCAGCTGGTTCTTAGTTATACACTATTATATATTGTTATATTATATGCTACTAAGACCTCGAGAGTATTGATCAAAGCAAGGAAAAACTCATGTTGTCAGTGCCAATGGTGTTCATCAAAGCAATGCGTCGGCTACGAAAGAGCGTATTTGTTTTTGAACTTGCGCGCCAGTTTTTTCTTGCCAGGTCAGATCCGTTTCGTCTGCTGGGTTCGTCCCACGTTTCTTCCACAAGCGATCTAACAGGTTGGCTCTATGGACTGACCGCGCAGATTCTCGGTGCTTCTGCCCTTCGCATTAAGGCTCGAGTATGGCCCATTTTTGCCTTCGCTGACCCACGTTGCGCGGTTGATGTCCGTCTGGGGTACTGCGCGTAGCACGCCTCTAGCCATCCATCTGAGCAGAACAGAAGAATTAGATCACATAATAGCGCCCTTGCGTCATGTGTTTACTGGCGGTTCTGGCTTCTTTTGCGTATTCTCTAACATTCTTTTGAGAACGCCAAAAATAAACTCCGTATCATTTTGAACAGTTTTTTAATTAGTACAAACAAAGCCTTATTAATGCGATGTTTTTATTCAGTTAGAGGTAACCAAGTTTTTACATTCAGTCATCCTCTATCAAGTGATCAAATTTGCGTTAGAATCAACAGAGTTAATCAAAAATGGCGCAGCGATAAAACCAAAAACAAATATATATAAAGGCGGGTTGTTCATACTTTGGTGATAAATTATTAAAAGCTCAACATGTGCTTTTTGTTTCTCTTGTTTGCAACAAGAAATGCTTTTTGTTTCTGTGTTAAATATGAAAAAGTTCTCGCTTTCGCTTTAACAAGAGCTTGGGACTAACAACAGTGTTCGGAGAGAAAGAAGCCATGGAGCCATAAATTGCTGGGTCTGAATGAAACCAAAGTTCCGAAATGCACATACCATTTGAAATTAAACAAGTTTTTTGCTTACGTAACGGCCTAGATGCTGCAATAGCATCAGGCGGCCGTCTTTTTTTGACTATGGAATAAACAGTGACAGCACGGCCAACAATATTCAATTAAACTTGTGTGAGTTCACCTAACGCATCAAAGAACATTTATCCGACGAGATTTCAGTGTGACACTGCTAACTATATGGATCCGTAAAAGTGAGTCGCTTTTTCTACCTTCACCTATTGCCGTGTTCTCATAATCTTTGTGTACGGCTTACCGGCAGGCGCGTACACATCTCTTCTAAATGACCCATCTACCTTTTCATGATTGTTGTTGCCGCAAGCGTACTCAGCAGGAGTTTCTGATCTAACTTTATTACTAGTTTACTTACAACGCAATATGTATAGATTCAACACGAAGCAGCTTTGTTAAAGGCAATTTCCTGCTAAAAGGCAACTGTTAAGCTAGGCGAGGGCGTTCGTAATATTATAAATTTTATTTTTTTATTGTTTATTATATTTATTATCATATTATAAAAACAGTACTTATTAAGTACAATAAACGGGCAATGTCGCTCAGGGTAGTAAATTGAATGAATCGTAGAATGAGAAAAATTTTTGCCAGTACTGAAATCCTTCAGGGTAAACACCGCCTTCTTTTCAATAGAATTAGTTGTCTGCTTCGTAATATGGGTTAATTTTGAGCATAACAAACAGAATACGTCTGACAACATGCTATGATTAGCATGCGTAATGTAAAAAATTTACGTACGGTAGAATATAGAATTGCAAAAGTCATGGGATTGAGATTCGTTGAAACAATACTATACTTGTGTAACTTCATTTGAGTTAATGTTTTAATTTAATGTTTTTTTTTTTTTATTTCACTGGACTCATACACTAAGCATACATTCGATATTATCGGGCTGTATTTATTGCTTATACTGGTAAATAACCCAGGTGGGGTTTTGTTGTCACCGCTTCTTCGACACCCACCCATCTTTCTTGCCACTTAGTTGCTAGTTCACACGACCTTGACAATTTATACCAAGTTACCCACCGGGTGGTACTGTTGCTACCCACATTGTTATTGCTGTTTTCGTCATATACGCACTAGTGCTATAACCGCCTTCGTCGGCGTCTACCAAATCAAGATCCGAACCTAGGAAGCCAGCGTCTGACTATGGCCATGATACCATGTTAAATGCACAACAACGATAAATGGCAATTGGCTGCTGAGCGAGTTCAGTCGATGTTGCAGCTGTTGACGGCTCTGCGGGGCTTTTTAACAACGGATATTAGAGGCCTTAGGGCAACGATGCTGCCCTTTGTCTGTGCGTTTGTGTTGATTGTGTAAGACTCGAAAAAAATGGATACGCCTCATTGCCTGCTACGGGTTTGCGTGACCTCAGGCGGCGGGTCTGATACCTCGTTCTTAAGCATTCACAGCCTCTCATTACCTCCGTCTGTATCTGCTCATGTTTTTCTCTATATTTTTATGCGTAGGTTTAGTTAGATCTCTTCTCGGCGTCTTTTATCGAACACGAAGTGAATGTTCGAACTGAGAGCTTGCCTTCGCACCGCGCATCCGATTGCATGTGAAGGTATTTCTTGAGGAGAGAAAAACGTCGAAAAGACTTCTGGATTGTTCGGCCAGCCAGCCAGCCAGCCATGAATTGCATTGAAACAGTAGTGAATATAGCAGGAGTCGTTAGATAAACAGAGATCGCCCTTTCACCTGACTGGCTACTGGCCGATCGCTACCGATTTCCTTTTGTGCTATGAAAACGTTCGATAGCTATAACAGCGTTATATAAATAGTACGTAATTCGGTTTTTGCTGTTATTCACGATTACGTCAATCAGCTGACAGATCGGAAGACCGTTCGTCGCTCAGCAGATTGAACGTCGGCAGTGCAGGCGACTGAATTGACGAATAAACTGTTAAAAACACCCGTGTAATTTACGAAGCTGCCGTAATGCAAACGAGATTTCGCGGTTTATTATTGACTGCACTAGAACACGACGAAGTTCCTTAATTTAAAGCGTACGTAATGTAGTCATCTTGAGTCTATCAGTCTAAGACTACCCTTAGGACAGAAGTGTCTTCAGCTTAGTTCGATCTATTTTTGAGATTCTAGGAAAGGAACGGCCACAAGTGGCAAAAAAAAAGGATGAAAATTTGACCTTGAGAAGAAACAAGTGTAACGATTGACGAGGTTACGACGGGACATTACTTCCATTGACAGATTGTTCTAAATACTTCTGAAAGACAAGGATAAAGACTAAGCCTTTGCCATCCCATTATCCCAATGTATATGATCACGCACCTGTGTGACGTCAACTATGATACTGGAAACGCAGCTTTCCAGAGCCCGAAATTGACTGTGGAGTATTAGGTTCATTATGGTTGCAGAACAATCTCGCTATTAATATAGAATGCCTCACTGGAAAAAAACATTAATAGTGCGAAGGAAAGCAGCGCACATTGTACACCATGTACATGGAAAGCTAATTCCTCAGGTTCCTTAGGTTCACATTTTAGATTGTGGACCTAGTGTGGTTTGATGAAACTGAATAACCGTACATTGAATAATATTCGCTTATTCAGCTATAATAATAATGCCGAGATGCTCTTGAGGGATCCTCTAAAACTCGAGCCGCAATTTATCAAACCTACGAACTTAACCTAAACCGTACGCATGCTAAACTTGTGAGTGCATCTTCGTTACTACAGAGGATTTTTAGTATGAATCACAGATGCGTTTACTGAACAAATCTGTCTACGACTTGGATCTTCCGCTACCTCATTCATCATTGAGGTTACATACTTTCTTACTGTTTTGTGGGAAAATAATGTCACTGTGGATTTTCCCAGTTCTTTCCTTGTGATTTACTAGAAAAGCATTGATGTACAGCACCTTGTACATCTAGTGGTGTTTTACTACATGAGGAGTTAGGATTGTTTTCGTGATAAACAGGACGACTTAACCAAAATTACCGAGCGATAGTCGCCTGTGAAATCAACGCCAGTATCAAGTCTCTGGACGTATGGCAATCGTATTTAATACGCTGGTCACACAATTCGATGGATGGGAATTCTGATTGATATCATATCTTTGACATCAGTGGTCGTCAGTAAACAACGAAATAGATGAAGGCCACACGAACAAGACAAGTTCGTGTCTTGATTTGATCGAGTCTAGTTATGCAAAGAGGTCGCTACAATTTGCGCACACCGTGCTTACCCTATGGCTGGTCCTATATGAATTAGTACTCATAACAATTTTTGCCCGAATCACATCAATTTTAGACTTATCCCAATAATAAGAATAATCATACTAATAATCATGGTGATGATAATAACAGTAACCAGAAGGACCCTGGAAATTTAACGTACGAAACTTTTCGTACGGAAAGTTCCAGGTAGGCCTGTTGCTTGGAGGTATCTGTAACAATTCCAGAACCGTATAATTACGCTAAGAGAAACGTAGGACCATACGTTCGTGTTTGAAAACACCTAAAATCGAGCTCAATGGCATGTCTACTGTCAAGCCATTATGAAATACAGTATTTCACACTGATCGATGATGACTGATCGACACCTCAGTCAAAGGCCTAATATGGGTGCGCATGCCTCCGACCTCGGCATTGACTTCGATGATATTGAGGTGCGGTGAAATATCAAGTGTTTCGGTACCACCATATATAAGATACTAGTGTGATATTTCGTATACTGCTTAACTACCTGTAGCTCAAGGTGGTGCTATAGCTGCTGTGTCAGAATCCATCATCTTCACCACCGGAATCTGACTCATTATACTGCATGGTTAAAGTGTTCATTATTCGCGTGTGTCAGTAAGCATAGCGAGCAGAACTAAGAAAATTCGCGTCCCAAACCAATGGCACGAATCATCCGACAGGAGAAATCAATCGATCGAATAACGCGACAAACTACAAATATATATATACATATGTATATATTTATTTAAATCAATATGAATAAGATGAAACATGCGCTCCTCGTTCATAGCTAGTAGTCGATAGACGAACAAACGGCGCAAGAAATCATCTAAAGTGGAGCGCCTTCGTGAAGTCGACAAAACGTAACTGCTCACGATCAGGCGCGCCGCCACCACCAACCCACCTGTCCCTCAAAAGGGAACCCGCTGAAGTGTTTCGTAATCGTTCTACTAGTAATAAGTAAACATGTATAATGTGGCGGCTTGTGGCAGTGGACTTTCAGCTGTTGGCCAAATGGATTTGAGATTGAAGAAAGACGCAATCGAAGTACGTCGTAGGGTGGCGAGCCAGTAAACATTGAAAGGTGTTTTGTCCTAGGGATAACGATTGTTGATGCATAAGTAATACATCTGATGCGGTACAAATAGCTCCTGCTTAAACTGCCGAAAGCAGCATGTATTTTGTGAAACATGGAACGGAGAAACGGCGTACGTTTAATAAAAAAAAGTGTCAAGAAGTTTCAGATGTATATGATCAACTTAGCTATAGCCATATTACATGAATTAAGCGTGAATACAGTTCAAAGGGAAAATAATTTTCGACGTATAAAGAACTATGGTGACCAAGAGATTTTATGTGAGTTTTTCTGAACTTGATGGATGAAGTCCTTACTGCTGCGCCATGTGGGACCGCTGAAACAGTCATGTTGGTACGAATGCACACACTGCATAATAAAATTCAATCGGAAGTTGCCATTTCTAAACTATACAGGTAAACAACACTAGAGATACCATTGGATACGATAGCGTTGTTGTTTCCAGAATTTTCCATTATAGACAGAATGCCTGTCAGGGCCACTTAGCCTTTTCAACTCTTTGTCCAAGTTAAGGACAATATATCTGGAAACGACAGGCTCCAGCGTTTTACAGTTATCGCAACACCACAACAACGAATCGCAGTCATTAGATTGTAGCATTCACATGCTCTTTCCATGGTAGTCCAAACGGTTTTACCATGGATCCTATGGACAGAGACAGGTCGAACAGATACGGATAAGTGTCCTCATTTATCGATGACTGGATCTGATTAGCCTGAAATAGTGACTGCCGCCCTCTGCCAGCATTTTTTTTCCCACTGTAGTAAACACATCACTTCATCTTAACAAATTTACGAAAGTACGTAAAAAAGCTTAATTCTAACCTGGCAATACAGTGGATTATCGATGCTTGAAATCAGCTGAAAGGTTGCGGACTATTGAATTGAAAGAAGTTTTCTAGATTCGGTCTTGTATGGTCTTGACCAGTCACTGTACATACAGTACATGGTAGCTTCGTCCAAGTAGCGTCCAAGAACCTGGTGCTAAATAGTTGTTTACATATACATGAAGCACGCCTTCTACCAGCCAAAAAGATATTAACGGTAATTTATTCAAGACAAAAACGATATCCTATCCTTGTCGAATTTTTCAAAGGCATATCTCCTAGAAAAATCATACAGCTCTTTCAAATGGAGTCGATTGTTACCGTAATAGCTAGGCGTACAACTGGCCATTATACCGACAATGGTGATAGGAAATAATAGTCACGTATATGGATTAGAGTTGAGCGTACATGCTTATATGTACAAACGTAAGTTAATTATACGTACGTGCTCATTATGCAATGGATGCATTTATGGCAATGGTAAAATTCAATCTTAGTAGTAAAAATGTTAGCAAAATATTTTTTATATTATCGTCGGGATACATAACAGACTAGAAAAAGTTCCCGAATATATGATTATAGCCCATACATCTCCATATAGGTCCCTTATAGTATAACCTAGTTATCTGTAAAATAAAATCAGTTAGTGCTTAAAAAAAGCGAGTATTATCTATTTTAGAAAAAATCCTACTCTCTAGCGATATGTAAATATAGCATATAAATGTAACTTGCTGTTACTT
The DNA here is from genome assembly GCF_002443255.2 of Varroa destructor. Classification (NCBI taxonomy): domain Eukaryota; kingdom Metazoa; phylum Arthropoda; class Arachnida; order Mesostigmata; family Varroidae; genus Varroa; species Varroa destructor. The sequence goes on along the minus strand of NW_019211460.1, from coordinate 31,268,583 downwards.
GTGGATTAGCCACATTTGCTAGCATTAAACGCCGGCTTAAAAAAAAACTTACAAAAACAGTGCAACTGTAATTAGGTGTAATTTTTACTGAAAAATATTGCCCCAACACATATTAATATATTTAAGAAAAAGCCAGAATAATGGTGGTGGTAAATCTAAATGACAGCAAGGTATTAGTTTGGTGAGCACATTGCAGTGGTTGTAGGTCTTTTGTTCACGTCTAAAAATATATATAAAAATATACACGTATAAAAAATTCACGTATAGACATCAAATAAATGGAACACCCTAATAGTTTTTATATATATAAATAAAAGCCGCTGCTTGTGCATTGCATCTGGGTATCTTGTTCAATATTGTGCAATCTAAACAACGTAATGCGTAACGAGAAAAATTCTTCGTTCATCTTATTATTATAGCCCCAAAAGTGAGTTAGATAGCCAAATTTTATGCTGTTTCTGTACTCGGTAAAGAAGTGCTATAAGATAACTATACAATGTTTTGTAGCACTTTAGTCATGAAAAAGTTCCAACAACAACTTTGATAAGCACATTACAATGGTCGCAATGTTAAACATTCAATCCATAATCGCTGTTGATTCATAGGCGAGCCGCATTTACTACCGTCACTTTTTTCTATTTTTTCTGTTTCTTTCTATTTCTATCTTTTTTTCTACTACTTTTGACGATGCAGATGTGTGAATAGACAGGCTTACCTGAACTAGTCTGGACAACGATTCAATCGGCGGCATGGGTCAGGACATTTTGAACCTATAAGTTTTTCTAACACACCTTCAAGTTTAGATGTGAAAAAAAAACAATACTTTGTATATGTTGGTATTATATAAATGAGTTTTCCGACCAGCAAGTATGTATGAGAAAATATGGTTACAAAATAATGCCAGTAATTGTTCGTATGCTATACTGTTGTACTCCAATTAATCATACGTTGTCAAACCCCACTCAGAAGTTATAAACTATCCTTCGATTCAACTATATACTATATGTCGGAGTTGGCAAGACATTGACCCATATGTAATTATTTTTTAATACGCAGGACCGTTTGCATATCGTTACGCTCCCTGTCCGTAGAAGGTCGCCGCCGTGTTACGCAGAATCCTTAACCTTCAGCGGAAAAAACAAGGCAGGACCCTGCAAAAATAAATAGTCGTAATACTTGTTAACTATTAATATTTGTATAAATAAAAGTAAATGTATAAATAAACATAAATAATATATAATAATGAAGAAAAAAGAAACTTCGTTCGCATATAGGCGCACTTTGGCGCATAGCCGCCGCCTCTGCTTGTGCATTGCATTTAATCATCCCGTTTAACACTGTGCGGTAACGAGTATTTTGTGAATATAATTTGGCTAAGTAGAAAAATTCTTCGTTTATCGATGTCTCTTTCCGCTGTTTCAGGGAATTCCCCTAAAGTGAATTAGACGACCAAATTTTATGTTGTTTCTGTACTCGGGAAAAAAGTGCTATAAGATGCTGAATGTTACACGAGTATTTTGCCTTGTTTAAATTGAATTGTTAATTTAATTGACTCTTACGACGTACTCCTTTTCAACTTAAAAAAAATAACGTTAAGAGGAGACTGACAGAAAAAGGTCAAAAATCCTTTACTGTAGGTCTATTCCATTGCTGTTTCTGTTGCCGCTGTTATATTTTTCTATTACTCCAGAATGTTAAGGCCTGAATAAGCTTGTACAACGATTGATCGGCTTTTCAGAAATGGGCCTGCTCGTTTAAAAATTCGAGTGTGAAGAAATTTGCTGAAACTTGCCCGTACCACGCCTGAATTTCGTTCCTTTGCCGGTTCCTCTATTTCTTGTTAGGCAAGATGCTGCAACACGATGTAGTGGCTTTTGTAACATAGCACTATTATGGCGCTCACAACATAAGCTCCTTATGTCGCTGACTTTTCTCTTTGTCCTATTTCTCCCGTTTAAAGTAGAATAACACATTCAGGTAGGCTTTTCGTGGGCGTGGCTGACCTCCCCATAACCTTGCAGGACACATATTTATCCTGCCGTGAAATCTCCCACTAAAACATTCGGCAAGGGACAGGAAAGGGCCGAACTCCAAAGTATTACACTACGAAGTTTATACGAGTGAATAAAATTGACCAAAGCAGTCTTCTAAACGGTATAGAGTGGTCATAAAAATATAGCTTCGGAGTCAATGTTGTTTTTTAGAGAAATGTAATTCCTTTTTTTGTTCATTTTTAATGCCTGTCCAATAGCAAGACTCGAGGCGTTACAAGTTGAAGGCAAAGTGAAAAAAAAATGTTTTACATTTTTTTTTAACATCCGCGAAAAAATGTACATCTTCAATATTTTTCTAAAAGTAACTATTTTCTTCCTCAAATTATCAAAGAAAATGACAAAGGTCCACATCCCCGTCTCGTTAGAATTTCGCAATATTTTTTAAAGAAAACTGAAAGCGACGAAAAATTAGCGGAAGAAAAAGGGAGCGGAAAAAGGAGTACAAAGTATATCCCTCTATAGAACCACGAGGCGCTCGATTTAGGCTGTCCGTATATCTATCACAATTCGGCGAATTTTTGTTGTCGACACTACATAAACAGTGAGTGTTATATGATAATTTGCAGCGACAAAGAAAACAAGTAAACTTAACTGACGTTTTTCTTTTCGTCTCTAGGGAGAAGACGAAATGCGCAAGGGTATTTTTCTTTCCTCAAAGATATTTTTCGGCTCGCACAGTTTGTTCCTGTTTTTTGTAGCCGCTCAAACACGCATGCGTACCTCGGACTGTCAAACGGATCGCAGCGCCGCTACTAGCGATTTTAAGACGTTGTTTCTAAATGATCTGGAGTTTTGGATACACGTCTTGCATCGACAGTTAATTTGTAGGGAACTCTCCTCTAAGAGCAAGGCATATGATTATTCGTCGCGGCATTTATACGCGACGTAACCTGGTAATTTCTGCTATATGCGCAATTATGGAACACCCTATTGACGCGCCTCTCATTGCGAAGAATCGTCACCGACACTCTCACTATGCGTAAAGCGAGAGCAGCGTGTAGGGCCATCTGACTACTTCGATCTAGCACGACTAGTTACATCGATTTAAACTTGCCGCGCTGCCGACCATGCTGGGCTGCTGTTTGGGCTGCCTGGGCAGGAGAATAAGTCCATATACAAAAATATATAAGCAACCATTAACATAAAACATTTACCGTCAAGCAAAATACCTGTTGCTCATTACTTTATTTGCGTTTATTGGAATAGGATGAATTTACCATATAAACTACACAAAAACTAAGTCAATTTATCTCTCGCGCGAGTATAAACTTCGCCAAACTCATCAAAGAGTCAACATTAAGTGATATCGCGATGTCTCGCATGAGCTCTAAATTAATTACTCGCCATATTACCGAATAGCTTGGCTAAAATTTGTCCATCCACCACCATTGCACTTCATATTCTCAACAAGATGCTGCAATTAATTTCCATAGTTAGTTGGCATCAGCGGTTAGAACTTGTAGTGCATGATGACATTTTCTATTCAACGACCAAATGAAGGATATGTTTTTGAATTTACGACTTGGCGGGCAGCACATCGCGGCAGAAGCTGAATTAGCCGTATTCTCTTCATGTCATCACGAAAACTATTCTGGACTCCGCACCGTGATGGCTATAGGATCAGTTATTTTAGAACTCGCCGATTATTGTCATTTATAATAAGTGTTTTTTAAATATCCTATCGTTATAACATAATCAGGAGCAAAGTCATATTCCTCGATAGAGAAACACGATTAGAATATCATATGTAATCCACTATAATTATAACGCACAACATCTTGAATATATATATGTGTGTATGTTTGTTGTCCTATATCAGATGGACAATCTAGAAATCATACATAAAGAGTTGCCGATATGAAAAGATAATTGATCTATAACTATATATGTCAAAAACTAACCAATCCATATCAGTATATCGAAAAGATAAGTTGTTTTTTTTTATCATCTAGAGCAACATTTACGAGACTTGTACAATGCCTTCTGACTCCTGAAGGAGCCAAATATTTCAACGTAATAGCGTTTCTCAGAAGCTTCAAAAACACTGAATGGATCTAGTTTTTGTTGGTCATACTGGGCGATTCGCATGGAAGTTTGCAGTAGCTGGAAGCTATTGGCGTAGGAGTCAATTGTGATTCCCACAACGCCATTTATTCAAACTACATCTATCAAATTGTTCAAGGTTTTGACAACGAGCCACAGAACAGGGAGTCGCCCACTGTATTTACGCTTGGCCATGTCATGACCACTATGCGGGTTCATAAGCTTGTTGTCCACGCTCACAATGCACCAGGTGTTGCGTCCATACAAACAGCAGCGAAACGGGGCCATTACTGAAACGTCTCATTCATTTCATACGAGTTGCGATGTTGGCCATCAGTAATTCTGTTTCATTTTTTCATCATCTCCCGCCACTTGTTCCGCGACACACTGTTATATCAACCGACGTTGCTTCTAACCAAGGAGAATTTATGACCTGGCAGTATCTGACGTATTATAAACATCTAGTAGATTTACGACAGAATAGAACCTAACATTGCCTAAAAGCCTAATCGAAACTACCAGCTCCGAACGGTCAAGTCAGTGAATCATCTACAAGCGCGGGCTAACACGATTCCTCTATATTTGTTTGTACCCGTCGACCCAATAAGTTAACGGTAGCTGTTTACCTAGGTGAGTCACCTAGGTCGGTGTGGATGCTGCGACGGGCGAAACTTATCTCACATTATGGACAACGATTCACCATTGTTGCGAGTAAATAAACGTATTGCGGAGAGGTAGGATTTATGTAGCGTCGATGATGATACGCAACTATCTTCTGCTACTGTCGTGGTTGCAACAGATCGCAGCAGTTAGCGGACACTAACGGCCACAAATCAACATGAGTCGTAGTTTCTCAATATGTCGTATACCGATATCGTACGATTGCTGGACATAAAATTATGGACACAAAAAAACCGAACACTTTGAGTTCGGCTCCTTTACTAGGACTAGGGACTAAGGCCAAGCCGGGTCCAGTAAGAGCTAGTCTAAATAAGTAGCAAGACTGATTGCAACTATTGTATGAGAACACGAAACGTCTTCGTTTAAAGGATTTGTGCTTGGGCTGAAATCATTAACCTTAGCTGTTTAATACGCGTCTATCATATAGCTAAATCGAACGTTGCCGTGATTTCGTATGATCAACACAATCATCTATCTGAAAAGTGTGTCGGGCTAATGAATTGTTTTAGTCCGCAATCTCTCCACCAGGAACATGTGCAATCACGAGCAGCAATATAATCGGTCCTTCTTAACAGAAAGGATGGCATCAAATGGGCCTTTTCTTGCTGCCGGCATCGTTGTTGTTGCTGCTTCTGTTATAAATCAACGTTGTTTTTCCTTTTGTGCAAAACGATGGCATGAATCAGTGTTTCTATGGCTGTTGTGTTTATTTGTATTTGTGCTGCATGTCGTTGTTGGCCATACTGATGTTGTTGTTGAACTTTTACTTCTACTATTGTTATTACTGCTGCTGCTGCTGCACGTTGCGTGGCAGTTAGTCTTTCTCGGGACGGATGAGATGTGAGAGACGTCGAAGACAAACTGGTTGTGAGAACCGGCTACCGCGCGTATCTCTACTCGACTGGGCCAACGACCATTTCTCCTAAAACCAGTCAACAGCTAGTAGCGCGTCGGTCAGCGAGTGCCATAGAAAAAACATCCCTCCCGGCTAGCTAGCTAACTTTGCTGGCTTGTTGGTGCTTGCCAACGCGGTGGCAGCTACAGATTCTCACGAGGCGGGAGAATTAGTGTGTCAGCGCGTCGCTTTTACCGTCAGTTATTGACTGCATAGAGAGCGTAACATTACGTAGCGCAGAGCGATTGCATCAACCGACGACTGCATACGTCCATCGTTTACGAGCAGAGAGAAATAGAAGTACATATCTTCGCGCACGCAATATACAACACTACATCCCTTTTTTGCAACTGAAGAAATCACGATCACCACCGGTCCCTGTTACCGCCGACGCCATGGCCACCGCTGTGACTCTGCTAATAATTGCCCTCCTACCACAACGATAACTCTTGGGACTAAGACTACCGTCGCTACTGCTTCTTGCGTTCTCGTTACTTGCAAGTCGCGGTACTCCACAACTATAGCAAATGCGGTCGAAAAACGATTTCTTCGCGGTCGTAATACGCTCTGCAAGGGTTTCGTCGCCATCTTAGCAACAACGAGCAAAACAGGGGCCGGTACAGATAGCTGGTACAGAAACTATTGGCAATCGCTGATGCTGAAATACTAAATCACTTGTCGTTTGTTGATGTGTGCTGGTGACTACACAGGTTAAAATATACTGAAAAATACTAAATACAAACGGTTAATCTGCAACCTCCTATGTCGCGCGATCGGTAAACTTGCTCTCTTGTTACTGAGAGATTAAGACCACCCCTCTTTCGTGGTGGTTTGAGTCGAACAGTCTGTGTTTGCAATCTGTGCGCATGAAACCTACGCCTAAAATCACTGTCGCGGTGTTGTGCGTACACAATTTGATGTCCTTCTTCCTGATGCTAATAACGATTTGAGCGAGAAGAGGGGAAGAAGTAAATGTTGCCGAATAATAGTGTAGGAGCGCGATTCTGCGGATCAGTCTCATAAAAGGGTGTAAACCTACCGTGCTGAAACTGCTATAGGCCTGGAGTCCTTAAGACGGCATTATGACCTCAGTATGTTCACATCCGAAGTGCTCTTTTGATTGGCGGCCTTCGTACCGAGATATTGCTGATACTATGAACGGTCTTCACCGATGGGAATTGTTCAGATCTCGAACACTGTTCATGTCTCCTGAAGTTGAAATTCTAATGTGTCGTGAGAGAGATAAAGAAAATCGTAGAAATACTAATAGAAAGAATAGTAATCAGCAGGGGCAACAAGAGCTCATTTCACCAATTGCACCTGCTAGAAGGTTTCATCGGAAGGATCAGGGGCTGAATAACGATAGTGACAACAACACAAAAATCGGAGCATCTAAGAAAAGAGGCGGCAAAGGAACTATACAGGTGGGTCTCCAGTTTAATACGCTTGTGCTTCCCGATGAAGCCCGGCTGCGGATTACTCTAGATAATCACGCATCAATAACAATTAGGAATCCTATGTGATCCGCTTACATACTCGTCTTAATATGGTTGCTTTTCCATTTTAGTGTAAGTGAAAAGCATAAAAGTGGCAAGTATTTGACCTGTTAAATATTATGAGTCCGCTGCGGCCTGTGATAGACGATGACCAAGTTCCAAGCCAATCCAAAATGGTTTTCTGCAACGGTCGACTTTCATAGAAGATAAACTGAAATAAAAACATTTTAGCATTCTGTTTGTAATGTCGACATGCTGAAGGAAGTACGACGTCAAAAAATAAAATGAAGTCCACAGAATATTTAGTATTTTCGTACATTGTTCTATTACTTTATTTATGTAATACTTACTGCTAAGCTATTGTCGTAACTGTTATGGTGGCGAAAAGAAGTTGGGTGCTGCACGGGACACGCAAACGTAAATATTATACTGAAAACCAATGACTTTATATAAATTTTTCATATTAAGGTGTAACAATAATACGACGAGATTACTATATCAACCAACGAGAGAAGTTGCCAGTTGCGTTTGACCAGCCTTACCATCATTACATTTTCTACCGACGTGAACGAATTACCCCCTGCCTGATCAGGTTCTCGAGTAGGGGAAAAACCAGGCAACTGTTCTGTGGAATAGAGATTTTGTATTATCATTTGTACGATTACTGTTTCATTGTACCTAATCAACATCCACAAGACATGTGCCAAAACCTTATATATCGCGTGGTCGGGCGTAGCCTGAGCTGGTATTACCTTAGATTTTCGTATCGCAAAGAAGCAGCAACGTAGTAAGACGCCCTGAACCTATATTTTGCATGTCTGCCTGGTGAATGTCACATGTACGAGGGTAATAGTTCTTATCCACTGACCTCCATACAATGTACTAAAGATAAGGCGGAAAAGAAATTGAACTAAATACATCAAATAAAGCCTGCGAAAATCGCGTATGCTCTACGTACAGCGTTACAGTGGACCCAGCCAATACTTAAGGTCGGGAAGTTGCAATTTTGAAATGATCCTCGTTCGATGATGATGAATTTCAATTGTACAGTACAATTTCTCCAATTTTGGTTATTCCAAAAACTGAATGCTGCACCTTCTAGCGAACGTTGACGTCGCGAACGTCGAAAAATGACCCTTTCCCTGTGTTTTCATTCAATATATATTGTACGCATAGGAAATTAATAATATTAAAAACGTACATGATACAATTTTGTAAACTAAGCATCGTAGATTTTGTTATTATGATCGTTGCTTCATAATGAATGCCAACTCCTTGGAACCCGACGTCCAAATATACATATACGTATATAAATTTCTCGTTGTGTGTATTGCAGCGTTCATTACAAAAAAAAAGAAAAAACTATCGGCGTTATCCTAAATCTAAGCTGTTTTCTTTGTGTGTCGATATTTCAGAACACAGCAAATCGACTTAAGGCCGTCTTTCTCGGGTAATTATCTACGCTTATCACATGCAGACCACTGAATACCATGCGGCTAACAATCAGCATTTGCGTAAATCTAATGTCAACTAAAGGCGTATATTATAGAAAGAATGATTTGGCAAAACATGGCTCAGTTTACACAGACCCACACGCATGGAATCATCTGCTGAAATGACTTAAATATACGCTCGAATAATAAGCACCCATCGCAAAAAAGTAAAACGTTTGTTTCGAAACGCAACTATTGGACGCCTAGATATAATTAAATGGTGAATTTTGTATCAATCAGACATAATGGCCAACACCTAAGAAGATAAGTGATTGCTTCGACTAGATAGATAAAGGTATATGCATTTAAAAGACATTTGGCCGTTTTGTCCCCTATCCAGTTTCAAAGGATACTTGTGCTAGTCACTTAATAGTGAAATAAGAACTGCTATTGCTAAGATTATTCTTTTCAATGGAACAGAATATTAAACCAGGATTTGAGAATTAGTGGGCCCTTTAGCTGGCCAGCCTGATGATAACGCGACAGATGTTGAAAAGTAACTTTGACAAGGGAATAGGGAACATCCTGTCTATGGAACTACAGCTGTCCTCTCTAAAGGTCTAGTTATTTTTTTTCCGATTGTAGCAGTCTTGGCGTATAGCAAATGGCCGCAAAAACGAGACGCATATGTCACTCTTATTTGATATTTATCAAATAAATGTTCCATTAGCGGTCGTCTCTGCAAGCTGCAAATTAACTAGGTACGCTCTAACTCCTAATATCTGAGGTTTATTTCAATATTTTACTCGTCCAGGTTGCTTTTTTGTGTAATACACTGTAGAAGACTAGAATCTTAGTTTTTTGATCGACTTATGACTATTAATTATATCTGATCGATTGACACGGGTAATGCGAGAATAAGCGCAATTTTCTGCATCCTCATGTGCCTTCACTCGCTTAAGCGCAATAGGTGAGTTACAGTTCTTCAGTTAGTTACACCACCTTTTGGAATTTTAAAAATTTCCACCTATAACCGATGTAGCGGTTCCTGTATCCATTTAAAAATGGCGAATCCCATGATGCTGATGAACCGTTCACAGCATCAAAGATTAATGGTAAGAAATGTTATCAATATTTTGTAATCACCCTAAGACCGCTATGCGTTTGTCGGGGCACCGTGTGATGGCTTATAATAAAAACATATACCATATACATATATATATATATATATATATATATATATATATATATATATAGGAACATCTAGATCTTTGTACGACCAATACAGGTAACCAATGAACTTGTTTTTAGTGAATGAATGACCTAAAGATCTACCTGAAACTTTGGAAAGATGTCATGAATTTGATGAGTTCGAACATTACAATTGTTCGTTAGCTTCTAAACTCTTCAAAGCAGCTCTGATTTGTTGTGCACTTTGAAATGCACTGATTATCCCATCGTATTTAAACATCTAAAAATGAATTTTAATTGGTCACAACTTTTAAAAAGTTGGGAAATTTACTAAATTAAGTTGTAGTTTTCTTATCAGTCCTTCTGAACCGAAATTTGAATAATAACAATGGAGTTTCTGATGATTTGTATCATTAATTTTCGATATTCCAGTTACTAGCATGAATTATAACACCTTTGTGTTTATCAAGAGCAGTTTACGTTAAATAGAGCAGCGTAGGATTTAATAGAAATTGTAATTTCTAATATCGATACACTCGGTGTTACATAACTTGTATTTACCGTAACGTCAGTATAAATGACAGCATCAAACAGTGTGGAAATTGTATTTCGTCGAACTGAAACGGTTGCAGTTGTCCAGCGAACCATTATTGCGGAAATCCTGCGAACTATGCCGATGTAGTACATGTTGAGCACCTTGGCGCAGCTTCGTCGGGTTTGTTTATTACCACCAGACAAAACAGAGGCCAGAAATACGCTTGCCTTTATCAAATATTATCTGCTAAATAATACTCAAGTTAGAGGTATCCGTTAATGCAGAAGGATGAAAACTTCTTGATCTTATCTGACAAAGGATTATGAGAAAAGCGTAGAAGTTTGCAAAAAGAGATGATTAAAAAATATATTTTAAAGCCCTATTTGGGGAATTGCCTGGGAAGAAATCAATAATGCGTTCAGTCGCGTACTTTAGATTGACCGATCATGGTTTACCAAAGGAAAAATTGGTTGAGAAAGAATATAAAGTAATAAGAGAGTGATAGATGTATCCTCAGCATCTTCATCGGATAGATTAGCCCTTTTGGAAGGGATGTAGCAACCCATTTGCAGTCTGAAAATCCGACACATGAGCACATGATGTTATTATCATCATTAATGATAATAATAATATTAATAATAGTACAGATCGTAAATTGAATACTGACATCATCGTTTACATTTATTGTTCTTCCTACATAAGATCGCTTTAGAAGATACTGATAAGAATATCGGAAAATTAAAAGAGAAGAATAGCATTAATTCAGAATCACTGGTTTATCAGTGATTTACTGAATGACTGCAATGCCGCACAGTTTAGTTCATGATAATGCCGACATACACTTGTAGCCCATAGTGACTCCACAACTCTAGCAGTAATCAAGTAGACATTACGCAAGTCATTATTGATAAAGTTGCCGAATACCTTTGTCCTATTGATCAAATAAGCATGATGCAAGCATTCTATTTTAAAGTTTTGCCTAAAAATATTTCTTTCGTCCCATTCGATTGAAAACTCCTGCCACTCACTACCGGTAGGGCGCGCTCATTCGCAAACAGTATTATCACAGTCATTACCATTACGTATATAGCCGTCTCCTTTACCAACACGAATAGCATACACGCTTAGGCGTTTCCTCCTCTTCCACAACCTTATTTCTCTCTCCTTTTCTCGGTCCCATTTGCCCGGTTTTCTCGAGGGCTCATGACGCCAGCTATAGCGACGACGGCGGCAGCTACCGTCCTTGAAGTGGGTGCACCGAGAGCAGGCACAGAGCTCTCTATTATACCGGCCTATCTGCGTTTTCCTCTATCTGACTAACTGGATAATCGTTGCATCTAAATATTTGACGTTCTATTCGCGCGCTGCCGGCGTCGCCCGCTGTAGCTGCCACCAGTGCTAGCTCCACCATACGGGCCATCAATAGACGTGCCGTGTAGAACTCTCCAGCGGTTGCTGTTCCTGAAGCAGCCAAAAGCAGAAGATGCAAACGGCAACATCCGCGTTAGCAGAGTGCAACTCTCCCATTTTTTTCTTTTTGCCGTTGGCCGGCCGGCCGGGCGGAGGGCCGACCTGTCGGTCGGTTGATTGGTCGGTCGGTTTTTTTAGTTCACTAACGCCATCTGGTGGGCGCTCGCGGTGCTCACCTTCCTTTCTTTCTCTTTGACTTTTGCTGTTGTCTTTTTTGTTGCTGCGTGTTCTATCTTCATACGGTCGGATCGGCACTATTACCGCATTGCGTGCGGTCGCGTCTTGGCTCGTGCCGGGAACGCTGCACTTGGTTTCAATTGGTACCGCTGCAATTGTTGTGCTGTTGTGTCTGTGGCTGTGCTGTGACTTGTTGCAGGAGTCGGCGCTTCGGTGGCAGCACCAGCGGCAGTGGTGCTGGTGGTAAGGGCGAACAACACGCCTCTTCGCTGGGCTCATCACGCTGCCTGACGGGTTCAACGGCGCTCATGGTGATGGGTGATGCGAAGATGGCCTCGGAGCTGCTTGCCGAGGCTCCGTTGGCCTCTGCTGAGGAAGATTTCAGTGACTTCAACTTGAACAAACTTCCGGCTAAAACAAATGGTGGTACCCAACAGTCGACTGGCGGTACAGCTGGTCAGAATAATATCTGGACAACAGCGTCGAACGGTCCGCCAGCCATGTCAGCAACAGCGGCGGACGTCCCCACAGGAGGTGCTCACAACTGTACGAATAATCTGACCCATAGCGGTGTTGTCGATGATGTGTGCTTAGATTTCGGCGAGTCAAACCTTGGAGCCTTCAGCGCCTCACTCGAAGACCTCGTCAGCTCATTCGATGAAAGAATTACTAAGTGCCTCAGAGACTACGACGAAACAACTGAACAGCTAGCGCCGGTACAAGTGCGCTCAAAGGAGGAGATCATGAAAACTGACCAGTAAGTAATTAGAAACGTCCAGAGCGTCTAAATACAACATCGTATAATCCAATATTCTAACAGATGCTTACGCGGTTGACTATACGAGCTGAGGGAGCTTTTGGGCCGATAAAAAATACATGATGATCGTGCAGACAGACGACACAATTCAATCTAACGAGGGATTTTAGGTATTCAGTAACCAAATCGTCAGTATCTTATAGAGTAGCAGTATTCCTTTTCAGTAATAATGGAGTAAATAAGCGGTAGATGTGCAATTCATTTCATAATAATATGAAACTATAATATACAAATAAACTGAACATATGAAGATGTATATGATAATTCCCATATTCCCAGGTTTAATGCGAGAACGCTTACCGGACCAATCACGCGTATCACAGAATCCACGACCGATAGTGTTTAGCAAGTTACCATTAGTGTCTCTCATATGCAACTCGCCTGATAAATCAAAAGACATGTTTAGATGAATGCTTAAGTATCTACCTCACGCTTGATGGTTGTGAAAATTAATAGGAAATTGGGTGCACTCAACAAATTTCATCGGGTTCGATCATTTTCTGGAAAAGGGTCCGATTCGTTTAACCTGCAGGCTTGTAAGCGTCATCTGGCGAACAAATCCAGCATATAGACACTAAAAACGTCGAGTGTGTAGCGTATATGGTACTCACCAGTACTCTATGGCGCTAGCAGACCTTGGAAAGCTGTCAAAAAGCCATCAGCATTAACGAGGTGCTAAAACGACCCTGGGCAAAGGTCTTACTCTACGTTGAAAGACTCTAGTTTGAAAGAAGGCGCCGCTGCGGTCACGGACCATTCTGGCTCGTTTATTTTCGACACTGCCCAGTTCTAAAATCATCCCCTTTACCTAAGACTGTTTTCATCCGAAGTTGTCGTTCGTTAAAGAAACAATGTGCTGACCAGTTCTGACGTCATGCTATCCTTTGAAATATTATACTATATAGTTCTAATAGGGGATTGCCGTTCGAGCATGCCATTACCGGACGGGCGTCAGTTTACATTGAGACAAATTGTATATCACCTTGACTGCTTATGGTTAGCTAGAATCAGAATGAAACGGATAGAGCCAAACCCGATTATGGGATACGCAACGAACAGTATACAGGTACTCAAACGCGGAGCTGAATTTTTGGGTATCATTCAACAATACTAGTTCTCTCCAGCCACAATGGTCTCTTTGCAATCGGGACTCACAGTAAACGCTGTTCTGGGTGCATTTAAAGCAGAGCATCTTAGCGTCTGTGCAGCGATAGTAGGATACCGTGAAATAAATGCGAGAGCTCTCATAGCAAGCCGGACAAAGACCAGTCTCTTCAAGCCGTTGAAGCTATTTGAAGAATTCAAAATGAGCATATACTTCTCGAGCATTCTTTCTTCCATCTTCCCCTTCCCCTCCAAAAAAAAACCGAACAATATATAGAATTGTCCACATGCTGACTTGAACCACAGTGGCAGAACTCGACATCGGCCTGTTGGCTACTGCCTGATGGAAATTTTTTTTGTATCGTGTCTCTTTGTTTGTCCATTTATTCATTCGCTCGATTCCGGTTGGTGGCTCAATAGTCTGCGTTTGACAGCGGTAGCAAAGCTGGCTGTAGGAGCATCAGCGAGAGCCGAGGCAGCGTTGCTTTGGGGATAACCGGTGGGGGTGAGATAAAAGGCCAGACGAGGTGATGAGGTACTGCCGGTTACTGCTAGAGAGTAACTACGCTGTGCTAGGTATTGATCTCATCTTCGCGGTTTGATAAATTAGTGCCAGGTGTTACACACGCGAATGCACGTCACGAAAGCTGTACAGTTCAGTTAAGCTGCTTCCACGGACTCGCCGCACTTCATAGTACGACTACTGTGAAAGGCTATAGCATTTTGTCCAAGTACTTCCTTTAAAAACAACATCATCATGATTCAAATGGTGCTTATTTTTGCCATACTTAATGTAACGCTGGCCAGAACACAAAGCATTTGACAGCTCCCACAGCCGATAGAGCCAGCAGGCTGATGCAGGTAAGATCAAGGGACTGGTGGACATTTGTATATTTTGTCTAGTCATGGTACAGTCGTGGTCGGCGCGTGGAAACGCTACCCTTTAGCGCTTTTCAATCGAATGTAACCTATAACTATACTAACTATGCGTTTATATCACGTTATATAAACTATAGTGAGAGGAAAGCGAAGGTATTTAACAGAAAGACTATTCGTTGAAAATAATTTATGCTTTACCACAAGAAAAAAGACATAAAGGTCAATTCTTGTAATATTCTTCGGCTGAAAATAGTGGCTATTAAGCGACTGCCCCTGTGAATTTCTTGCAACTATCTATACGTAGATAGGTTCGTATGGGTGTGCGTGTGCGTGTGTTTATTTGAAAAAACTGAATGTAGAAACTAGCTTTTCTTCAGGTCACTGCCTGTTATTGCTACTATAGCGCTAGAAGTTTCGCTGACAAGCCGGCGCTGTGTCAAATCTGTAGATGAAGCGAGAATAAAGGGACGAGGTGATATTCACTTGTATTTGCTGTCTGCATCTTCTTCGACAGAACGTATTTGTTCTCCAGTAATCAAGCAATCGCCTGGGCAAGCGGGCGATGAGTCGGTAGTGAGTGAGTCATAGTCACTTACCGAGTCCACGAACGTCCATATTGGACAGCATTTGAAACAGATGCCGTCGGTTGTTGCGTCTGGACGTGCAGACCTGCTTGGGCTCCACTAACCACATGGATCCATTATGCCGCTTTAATTCCTTTGGATGGCGCCATCTACAAAAGTTGTCATATACGAAAAGTGGCAATATATCTGTTTACAGTAGGACTAACAGAGTCAAACGGGTGCGAATAAAGTAGACACAGACAGAAAAACCAATATGTCGAAAACGTCAGCCAAAGATTTCGTGCACCAGCATGGGCAGATGTCACATTGAAGGGGATGCATCATTGCATGAATCAATAAAAAAGCGCAGACCACGTCAAACAGACAGCATCCCTCTTTGCACATTGGTCACCTTAAGCATTATTAGCATTAGCTAGGTTACTATTGGTAACCGTGTGCAGACACGAACCGGTGACACAGTAATCATGTTGAAATAAAGCAGAAAGCAGACAAAATCGACATTTATTTCGAATAAAAGTTAAGGAAACACTACTTGTAGAGGTAAGATAGTACGATGCTTCGCAAATTAGCGTAGTGCTTTTTCCGGAACTGAGTGAATCATTGTGGCAGTGTCCGTCCATGGCAAAGCGAATGAAGAAGGGTTGTTGGATGAAGTCCAGCTAACGATTCCTGTAGTTGTTTTCCATCAAAGAGGCAACGGACAGAAGATTTACGGCGGCTTTTAGGGACCGCCTTTCTTTTAGCCCTTGCTCCCGGTAGACGCCACGCTGTGATGGCAGGCCGGCAATGTTTTCCAAAGACACTGGCCTCATAGCGTAACCGCCGCACCGTTACAGAGTTTCTAGTTGCCATAGCCAGGTAACGTCAACTACGGCAAGAGTTGTCCAAGGTGTCAAGTGCGGCAATAATTGTGGAGCTCACGCTTCTGAAACATCTTCCTGCTGCTGCGTGCCGACGGAACTACGAAAGCAATTGCTGTGACTCTGGTCGCGTCGTTACGGCAGTTCAGAGTTTGCACGAAGCGGCGTTCATTCATCACTTCAGTAGAGTTCCAGCCAGTTTAAGGCGTATCGAATCATAGTCGTTTAACGCTAGGTAAATAAGCACACACGCCCAAGCGGATACATACGCACACACCCACCTGTCTTGTTAAATCAGACATGCGTCTTCGAAGGAAAGGGCTATGAACGATGTTGTAGTGGCGGAAAATGGCATGGTACAACGTTTTATTCAGATTAGCGAACGTTGAAACGAGATGACAGTGCTGGTAGTGTTTGCACCGACCGTTACGCTCAGCTGCAGGGTCTGGGGCAGCTGGCGCATTGTCAACGGTTTTTTTAGCGAAGGACCAAACGGCTTCGTTCACGCACACAAAAACCAGTAGCTTCAGGACGTGCACAGAATGACGCAGACGTCCAGATCGGCATGCAAGCATAAAATACGAATTCCCCATTAGCGCAGATTCCCCTTTCCCCCTAGCATTTTACACGGTTGCGGACGCATCGGAGGTGAAGAGAGCATCTGTAGAACTATGAAGTTAGTACTTACCAGTACTGATGAGCAGTAATAATTGTAGTAGATATATAAGTTCGGCAGGTCGGTGGTCGGTGGTGATCAGACGTCAGCGGAATTACACTGATACGCTGCTCATTGTGGGCTAAGTGACGGGAAAATTCTCTAAGAGCAAATCGTTTTGAAACAACGATAGTGGCAAGGAACAGGAAGACAATAGCGCGTCGTCAGTATCAGAAGGCCAACGGTCTGGGAGAGCTGTCGTAGTTGCTCCTTCACCTCGACTTTGACTCTCTTTTCCCCCACACACGCAAACAACCATAGACGCACAGAGAACTAGGAAGTCACCAGAAGCTAACGAAAGCGTTAGCGCTAAGTACCGCACGAAAAACGTAGACATTCGCTGAAAATATCAAACAAGTGGAGTGGGTCTCATCAAGCAATCCTTGCATTTACGCTTGTATTACTATCATTGCGGCCGTTGATATCGTCTAATACGACATATCTTCACTTGACCTTTCTGTTTGTTGTGGTATCCCGTTCTCTTAGCGCAACGTCTTATTCAAAGCATACATATTAAAACCCGTTCACGATGATTATTTTACAATTGCCAGATAGCGCGTATGATAAAAAAGGAGGTGCCGCAATCGCCTCCTTTTTTATCACAGGTATAATATCAACATATACAGCTACATGCCTGGCTGATTTTGCCCACCCGTTCATTAGTGTACGTGGACGTGCACGTGCGCTCTGCCATACTTGTTTGTGTCTGTTGACAAATAGGTAGCGCACGTCGATGACAGCATTAGTTCATGGAACGAATGGCAAACTTCTTTGCACATAGTTGCGAACGGGGCCATGCGGCGCACTTGAACTCGTCCACTGTAGGCACACGATAAATGTTGTGTCCTGAATCCATTGCAGATGACACTTGCCATTGGCGGACTCGTTATTAGCGCTCATGCGATTGTACTTTTCGGTCGACGTTCTGTCTTGTGAAGCTGCCGTTTTGCTTTGCACACGATTTGCATATACGTTTAATCATTTTATCAGCATAATGAAAAAAAAAACGTAGAGTACGTTCGGCGTCGTCCGCGGTGTGGACGGAGCGATAGCAGCGGGTGACGAAGAACTTTACGTAAACAAAAACAAAACACCCTGTGTGGTGAGAGAATCGGAACAATGGTAAACACAAATATTTCCCCCATTTAAAAGGAGAACATTCAATTGATCGCATTTGATTTGTTATCGAGAAGACATTGTGGTATACTATCAACGCTATCAAATAAACGCAATTTTCGAGAGATAAGGATGAAAGGCGAAAAATAATTTTTTCCGGTTTTTAAGTGAACCGTGTACGTGTAATCACGCATTAGCTCCTGATTAGCTAGTAAGTTCTTTAGTAATAAGAACTTACTTATTATTACGACCAGATAATCCAATTTTACGATGTGTTTCTAAATTGCCTTTATGAATGGATTAATGATCTTCAATCTGACGAGGCGTATATCGACTGACATAATAACACTAAGGGAACTTGTAGTTACGTAACCGCCGTTTGTAACTGGGTGGGAAAGACGCCAAATTGATTCAGGCTAGTCATGTGATACTGTTTGAATGAAGTACACACGTAATCGGTACCAGTTTTTATTACAATTTATAATTAGCAAACGCAAATCTATTAATAACATGTTTGTGCAACTATTGCTTGGCCACTTCTTCAGAGCGATCCTTCAGTTCTTCCGTATGCCGTTCCATGTGTCTCTGCATCTTTATATATCACTGCTATTCTTTACGGCAAAACGATTCTGATACTACGTAGTTGACCGGGGCTATCCCTGCCAATAACCGCTCGTTTATAAATAGGCAAATTTTCGCCGTTTAAAAAATGCAGCGGACCACTCTTGAAGGCAGTCTCAAAGCCAACGGCTATTTGCTATATATATGTCTAGAGAGAGAGAGAGAGAGAGAGAGGGGGGGAGCGAGAGAGAAACTGCTAAGAACAAGCACGCGATCAAGATGTGTCCGGTACTCGTGGGCGTACGTCGTTCATATCGTTGCCAGCTGATCAATTACATCACGCCTGTGACCATGAATAGCTTACTGTCGAGCGTTTGGGAACGTGAACATTAATAATGCTAGTGCAAAGGGTTTTAAGTCCTCTCAAAAATGCGCAGTTCAATGAGTAGTCAAGGATTTGACCTCCTTAGCTTGATTTCAGATCTACTCTATTCGAATAGGTATGCAATGTGTGTACCTTAACTACCGAAGCTCGTTCATAGCGTTCTGCTGCTGACAGGATCTGACGAGTTACCGGGTCACGCGTTCGCAGTCAAACATGTGACCGTTTATGACAAATGAACGGTTGGTAATGACTCGTGTTTTTTGTCCTTGGCGTGGCTCACAGCAAAAACCGTTTCGTTAGAGTATGATTCCCCTTCGGCCATTCATTGGTTGCCGGGTCCTTCATAATACGAGTCCTACACTTCTTTCCGTTGAACCAAGTAGACTCATTTTGTCAATTAGTACACGCATTAATCATTTGGTTAGCCGGGCCGTCATTCTGAGGGACTACAACTAGGACTACTACGAATTACCGTCGTTGTTACCCAGTTAAGTGCGAATTGACACAGTTATTTCTTCGCATTCACACTCATATTCTCTATTTTAGGCAGAACATCCAATTTCAGAGTAAATCGCCTATAGAACGCGGCGTAAACAGGTTTAGACTGGTGCTGTGTGGTTTTCCTAAGTCAAATTTAAAAATCGTTATACTTGTTACCCTCTCTATGGCCTGTTTGCCAGTTGCTAGCGCAGCGCTCACTCTAAAAGGCTTATGCTTTTATAATCGTCCATTGAATCGCCTCCCGTTTCTGATATTAGACACATTGATTGCGTTATGCTCATCGGATCAATCCGGAGACAGAGGAACTAAACGTCCAGATCCTCCAGTTGTGGATAAATAAGGACCTCCTCTTTTTTGATGTCAAAGCTCTTTTGTCTGTATGATAGCGGACGGATGGCTATCCTGGTTCGAATGAATCGTCTCTGTATTTCCATATTTTCGTTTCAACCAATATTTATCTGATTCTTCATGTTGTGGTTACCTGCTTCTCGGCGCGAGAGCGTCCTGAGCGTTAAGATTCGGTACGACTTTGTTTCTGGACCACATTGCCACTGCATATCGTCGCGTTCTACAAGTGAGGGAACCATCTGAGTTTGTTTTTCTTTCCATTGGGCTATATGTGTATTCTTTTCAAATAGAGAAAATAGACGACCGTTCAAATCGCTCGTGTACACGTGTGTGGGATCGCTGTGGCTAGGCCGACAGTTAAATCGATATAGCCTATTCTTAGGTGCTCACGCTGCTGCGAGTCTCCGACCAAGTGAAAACGCAGCAAAAAAGCTAGCTGTGCTGTGATTGGCGATCTTCTACGTCCCTCGCAGCTGCTGCCATTGCCTCGACAAGTAGCTCTTCAGCCGTATTGTGCACTATCTGCGGTTATGCGGGCGTTGTACAAATGTTTGTACAGATGAACGCGAAGCATGTGGAGGTCACTGAAAGAACATGGCGCTGTTGGTCCCAGTTTCTGGCTGGCCAGATGACCTTACTGACACAAAGGCTGGCTGTCAAGTTTGGTCGCCGTGCTGGAATATGCTGAGTGAATAACGAACATTCTGCCGGTCATACGCAGGACTGATCCGCAGTGTTCTTGGCGTTAAACTAACGCAATACCACGACGACGTTCGATTGCACCCCTGGCTTTTGCAGTTTCCTCAAGCAAATAAGCTATTAGATTTATTTAATGAACGTTGAAACAAGCTTACCTATCGTACATCACTGAGAGTGATTCTACCTGTAGGATTGATAAGGACAGGTTCAATAAGACGATTATACAAATAGGTAGCTAAAAAATTGTTCTTTCGCCCTTCTCGTCTGTCGGATGTGTATTGTTCGATCGATGGCGGTAAATAGGCGGGTAAAAATGGCCAGTCTGCTAGCAACTGTGGGTCATGATATCATAAGGGATCGTCAGCTTTCATACACCATACGGTTCTAACTGGCTTTCATCGGACGTGTAGTGATTCCAAGGAAATTTCTACTATTAAATGTCTTTATTACATTGTACCCATATCGAACTACTAGAAGAATCACTAGTTTGTCGCCGTCGATTGGCTAATAAGCGTTTGCAGTCTAGAAAACTGCGGTACCAATTGCCAGCTGTGTAATATGGTGGTTGTCGATCTAAGGGATTCTGTTGGACCAGCACTGGAAATAGGCATTGCAACGCAAAAATGCCACCGAAAAATGAAGCTCGTACGCTCGTGAAAGTGCGTACCCTGCTCGTTATGCTGCAGCCGGTTGTTGTTGTTGTCATGACAGGAACCTTTTTTAAGGCCGCAAGCGATTTTACTGTCCAACATTCCTTCGCCCGAGACTAATGTTATGTGGGGCCTCCCTTGGCGATGCAGTGTTTAGTGAGTGCGACGCTTTTACTTGAAGCGCACCCACTGGAGGGCAAATGCACAGCTAATTTTTAATACATACGAAAGAATTATGCTTTAGCATTTTTCCAAAAGCCGATATGCTTTCGTCATCAAACACTGTTTGGGCCTTTATGTGGTTTAAATGCAGCATTCTCGCACGGTCTACTATTGGCAGTCGGCGGCGCGCAGGGGATGTAAGATTCTGCGACCTCATTCAGCTGCAGCACTTACTGACGACGTTCACAGTTTGGCTTCTCCGTAGCGTAGACGAAATCGTCCACAGTAGAAGGGACCTGCTTCTACGTCGACGACTTTTTTGTGACGAGAACGATCGAACGAATGAACGGAAATGTGTAACGATGTAGATAAGCGGCAAATTTGTGTTCTATGGATAAAACGATCTTGGAAACAAGTCTGATCATTTATTCGAGTAGAGTCTTCAATGAAATAAATGACGGAATCTGAGAAAGGAATATCAAGCAACCGCTATACGGATTTTACGGAGTATTTCTGTATTCGACTATCGTTCATGACAACTTCAACAGCTAGCACGCTGCAAGAGGGCAACAGTTCGGGATAGAAACTCATCGGTGCCATATCAGCACCAATAGCAATTAATTTTGATTATCCATTTGTCAGGGTTCGGTTAAGAGGCCGAAGCGTTTTCAGCGATGGGAGCTGTTCGGCCTGATAAATGGCTCGGGTGAGTCTTTGGCAAGGTGTTCTCTATTTAACGAAATCTGTCTCTTTAGGTTACTTTGTTCGTATCTCCTCTCGTCCGATTTATGATCAGGGGCGCACTTGTTTTCTGCCCCGTCTCGAACTACCCACTGCTCGCTAGCCAGTTCACAAATGTGAAAGATCAGCAAACTATTTACGCTTGAATATAAAATTAAACAGTTGATTCTGCTATTTAAGAAGCTATATTATATTATACATATATATAGCCCTATAGATACATTTTCAGCATGCCCTTTTCGACACCGTATCCTGAGTTACCCATGAATAAGATGCGGCATTAATGATATTCCCTGTTATTACTCTTGTTTTTATAGGGAAAAATAATTTTCTCAAGCACCAAATGCAGCTACTACCACAGGCCTAGTTGATGAGCGATGGGTCATCAACGCAGTGACTATTATGAAGTGCATTTAACACCAAATGATTAGTTAGCTGGAAGGAGCTTGCTACAAATAAAATCAGGGGGGACTGCCACAGTACTGAATGTCCGCCTATTCTGTCCCTCACTGTGACCCATTTATTCGTCATTCGAAGATGTTGCAGTCGGAATTTCATAAGTGACAACGTTGATGACCGCACATTAGTTAAGAGAATAAAATATAGGAGTCGTCGAGTTGCTACTTCACGCATTCACCAGCTAAACGGGCTTCTTGGCGGTACCAGTTTTCGGCTCGTAACGCTGCAGCCGACGTGTGATCGTCGCCATCTTCTATGCCTCGCCATTTCATCCTCTCGCATGAGAAATGAGTAGATAGGTGTCTCGAACTACGACTTAGTTAGCGACAACCCCTGCGTCGTGTCGTGACCGTAATTATTTCCCATTTTCCATCTACTTGAGTACTGATATGAATAAATGTAGCACGGCTTTGCGTGTGCCTTTGTGTCTATTGTACAAAAATATGACCCTCGTCGTGCGGAGGGATCTGCCCTGATCGGTACCTAGATCTCGTTTTTTCCTTTACCCTTCAATGGTGCGGCCTCGCGAGTCAGTACTGCTGCCAGCTATTATTTTACGTAGGCATATCTTTGGAATTGTGCTGACTGATGCGTTCCAGTCTTCTGAACCACAGAAGATCAAGTAAAAGAGAGAGATAGAGAGAGAAAGGCACACTAAAAAATTTGGCAACTGCAGCCATCAGAAGTTAGTTGATCTCTGTTTCTATATGGACAATTGCTGATCGCCCTTCCCATTAAAACATTAGGGCGATATATGTAAAGTTAGGAAGTTAAATGAAGAAACAGAAAGCAGGCGAATATATTTGGCACAGCATGTTAGTTTTTTGTTCACTGTTGTTCCGTGTGGCGTATCCATCTGCAAAAAAATGCTCTTTTTACCGTCTCCAATAGCGATGTGGTTAAATACTCGCTCGCGTCATCATTGGTCATCTCATTCGCGTACGTAAGTCCTTTGAGCTACGTCTGGCAGAGTCCACGGTGCTATGAAAACGCTATGAATTCTAATTTCATACGTTTCTCTTTGAGCGTGGCTCTCAGGAGCGATAACGAATACAAGAGAGGTGTCAAACAAGGCAGTGCCAAGTTCGCTCATTCCTACCGCTGGAGGCGTTGAGAAAAATAAACGTGAAAGAGGCGACTGACGGTATTCGAGCCAGGCTCGATTCGCCGGAAGCAAATTGTCAGTGGTAGATCTTGTCAAGGGTATGCTACCTCGGTTTCGCACATAGGGTAGCATTCGTGTGTGTACTCCTGGACTTGCATAGAAATGTTCATTTGCACAGTAATGAAAATCTATGTTTTCTTGCTGACACTATGGTTAGATGAAGACTAGTCTAACATATTCGCGTGCAAGATATCATCAAGGGTTTAATAAGTCAAATAATGATGATAATGCTATCGTTCAGGGACCTTTGGTTTTAGTCTAGAATGGTTTTGGCGTCATTCCTATGGACTTGGTTTGAAAAACTGAAAAATGTTTCGCGGTTCACGTCTGGGTCCGCGTGAAAAATACCAGCAAACGTCCGATTTCGGTTATATTCCGACGTTAAACACTGGGAACCAGCAACGAATACTTTTCTGCGCTGCCTTTTGTTCTACCTACTGTTGGCACGAAACCGCTCGTTCCAATCGGCTGTATGTGTACAATAAATGGCGGTATGGGACGGATGGAGATCACGCTTGGTCGGCAGGCCATGTCCAACGACGAACATTTGTATCACCAGGATCATTCAGGGGACACTGAAATTCCCTTTGAGTCGCCATAGGCGGATGCTCATTGAATCTGTCAACATCCAGTTGAGCGTGATCACTTTTCGTATTCTTTAGACATTGTGCGAGCGATTGAAAGCTAGAGAAACTCTCTCTCTACCTCTCTCTAGTGGAAGCTCAGCCTCACATTATTTTGACTAGTATTTACATTTAACTAGTTGGGTTCGAATAGTCTGTACTTCTGCCAACAATCATTGTCGATTGCGTAGTGGCCTAGACCTGTATCCGTCTACAACGGTATGCTGAAGATCTAGCAAACAACCCGCTTAGTCGGTTAGGTTTCATGACCTGATTAATTATTGCCATTTTTTGTGGTATTTATCTGAAGTAGTCCAGTTACCTACCGTGTCAACTTCTAGAATACGCAAACAATTCTATCGTCGGAATGTAGCAGTAAGTCTACCTACTAAACCACGAGCGACGATGTCAGATGGATTCCAAAAAAAAAAAAAAGAAAACAAATCAAAATTGGGCTAGAGTCGAGAACAATTCTACCTGATGAACACGAAAGACAAACTGAATAAACCATACAAAACAGAATCTCAACTTACTCTATTGTTATCAATAATATTTTTTACTATTTTTCAGCGACTCCCAACCCAGTAACGCAGGTAATAGAAGCCCCGTCATTTGCCCATAGCTCGGTGGAGATCTATGACAAAAAGTGCACAAGCGTAGACAATGAAACCAATTGGCGGTAGTTACAGGGTAACATCCATTTGATTTGCTGGATATAGAAGCGACAAACTCTTCCTATATTACGATAGTTAAAATATAATAAATCACAGTTCATGATGCCATTGGCAACAAAGACAAACTGGTACATTCTAAGCTTCGCAGCTGTCATGCAGTGACAAATTAACCACCACCACCGGTAACCAATCACGGTAAAAGTCAACTCAAACCAACAATTACGAAAGCTAGAAAGAAGTGGGTCTGCCACAGCTGTCAGATGATTTATTGCATTCATAGCAAAAATTATACATAACGTCACTGGATCACGTGAGCATTCGTACCATAACCGATTAACCATGAGACGCTACCTAACCTAACACAGCAAACAGGACAGAGAATATATATTGCCGATTTTAATTGCTGAAAACAAGCGTACAAGATGGCGTTACCCGTCTCGGCATTGTGATGTAATTAACTCAAATGTAACGATAGCGATAAAAGTAGAATCGAGGAGGTGGTTCTAGGTCTGCCCCTTTGCGTTCCCAAAAGCAGTGCAGAAGCACCACCGCCGTACTCGTTTGTACACCCCATAAATATAGGCCCCTAGTAGTCCTACACTGGGAGTATAGCGAAATTGTTATAACCTGTCTCCATGGCTAGAGCCGCAAACGTTGTGCGTATTGCACTATTGTGCTAGGTCGTTGGACGTAAGGTCAGTTGGCACTAAATTTAGAAGACACAGGAAAACCTTTTTCTAACAGTAGCCTTATCTTATATTGTGACAACAGTTTGTTATAATGGTTAGTTGTTAACCAAGTAATGATCTACCTCAGTGGAGCAAAATTTTCATATGAAGATACTATAGACCTCTGCTCTTCCCACCATAATTGACGGTAAGTTATCATAAATAAAAGTACTGCAAAATCTGCTGACCAGATTAATCCGTTGCCAGCACATTCTAATGAATTCTTCACCTCGACCTGCTTTAGCTAGGGCCACAGTAAAACGGTCCTGCTGTACATGCGAAAGGAAAAATGTGGACGGGGCGGGTCGAGATACATTTGACCATCAATCTATATATCATTAATCATGTCAGAGCTTAACTTTGACTATAGTGGCTACTATGTTTTTTTTCTATGGACACCCCTATATACAACGTCATTTTACCATATATATATATATATATATATATATGTATATATCACTAATAGGCATTCTGATTGTAAATACAATAAGCACTGTATGCCGATATGTGACGATATAGTGTCATATGAACCAATTTGCCTCGCTTTGGTACCAGAGCTTTAAAGTTTGGCTGATGCTCGATGTGTTAAATGAAATTTATTCGAGACAGGCGTCCATAATAGTCTACCGTGCTAAATGGATTATTGCTGGTGAAATTTGTCTTTCCGTTCGTCAGCGAGATCCGTTTTCTATCCACGCACACTTATCTGCCGTTGGCTCTATCCTACAACGTCTTCGGAACTAGGTCAGCACGTTGACCTGGGCCAAGGCCGACGCGTTAACTCTGTTTACGAAATTTAAGACGACAGGCCAGACCTATCATTGGTCGACTCGAATACGGAATATTGCTGAGACGTTGGCCGAAGGTCGACTCGGACCTGGAGGGAGAGGTTAGCCCGTAACAATAACAGACACAATAGAACGAAATCCCACTCAATTGGAGTTTGCCACCCAGAAGCACCCCACAAATCTATGCAATCCCACATATAACGACTTAGCATCGGTATACAACGGCAGGACATGCCGAAATCGCAAATAGATAGAAGCGATCCTTATTTTAACCGCACACAGCGTAACGGGTAGATAAGTGTCATAGGCTTTGATTGGCAAAGAGATGTAATTAATAATAGACTAGACCTAGCACAAGTCGGGCAGCACCATGCATTCTTGATATGATACAGAAAGCAGTAACGAATAGGCGAACTAAGGTAACATGTAGGCTAATAGAAAACCAAAAAAAAAAAGAGGAAAAATGGTAGGTAGAAAAAATGAAAAAAAAAGGGAAGTGACGGTCCGACAGAAAACTCAACCCCATCGTCATTCAGAAAGGTTATCTAAAAGTAGATTTGCTAGCGTAGATTTACATCACATTAGTCCCGCAGTGGCCTTCGCCCTCTGGACCCACCCCACGAATACGAGAGCATTCGCACCAAAGCACGACAGGGACGAGAACATCCATTAACAACGGGTAAAGAAATTTACGTTACAGATACTTTTCCAGATATGCTGCTCACCACAAAAAAAAAATGATGATATATATAGAAATACGTATGCGCAGCGAAACATGTCGGGCGTATATATATATATATGTGTGTGTGTGTGTTAAAGGCCGTTATAGGTGAGCTGATGATTGTTTTTTAAGTGGAGAGTATAGTTCGACATAGTAGTAGAGTAGTTGTACATGCTGTACAACTTGGCAAAATTTATATGTTTACAATGAAAAACGGCCGTTCATTCACTAGGACGCTCCTAAACGATATCAAATCATCGGCACCGCATTCGGTGCGTATATTGCATCTGACATATGATTATGACGCTAAACATATATGATCAAAGTATTTATGTCAAATTCGGAATATATTTATGATATGGTCCTACTATCGATAACAAGCAATTGTAGCAGGTCACGTATTTCTTTTATTTTGTAATCATATATTTTAAGCTCTGCTATACAATAAATATAGAATGGTGATACTGGTTAATTCTAGGCCGATCATCATCGATGGTATTGGTTTTATTGATTGTGTTGTTCTTTCGTTCTGGTTTTCAGCTTTTTGTTATTAGTTCTTGTTTCTATCAAGGTCTCCTTGCGTCTTTCAACGATGAGTAAAAGCTCTAGTTAGAAGAAACATAATATTGTAATGTATCTAAACGCAGTACTACTACTGAAGATTCATCCCACCATGTATCTCTATGACGATTGCCATTCCAAACAAGCCGGTCGCTATAAGCTGCTTGTAGATGCTGCTAACAGTTGCGTTTTAGCAGGTACGTTGAAAACATCTGTGGCGCCGCTTCGGATGCATCTAAAATGGAAAACATCACCCCATTTTCAGTCCGATCATTGCAATACTACCGAGATCTCTCGATGTCACTAGCATTAGGAACCGTTGGAGTGATCGCTTCCGGTACCGGCGTTACGAGTGCCGGTTTGTCATTAAATGTAATTTAGTTACATGGCTTTTAAAAGACAGATGTGGGCATAGGTAACCTATTTTAAATTTAGCTAAGTTGTACGAAAACAGAAGCAAGATTAGTCATTCTTTTTCAGGAAGCTATGCTTGCATGCAGTGCAGACTATATTCAAGCAATTCACCTTATGTCTGCCCTGTGCAAGCAGGGCTGAATGAAGAGTCTCTTACGGTTGCATACTACACTGACAAATCGCTTAGGTTTCCTGAGAATCTTCAGCCTCTTATAACCTTAAGTGAGGTTGCATTTTCCCGGGAATCTTGATTTACATAAGTATAATACATAACGCGTTACGGAGAAGCGATGATTATTGTATTATAATAGGTATTGAGGATTTCTACGATTTTAGTCGAGCCTCAATCGTCGCTTCAATCGTATCGGACTCAAATGATCGTCGCCAAGACAAGACGAAGATTATGCACAGCTTATACCGTAAACCTTAAAAATTCAAGATGTTCAATGATTTAAACTTGCGGTCCTTGTTTAACTCAGCAAAAGCGACGACAAACAGCAGTCGAATGTTAAGTAAAAAGCCCGCTAATGGCCTAGATTAGCTCAGGTAGCTTTCACGCTCCAATCGACGTTAATCTTCGTTGATCGTTCCCCTCAATCGCATTTTGTATTCCTCTACACACAAGGTTCGATGGTAACTATAGTTGATACTTTGCTATATCAGCCTCGTGTTATTTAATTGTCAGTAATAGGTAGCTTATAGCTGCGTATCTACTTTTACAATGAATACATATATAGTCACCATTTTTCCTATAAAGTCGTACTGTCGTTCCTATAAAGGTGATTTAGACATGTGACCGTATGAATAGAAATCGTGCCGAAACAGAAAATTCCAATTGGCAACTCTCCGTGTGTACAGACATTTCAGACGAAACACGATGACATTTTGATTGTGGCAGCAGGGGTTGTAAGCTATTTCCAGAAACTGTGTAAATATTCGATGATTTTGCCTGTTCCAACAATGGAACTTCTCGCGACCGTAGCGAATTCAAGCTGCGACAATGAATGTATAGAATCTGATTTAGTATTCTTCTGCTTAACGTTTTCGATGCATTTCTTGAATGAGAAACCATCCCAGTAATTACTAAGGCATTTGTTTTTTGCCAGACAAGGGCTGTCAAGCCGTTTGTAATTTGCCGTCTGAGTAAGCCAGCCTGCTCGCCCCTTGTTCCTTCGGAAATCTGTCGGTAAGCCCTCGCCATGACATTCAGCGTAACCTTTGCTCCGTGCTCTATGGGACCCTGCATGTCCGTGGCAGAACCTGAGTTGCGAACTATACGTTTTGGCAGAGCGTTGACAAAGACGGAAGAGAACAGGTATACGGACCGGGACTCATGCCATGGAGTGATCGTCAGACCTACTGATTTTCGGTAGTCCCAGGTATATCATTATGTGACACACACATATGACAACGACGAACACAATTATTTAATGCCCACGGCAAGTATACCTACATTTTACCATCACAGCAAAGCCGTAAAGTCACATCTTCGCTATCGTAACATAAGATCGTACTTAACAGAATAAACTTGAATGCATACACCTTTATCGGATCCGCATCATTTATTTTCAAATCGTCAAAAGGTCTTGAACGATTAAAAAAAAAATAAATAAAAAGAAGAAAGCTGACTAACGCACACTCCCGTAATCAATCAGTGCTCATTTGAGATTCCATCCGTGTAAGGGGGCCACTGGACCTCCCCACGTGGTCAGTGGCTTGATTCGTTGTTTCTCGTCAGCTTCACGTCATCGCTTTAGTCACTGTGTGCCAGTCATTGTTTAGATGTTGACCATCATCACAAATGTAGTGCATAACCCCTATCGTTACGCGCTGTGATACCGTTCGAATCGTTTTACAGCACCCTCTCGCCGTCGCTCAAGCAAAGATTACATCCACATATTTCAATTTTCCTTGTATTAATCCCTCTATGTATAATGTGTACACATTAGCAGAGCGATTTTTATTTTCATTACCGTTGCATCTGCGTCCAGTATGTACCGTTCATTGGCCTTATTACAACTTGATAGTTGTCATTTAGACGGAACGTCTGGCCGCTTTGCCAGCAGGGCGAAGAACGTCTGCTGAAGACCAGCAACGGCTACAGTATTACTATCGTTATCTGCTGACAACAAATTGCTGCTCTGGTCATTCCCACAAACATTAAAACTTCCTTATGAATACCAAAGACATAGCCGTGCTATAGACATCGTTACGAACCCTTCAGCGTTAGCGGCGGCGTTGTATCCATTTAGGTAAGCAGACGGGCATGATTACTGCTTGGCTGACTGATCAACTGTGAGATCAATCAGCGGTCCCCCGCTAGCGAAGGAGAACATCTAGGGATGCAGCAGCAGCAGCAGCGCCAGCAACAAACAAGTGAATTGCTTTGAGACAGAGACAATTTTGATGCGAAAACGGGAATCATCTTGGTCCGCGGAAGGCTCGACAAAGCTGATAAAGTCCAAGCGCTTGTCAATGAGGACACTTCAACGTTAGGATGAACGCTTCATGTAGATCATGATCCAAGATTGTGGCAGTTTACCGCATATCTATACACATATCGTCTAATAACAACATAGCCATGGTTGTTTTAGGGACTTTTTGTAGATCCACTCAGAGTTTGTAGATTCAATTTATTAGTTAGAAATGTATTATCGCTAAGCGTCTGGAAGGAACGAGCGTCAAAATATCCTGTTTAACAATTGCTCTCCTGAACAGGTGGCGGCGCTATGCGTTTTCGTTGGCAGCGTCAACTTGTTACTAACGCCTCGCCTTTATCTGCGAAAAATAGACTACAGTCGGTAAAATGTCTAATCTAAGAGGCTATATGAAACAGACCATGAAGACTAGTCACATGCCTATATTATTGCATGTACATTTACATGTAAACGAAGTTGGTTTTTAATCTGTGCTCACGAATTCTGTTAAAAACATTTACATTCGTCCGCATTTTACGTCTAACCTGCCAGGCATTACTTCAATCAGTAGCAAACGCCGTCAGACATTAGCGGCATAATGAAGGCGAAAGATGTGTTTATCAGAGAATTGTTTTGTATAATATATAGGCCAAGACCCCGCGTCATAGATCATCGCTCGCCCCTACCTCCTATTTCACCACTCTCTTGATCTGTCTAGATAATTATCTGTTAAAGTGCGTTTGCGATGGTGACAATACAGGCCCAGTAAACAAAACCAATTGCGCCTGTGTTTCCTGGCGACTGTATTTTAGAATTACGTTTACCGGCCGGTCAATAGCGGTACACCGAGGAGGATATCACGAATCAGCCGAATTGCAGTAGCATATATCGGAGTAAAAATATGGTATCATAGTTGCCGGCTAAGCGAAGACTAGTAACCTTCAGCGTATAAATTGCATTTAATATTGTGTCAACGTTAGGTGAAGGAATCGCTTTGTACGATTGGATGAGAACGACGCCTTTACACGTCAACATGTGCCAACTGAAATCAATCAATCAATCACTGCTTTTCCGTTTTGCCATTCATACAGGAACAGCGTCAGTCGTAAAATATCTTTTAGGCTGTGCTGGCCAAATGGTTAAGTTGTTGTGAACTTGATCTTGACACGCTCGTCTGCTTCGCTGCATCGTTGATCTTCCCTATGCTACTATCAGTGTTAGGAATACTATTGCTATGTAGAGGCTAAAGGAAGGTACGAATCAATGCCACACTCGTTATCTTTTCGTTCGCGAGTTACCCAATCGATAGCCTAATGTTTGTTGGGCCAACACGCTTCTACGACGATTTGCCTAGATCGTCAAGTCCGTTTTTAAGGGTCTTGCTCTAGCATGCGAACGCTAAACGGTGACGGAATGCAATCCCGCTCTAGACAAACACAGAATTCTGGATTTAAAATGGACATTTTTCCTGGAATGAACAGTCGTTATGGTAGGGCAAGACGGCTAACATTTCCACGATCGTATAGCACAGTACGTCTAATGATGTATGACGAACAAGCACGGTACTTCCTCGCGTGAACTACAGACTTTTGGCATGTTTATCATTGGTTGTTGTCGCTGCTGTGGTCGTCTTGTTGTCGTGATCATTGGATGCTTGTTGTTGTTGTTGTTGTTGTTATCCTTCAATCAATTTCACGACGGTAAGTCATTCTCCTTCCGTACTCGACATGTGTATATATCGGTAGCTTGTTGCGGATCTTCTGCATCCTGAAAAATTGATGTTGACGTTGCTATTGTCAACACTCTCTGGTGATGAGGATCGTTCTGATGACAATGATTCTAATTGTGACGATGACCCTATTCCCCGAGAATGCTTCAAGTGTCGCTTTCCCACGTGCAACTACTATATGTTACTACTACGGTGTTCACTAGCGCGCCCGCGTCAGCCATGACCACAGGATAACGCGTACAGACAGAGCGTAGAAAGAGCTTTAGTCCTCAGAGGGAGCTTTCTCTATTTTTAGCTGCGCCTCCTTTGCGTTCTGACGACCCTTGCGTGCCAGCGTAATAATAAAAATAATACATTGTTGCTGTGGCTATTGGTCAGGTCACTTTTGTGTGACGCATCCTAAGGCGGCCGTTCGCGCTGCAGCGTTAGTACTGCCGGTTACCTTGTAGCAGCTTAGTCGTTACCACAGTCATCAATAGTAGCTCTTCTACCGCCTCAGCTCGGTCGAGCGAATCCAGCGCAGCGTCCAACAAGGCATAAGGCTGGCGGAACGCCACTTCTTGTGGTATACATTGCGTACGCTTGCGGTTTGTGGTTATCTACCTCAATGGCTAACGGCATAGTGCCGATAATAACCGTCTTAACAACATAGGTATCATAGATTACCTATCTGCAGCTGTTGCTGACGAAGTCGTCCTTAAGATCGCCATTTTTCGAGCGCGAGACTGTCTCGGTTCCCTCTGATTGTCAACAATCGGACGATCCGACTCAGGCAAGACGATCGCGATCTAAAGTAAAGATGTGCTCTTGAATCGTTTAGTATTTTGTGCCGGCGATGGCAGCAAGGTCCATTGACTTCAGCAGTGAAGCTCGCCTTGATGTGTGCATGCTTAAAATACGCTGACGTTGTAAATGCGCGCGTGCACTTCATCATGTAACGCTGGCCGTTGAACGAATACCCAAAAAGCTAGCTGAACGCAATGCTGGACTAACGGCCATTTCGAAAATGCTCGGCGATGTTGCTTTTCCTCCTGCTCTGCCCTATCCAGCACACGCGTACGTGTCCTTGCGCCGCAAGAGCGGCTGCAGTGTACCAGCAGGCTGTTGTGTGCTCACTGGATTGTTATTTCCATTATTTTACATCTGCCTGGTCAGTTCTCGCAGGCACGTGTAACAGACTAGAGTTGGTATATGCATGTAAATTCTTATAGGAGTCACCAGCTGCGATCACAACAAATTGAACGTTCGCGTTGATCTATGGTCGCGCCGAACATTATATGTGACCGACGTATTAATAGGTTCTGGATCTGCGAACATTTGCAGGAGAGATGAAATTTCGCAAAAATAGAAAATATACAATGGTATTAGATCTGCGGCTAGCATATAGCAGGTATTTACCACTTCGCCAGCGCTAGAACCAATGGAAAAACTGAGAGTCTTTAAGAGGCTTTTAGGGCAGTAGAGCATTTCCTAAGACAGGTTGTATCGGAAAAAACAGTTTGCACTCGAAAGCTTCGAGAAAAAATCGCCACCTATTGACATTGGACGACGCATATATAAGGGAAGCGCTTTGACAAGCGATCAAAACAGAAAGGCTCGAGCTGGCATCGTCGCTTTGACCGACCGACCGACCTAGTTCTGTATCTAATATACATCTCCTCCTGCCGTCTGTCGAGCGCTCACAGAAGCTGATGATTCCTAGCCAGCGAGCACCAGTGCCGTCAGAATTTTTGATCAGTTACCAACACACGCTCAGCCTGATCATCAGAGTCGGTACGTCACTTGAAGCGGCATGTAGCTACAACAAGTAGCTATATGCAACGGCGGAAGCGCAGTGCGTCAAAATGAGCAGTGGTCTACAGCTGCAATTACAATAGAAAAGATATGACAAAACGATTTTTCTGCTGACCATTTGGCATTAGAGTCTCCTCTTAACCGCTGACTTCACTATCACCGACAATACTGACGATAACGATGCCAGCGCCGTGCCTGTAACTGTTTGCCGTAGTCCCATTATGCGTTATTATTAACACACTGGCAGACGATTGTCTGCTATTGATCGCGACTGCTGTACCTGTAATCTCATGGGAGTAAACAGACAATGGTTAGAGTACTAGCAGCTGTGCGAGCGTAGTGAAGCGTAGCTGCAAGGAGGATAGGAGGTGTTTGCCATAGAAGCAGACGCAAGCTCTCCATAGTTCACTCCTGCCAACGTCCTTCGTGGGCTATAGCGTCTCGCTCACGGCTGACCATTCTGTAGAGTCTTATTCAAATTGTCTCGATGCTTTTCAGCGTTAATTCAGTCCTTTCATGTCTTCGAACCTATTAGTGTCAGGCTACTGATCTCATGACGATGACTGCTGTTTCTCGCATAGGGTGATGCCACCTTATTGAATATGGCTAACAGCTAATGAAATAGGGCAAGAGGGTAACGGCGGCCCAAATCTTCCTCAGGGACGCTTTCTAACTCCCATGTGGTTTCTATAAGATTACATGCACCTATGATTGTCATGCTAGCCAACGCGGCTCTCTAGCACCCTGACGAATCACAGGTTAATATCTACGGTGTCAGTAGCGAGACCCATGTTGCCTTAACAGACGATTGTGCGGTCACTGTGAGTAACTATTTGTTTACTACTAGCGCCTTACTATTATCACGTATAATAAATTGTATAGCATGTGTGGCAGTATATAGCGTAGTTTGTGACTTTGCCCTACCGTCATTGTTTTATTATCGGCCAAGCTAGGGCGTTAAGCTAGGTATAATCACTTTGCGCATCAGTCCTTC
This sequence comes from Varroa destructor, assembly GCF_002443255.2. NCBI lineage: Eukaryota > Metazoa > Arthropoda > Arachnida > Mesostigmata > Varroidae > Varroa > Varroa destructor. Next base: position 31,233,419 of record NW_019211460.1, on the reverse strand, counting down.
GATCGATCGGAGCAATGTTGAATGCGCCTATCACATCAGCACCGACTGATTACTGGCAACCCCCTACTGACTAAATGACTGTTACTAGAACGGCACCAGTTTGTCATACTCGATCACGAGTGCCGTACTTATGGCTGCGCGGCGATTCGAAACAAACAACGAAATTATGCAATTTATTAAAGTTCTCTGCGACAGGTGTGATGACAGGGTGAAAACTGTGATTTTTCGAAAAATCATATTGGCCATTTTTTGCCGTAAAAGGGCACTTTCGTTAGAGGACGGTTAATCACTTCGCAGAGATATCGATGTATTGCTCACTCTGTGCCTTCGTATCCAACGTATGTTCGCCCAAGGCAACGCTTAAGCGTTTCGAAGAAACAAAGAAATTATTTGGTTTTCCCAGCCTCCACAGAGAATTTTCACCATCGAGGTGAGTCTTCGTTTTGTGGCATACCGAAGCAGGGTGTGATGGGAGAACTGCAGTGGTTACAAGATGCTAAGGATACGACAGAATAGCCGAACAATTTTTGGTCCTGAGCTCAGCTCTAGGACGAGTAACTGCACGCGATTTAGGCCGGATTAGAAAAATTAATAGAATATTGTGTTAGATAGCGTCTGGTAGCTGTGTTCAGTACGGGTCATGTGCGTGAAGTGGATAAAGAAGACAACAGGCTGGGTCGTCATGAGTAGAAACAAATTACCACCCAGAGTGGCAACAGCCGATCGATGCCTAGTTGACGGTATACCACTTGTGATGTTAAGCATAGTCATAGAGAAAGTAACCCTTAGCTTAGAACATATGATTGCATCACTGCTATACACATCTGTATGCTTTCTCTTTCGAGCAAGCATAGCTATCATCGCCTTACAATTTTTCGTGCGGTAACTTTTAACAAAATGGCGTTGTTGCTACGCCACTGTTACTGTGGTATAGCTGTGTTACTGTGATATTAATAAAATTATGAATTCAACACAAACAAATCTGGCACTCTGAACCGGCCCTTTCAAGCTGCACTATTATCGCCTGCTGTAAGCACTCCTTCAGAGCCTCAACGGCAAGCAACAGCAATAGCCATAACACATGAACTATGATATTACGAGCAAGCGGACACGGCACCGTCTACGGCCCGAATTCGCCACTTACATAACTTCTTTTAACTAGTGCCCAATGATAGAACCAGCTGAGTAAAATAAATGCAATAGCCACCGTAAAAGGAATAGCATTAGGAATAGTCGGCAGTTGCACGGAGCGGCGGATGTGTCAGCGAAGGTTGAAGGCACCATCTACACCGAGGAAAGCTAAGGTACAAAGTAGACGGAGAGGCACGGCGTAAATACCGTCGTTTTGGAGCCTTGCAGAGCCTGGCTGCTTCACGCCAGCGTTGACGCTGATGCCGATGGGCTAGTGTTAAATCCGTTTCAAGATCGCGCGTGCTCGTTCCATCGGTGACAATTTCTGGTAGCTTTCGTATATGGTAGTTTGTGGGATGTGCCACAATATCGTTAATGGGTGTAACGGATAATAATCCTTTCCAATAGCGATTATTTGGGTCTGTAGATATGGTGAAGGGGTAATTGTTAAAGATTGGACGCAACTTCGAATATTTAATATGGCTAAATGCCGTTCACTCATCGCACTTTTATAATAATAATGTTTTGATATAAATCATTTTAATTGAAAAACTACATATATACACAGATAGCGAACCGACCGGCATTACCCCAAGCTGTTGGCTCGATGTTAAAGTTGTATTTTAATTTAAAATTGTATCGGCATGCTTTAATCTTGTACGGTACTCTTATATCTTACATGATTGAAACTATGCACAGACACATGGCTAAGATTTGTTCACGTTACATCATTTTTTACATTGCTTTCGTGAACTTGTTTTTATAGCGAACACATGCTAATCTTAGAAGGCGTGCAACTTGACGGCTTCGAACGAAGTTTATCTACCTAAGAGATAAGTCAGGCTTACGTAGGCCCAGGTCTGATATTAGTTCAAAAGCACAATTTCACTTCGATTATAGAAGCACAGGTGTACCGTTGGGCTTGGATGGCCGTTAGAGCAGCCGACCGCTCGTATCAGACCGTCTTATCATATCTAATTCTATGATATGCGTTAAACCCTATCCATTTATCGTATCCATTATATTCCACGATGTCTACTGCTGTATCCCCTGCCGATCTCTGTGCTTCATCTGGTACATTTATACAGTTTGTCGGCGTATAGTTAATCATTGTTTAGTTCTTGACATTCATTGGCGGCTCATTTGTTTTCAACGAAATTAATTTACGCTTGTTCTAGTGCCGTCGGCCTCGTCACCGTCTCAGCATCTGCCTTCCTGTCGTTCATATCTGACGGGTCGTTTGTCGGTTCCTTTGCGTCTCGTATGTACGCCTTCTGTCCCCTCTAGTTGTGACAGCACAAGCTAGACGCGAGTGCCCCGGCTGGCGCAAGCAGCTCCGGCCTCAAACGCCAAATGTTGTGTCATTATAACATTGTTATTATATATGTATATATATTGGAACTGCAAGCAGCGATAGACTGTGGTCGTAACTTTACTAACCTCAGCGGCGGCGGCAGCAGCAGTCGATCCATTCCAACGACCAAATGGCTACATACGAATGCACGACTAGCAAACACATACGGGACGGGCATAGAGACATAAAGAAACCGGAAAAGCTCACATTGTCAAGCTCTTTTCTCTTCGTTTGCCTGGCTCCTGTCAGCTGCACATGCACCCGCCTACTTGCCTATATTGTATACGGTCACCCAAAAATGCTGTTGCTACCATCTCAAGTCGTCTGGTCCCATCTAGCGAGCGAACGCTCGTTGACGGTCAGTGGCGTTTTGCCGGTCACAGTACGACGGCTCAAAGCGTATACGTGTGTGTAGCCGTTTCGGACGGTATTGTCTGTTTGTATGTGTGAAGCTGAGTAGTCAACGCTAAACCACTATGAGACCCTTCCTGCGGCTAGAAAGCTACCGGCCGCCGGCTAGCAGTAAGCCCCAGCGTTCTTTCCACCTTCCTTCTACCCCCGTCTCCCTCTCCGTTGTCCGAATTGACCTTTGTCGAAGCCGAAAATGCCCGAAACAGCGCGGAAACGTAATGGCGCATCGTCTTCATTTACGGACAACGATGACGAAAAAGGAAATTATCAGCGGAAGCCCACTGACCCATAGACATGCGCAGTTTGTCCTGTGGGCGATTCTGTGTTCAGCAATGCCCATCATTTCACGGCTACAACGGGTGGCACTTGGAACGCGGCAAGAAAAAGCAGTAAAGCTGATTTTTCGCAACCTACGAAAGAACAACTGATGTATTAAAAAACATCGTCGTACTTTTCGTTTTACAGAGTGCATGATAAAATGATGTTCGATTTTGCATTCGTGACGTGCATATGGTATAATGGTAGTACTTGTTTTCTGTAGGGAGAAAAAAGTCCGAATACCGAGAGCATTGTCTTTCAAACGCATCGGTGCTATCTAATATTTATATCACTTTCGACCCAGTTTGTTATACTGAAGTTCTAGCGTTGACGCTGTCTGTTTTCTGAAAGTGTTGGCGGGTTATCTGATTTTACCAGTATCTCGGCCGTTGTTACCATAAGTAACTCTAAGGTAGGGAGCCAATTGATATCTGGCTATGCGGAGTATATCAGAAGTGATCTTTTTTTCGTTCTCACGAAAAGAAGTCAGATTAGATGTAATAAAGAGATGGGGCGTGTTATGCGGTCGTCTTGTTCCTCTAATTATATGCTACCATTGTGAATGGACTTTACAATAATACATCGAATCTCAGCTTTTGCCATAGAACTCGATGCGTGTGTGCGACGGTACGTGAGCTAGCGTCACAAACTGCTTAGCAAAGAATAGTTTTAACGTAATAGTAATGCCGTAGAGATACTTAGCTCCGTATACGACTGTCTAATACATGTATAGGTGTGTTTAGGCAACTATGAGCTTCAATATTATAAAATATTTAGTAATCAATACAATTCCCCTTTATTTCGTTCGATTGTAGGATAGGCAACAGCAATAGGGTAATTTCAGCCGCATCATTTTTATGTTTTCTATCTGTTTTCACTGCCGTTGATATTTTTTCTTTGAAAATTCCACTTCTTCCCATAATGCATCATGCCAGAATCATGTGTTAGAAAGAGCTGCGAACTAATTTTCGCAGTTACAACAAGTGACCTGCCCCAGCCGGCCCAAGCGCTCCTGACGAAAGCAATGTAACTCTCGTTGGTGCCCTGCGTTGAAAAATAACTGCCGTCATCGTTGATATCTAGGAAACAGATATTAGACAATGGTACGCAATGATCGTGTTAGCGGTGGTGGCAATCAACTGTGCAGCGATGCCCCGTCCGGCCATTACCAGCCACCGCCAACAGAATAACTGTGCGACCGAGTCAAATGTCGTAAGTTCTATCAAGTTGTTGTAACAAGAGGCGAGTTGCACTGGGTCACCAACTGTTCTGTTCAACACGAATTTAATTCTGCAGAAAATACTGAAGACATGGCTTCGGAGCAGTTCGTTGTTTGTTTTGACATTGGCGCTACCGTCCGGCTATATCCACGGTTGAAGCTCTATCGGAAAATAACACATTAACAATTACTGTAGCCTCGGCCACCGTTATATGGTCGCCCTGTCGTAGAATTAACAACAGCCGGTTAACCAAACACTGCTCGCAATTATTGCGAAAATGCCAGTTACACACCGCAGGCACGTCACGATGTATAATAAATCATATGTTCGTATATGACAGCACAGAATGCGAATATGAGAGAGGGAGAGAGAGCAGAAGCAGAGAAAAAAGCGCGGCAAGATTCAAACAGATAGAAAAACGCAGGAAAGCAAGAACGAACGATGTCGCTAGCAAATATTGAAGCACTGCGTAGGCTGCCGTAGCCATAAAGCATGAGGAGCAAGGCAATTTGTGCGAGCGACCGAACAGCTGCATGTGCGTTGGCAGCGGCTGATTCGACCATCGCGTAGTGTTTTCTGTCGCTTTACGCCATTTCCCATTTCTTGTCCCAAAGTTACCAAGAAGCTGTGGCCGCTAACCGTTACATAGCTACTGCTTCGTCGTTATTGTAGCCACCTTAGGCCAATCTGACCGCAGCTGTCAATGACGACTCCATTTTTTGGCCTAGCGATACGGAAAGTCATGGGGGAAAACGGTAGCAACTGCTACTGCTGCGACAACAACACAGGAGTATCCTCTGGAGCAGTAAGACAGAACAGACATAGTACATTTGCGTCGGGATGATCGAACTCAGTCATTTCTACTTCGCATACTGCGTGTCTAACAGTTTGACAGCGTACAAATAAACGCTGTACCAATGAGTAAATCTTAGCTGGTGGCTATCACATTTAACTAATTTATCTGAGCGTCTGTGGGCGATACACGGTGCCGATTCGGCGATGAACTGTTTGTATCTAGCACCGATATAGTCGACTGTCGTCCTGTTCAGTATGAATCGGACTACAAAAGAAGGCTTAGAAGAAGTTCTATGACGGAAACTTCGATAGGCGGTATCCGTTCTTAAGGCGATGACAGTCAGTACAAACGACACAGGTACACATCTAACGTTCATGTCATAGTAGTTCGCTAGAATTACCGTCATAGCGAGCATTTGAAGTTGCTGTTGCCTCATCGTATTATATATTTATGACTAGTGTTGTTATCTGATAGAGTTTCTGCATTGTATTTTCTATTGTATTAATTGAAGTTGGTAGAAGGCTTCGCTACGTTGTGATACAGCTCTTCGAAATGGCAGCGGAATGTATCGTTTTATTACCATGCTAGATATATAGTTTAACTCTCAGCTAAATAGCGCTTAAATGCCTTTTCTATTGAGAAGTGTCAGCGACGGCGGATTGAACGGCCGGTCGAGTGGAAAACATATTTATTTCGATGTTACCAGGGCAGCTTTGACGCGACATCTCATAGGTAGAGGCCATTGCGAACGTGTACATTCGCTCATGCGTTCCGACATCACCGCGCACTCTATGCCATACTAAGGACCGTGTATCAACGCTTTTGGCTTTGTCGCTACTAGTCGTGTTATACACAATAGCAGTCACAACAAAGAACTTAAATTTTTCGTCTATTGTCGCTACCATGTATTACATGGTATTGTATTTTCTCGACACCGGAAGCTACATCGACAGACAGCGGCTGTCCCTTTGTTTCATGGAACAGTAACCATTTTAAAGGATTTGGACAACTCAACAAGCGATGACCGTCGATCGCTTCGCCTGAGAGCGCTTTGGTTTTGTGAATCGCCACGCATAGGGTAGACGGCTAAAATAGGGAAAACTGGCAGGCGAAGAAGCGAGGGGCGTGAACATTCTTTTGAAAAAGACACAGGCCTTACTGGACACATGCGTCCAGATCGAGTGATGTTAGCATCACTAGCACTGATTTTATAAAGAGATTAGTCTGGGCTCGGCGATATTTTGGCGCTGGAAGTACAGCCAGGCCATTAAGGCTGTTCGGCCTTTAGCGTTCAGATGGCGCAGGCGGCCGCACAGCTAACGTGGCCTGCTATTGATGTGAGCGACGATTAAATAAAAATGCTATCGTCTCCCTTTAACGCATATGATAATAGCCAAAGAACAACGACGCCATTATTTTCGCGCAACATTTATCTCACTTCCTTGGTATGGTCAAAAGCATTGGTCTACAGCGAAACTATCTAGGGTAGGACATTTCGACAAATAAGAAGTTTCGCTAACTAACTAACTAAATGAGTGTCAGTGTCCAGCGAGTCAAAGGATTCGCGTCTAATAGTGTGCTTGCCTCGTTTTAGTAAGGCCACCGAAGTAAATTTTAACGGCAGAGGATACAATCGTTGGGTGCAATGTCCTGCTACTTTAGCATACCCCACTCATATCGCATGGCTATAGGGCTGTAGTAATATTTTTGAAAATCATGGATTGTACACGAAGGTCGCGTGTATCCAATCGTAAGATTTTTATAATGTAAAATAGGAAATTTGTTTATGTGAAAGGAGACAGATATTTGACTTTAACTATAACATGATTTTATCCAGTCGTTATTTTTAGGCGCAACAAGGTAATCTATACTGGATTAGATGAGAAACAGGCAAGTTACAACAGGTAAAGCATCTACAAATGGCTATTTGTTCTTTGCGCTAAAAAATTCAAGTATCAACATACATTGCAATACGAAGAGTGCAAAGTTAGTGATTATATGAATGGATTTGTACTTCAATTCATGTTATTTATAGTTCCTCACTTGAAATCGAGGTCGCAGGTACAGTAGGACTAAACCTATACCGCTGGATGCAGACCCATCAATCCATCTATCTGCCTACCAAATCGACTCTCACTGGCTGACATACAACTCATCTAGACTTCTATCATTTAATATTGCCAAGCTATATTCATTTTTCTTCACCTTAGCGCGAGCATCTTCCATGTAGTTCGTCTCTGACTGATCAAGTGGCGGCACCTCTGGAATACATATTTCTCTAAAATCTTAATAATATATATTGCTTTGAGTTGTTCTGTTTGTAAAAGTAATAGTGACGCTCGAAGTAACCGTCATCGAAACTTAGATGCTACCCAAATTGAAAAGCAAGCATGGCTGTCTTATCGTCATTACAAAACGCGTGAAAATCCCACGGTATCGCGTGTGTCTGAATGACTGAGTTGCCTCTTAAAATGTTCGTGTTAGAAACATAATGGTAGTATTTGCTCGTTTCATATTGATATACAGTTCTATTTACGTTCCAATTCAGTAATGCACGAGTTCCGTATATAGTATAATCGGAGATGTAGGACGTGCGGTGTTAAGCTCAACATTAGTACAGAACGCTTGAAAATGGCGACGCAAAAAAGCAGGTGCAAGGAAATACCGCTTATTTCTCTCTCTCTCTCTCTCTCTCTCCATATATATATATATATATATATATATATATATATATATATATGCGATTGATTTGACGCACCCCTGTAAGGCAGTCAGGATGCTTACTCTAGTTTGATGCTGCAGATCATTTGCAGCGGCTCTTGGCGGCCGTAATACATGTCCTTCATAGAAAATTACAAATTGCTATTAAATCCTCTTGGTCGTATTATGCTAGCACTTGCCATTGATCTATAGAAACGCAAGTCTATAGAAATCTAAAAGAAAGGAAACTTTTACCATAGTTAGCCCGATAATAGTCACGGTTGGCGTGCGCGTAAACGATTTTTTAAGATGTCCAAGGATTCCCCTTCTTTCCATGACTATGTTTCTATATAGTGGCAGCACACGTCAATCATTTGTTCATAGATCATGCTCTGTCTTAGACGTACGTAAACATGCACCTTTAACTTCTAACTAGTCCTATGAAAAGCTCGAATAATCAAGAAATCGAGCATTAGTTTCTATTAAATGTCGCCTAGTCAAACCGAAATTGAACGCGAAGAGATTGATTTGACGGTAATTTTTACATGACCGGCCAAGAGGTGGGACCTTTTACTTGATGTATGTGATCCGTTGATACGCGTATCACAGCTGCGATGATCTGTTGAATCCACTCGGAAGCAAATAGTGAGCGTCTATAGAGATCAGCCAAATTAACAATAACACTGATGACACCGACGTGATCTTGTGCCTCATCGTCGGAAAATTTGTAGTCACAATAGTTCTAGGATAGGCGACAGCCGATGGTGGCAACACCAAACGAGCTAAAGTTTCTCAATCAATTTCTAAAGGCGACGAATCGCTCAATCGGCCACGGCTGGCTAATCCTTGACACTAGGGAACTTCATCATAGTTGCATTGAGTACCAAACTCCTTTAGTAGGGGAGGGTGACAATAAACATTAAATAATTGTGCGGCTTTTCTCTATGGTGAACTATCGTATGCGTAACTAACTTAGCAGGCACATGTAAGTTATATACTATGCTATTCATATGGGGTGGCCTAAAAATGAACCGAAACGCCCAATCGATTCAACGACCTATGCACGTGTTTACTTCGTATCGAACTCAATCCATTCGTCCGTTAGTCTAGCTTTTTTCGCCAAAAGCCCAAAAGACTATTCACTGAGACGTATCAGTAAATCAGCGAAATGGGGGCCATCGTCATTGACGTTGTCTTGACGGCCTGCTATGACTGCTTCTGCTATCACAAACAGTATTGTAGCACTCGAGGCTAATTAACAGACGTTTGTTGTTTCTACCGCCGTTATACTCTCAGCATGCGGACCTTATCTCCTCTAGTGGCTTATGGCTGTTGGTTCTGATTTCTTTGGTTGGCTTTGAATTACTACGGTGCCAATGAGTTGGTCGCCTATATCCGTCGCCGCAGCGAACTTCCGGTTGTAGAGTGCTGAAGAGTAAAAACTGAGATCCTGGGCCGATGACTCGTACCGACCCTGATCGTGATGGCGTTAGTGCTGACACTGAAACTGAAGGAGGACATGGATCGAGTGATCTGGGTAAGTCACTACAGCAATGAGAAACCCCTGTAAAACACCGTTTAGCCGTATGCTGTATCAGCAAAACAAAAAACAAGAGGAAGAATAGCGGCTGATAAGGGGTTGGTCAGTCAGTCAGTCAGTCAGTCAATTATCAGTTAATCATTACAGTGATAAGACAAGGCATCGAGAGATAGAGGTGATGGCTGCTATTGCCATTAGTTTAGAATTCATCGTAACTTGTTCCAACTGAATGGGTATATATGATCTCCACAATGAACAGAGCCATTGATACACCCATACGCTCCGCAAGAAAAGAGATAAAAATCGTATGCGCCATATTTTCGGGCCTGGCTAAAGATCAGACGGTTTTAGCCAATAATAAAGCAGCTGTCAGCGTTTATATCCCCGAATCAAGAAACGAAAGGCAGATAATAGTAGTAAGGCCATTCATCGCTAGCAGAAAACTATAAACAGATAACGAAGCGAAACAGCGTCAGATTCAATAGACCGCAGGTCAAGAACATACAGGATTTTCATCGGAAGCAGACCTTCGACTCAGCCAATGGCCTCATTCTCGATGTCTTTTATAGACGTAAAACCTGAAAGCTTTCCTCTAAGCACACATAGATAAGAGCGTAAATCGAGCTTTCAGGTGTGCGCGCGCGTGCGTGTGCCAACAACATTTTAATACTTTACATTAATTTGCCGTCCTTAGGTTTTATATAAGCTCGACGGCTGATAGCTACCGTCATCGCAGAGCGCGCATTTTCTTTTCGGTATTATGAGATCACTTAGTGTGTCACTAGCATTTCTTATCATTCGGCGTGCGGTTCTTTGAGACCATTTAATTGGCACAGTATGGGCGACCCCACTAACTAAATCGTTTGCAAGCAGAAGTTGATGTAAGGCAAGATCAGCATATAAGGATCCCATTAGTTCGCTACTTGTATTTAATACGCTGCACATTGTAACGAAGTAGCTTCACTTGGATGTGTGCGTCCTACGACATGGGCCTTCCATTTACCTTGTTCTCGCAATAGAGGTGAGCAAGGTCTCTTAGGGAAAGTATCACAAGAATTGAGACGGAAAATGTTAGGTCCTTATTCGAACCTTTTCGTGGTTGACTAGGTGAGTAATAGTTCACAAAGGGCCCTAATGAGTGCCATGAAGTCAGTTTTGGACACTGGCAGCGGCATTTGTTATTTCTTATCAATAGCCATTTATGTTTACTGAAAAAATGTTTAACTCTATTAATTGAAAACGCTTAAAATCAACGCTTGGCAACTCGTTCTTCGGTGTCTCTAACCAGTCTAAGGATCGATTTAGGTTAATTATTTAGGCAACGACATCAAATATGCCCTAACTCGTTTGTAAGCTTACGTTTTGTTATTGTCTTTCGTTCATAGGACACATAATAACTGAGCCAACTACGTAACGCCAGCCTTAAAAAAAAGCACATCTATTAGAAACTAGGATCTCAGCATATAAATCCATAAATATTTTAACTTTTACAAGACGGGTGTCAACACTGCTTTTGCTTTTCGATTTTCAGCTGTGCTTGTTGTGCCTCCTCCTTTTGCTTCACCTTGAACCATGACCCCGTGTGCCTAAGGTAACGATGTGCCATGCTATAGTTTTTGAAATCTTTGATCATCTTCGTTTGTGGTACATGACCTGTTGGGTTACCGTTGATGACGGTCGTTCAGAAAATTCATTAAAAAAAACTTAGATACACTGGCATATATTCGACATTTAGTGAGGCCTGGAAAAATGGCTGTGACAAAAATGAGAAAAAAGGTTGGAAAAATCTCGCTATTACTTTATTACCATTTACGTCATAAGGAGGGACGTGATAACAGGCGGTGACGTATTTGAGTAGCAGGATTCGTCTCCGATGTTTGCTGTCGAGTATTCTGACTATCGTAGTAGTTGAGCTAGCGCACTATGATCGGTGTATATGCCCGTTGCATGTTGCGACTAGCAACGGATCCCTTTCTCCAGAAGCGACTGCTCTAAGCGAAACATACGATAAAGGAAGCAATAAGCATACGAGTTCTTCTCTACCCTTCCTGCAATTGGCTGGCTGATGGTTAACGTCGGTGTCGTCGTTGTTATATCCTTTGGGGAACGACCCTACTCCTGAAACTGATAGCCGGCAGAGGTACTTACGACAGCTCTCATCGGTTAACGGCCAAACGACGCCGATATGCTACTGAGACTTTTCACCGTAGCACTCTTGTCCTTCACATTTAGCCGCAGATTGGCGACATTCGGTCGAATTCCATTGGTGCCGTGATAGTCCTCATTGTTGTTTCCAGAGCTCTGGTCATTGGCGGAAGTATCCGACAACAAACCGGGTAGCTCACGGCCACCTGCTTATTAACTGTGGAAGGCAAAAGTTGACCTAGGTAGGGAGCTTGAGGGCAGGGAGCTGGCACGAATCACAGATGTTGTCGGAACGTCGCAATAGGGTTTAGTCCCAACTGTTATTCCATGGATCAGTCGTAAAGAAATGGAACAAAGACAGTGTCGACAGCAGTTTGGCGTAGCTATCTGGCCAACTCGAGTTTTCTTCACCTCCTGGTGGCTTTTAGGGAAATGGTGTACAGATGGTTGTTTAGTAGTGCAAAAACTATCGAGGAAAAATGGTGAGTTACAGCACGTGCCATGGCGTTTCTTGTGTGTCGATGATCATGATGGTAACCATGTTATTGCTGCCGCCGCTGACGTTCCGGTTCAAACTATAGAGAAGCGCTCAGGGCTCGGTTAACAGTTCGCGCGCAAGAAAACTTAACATCGGACGAAAGTTGGACACGCTGACGGTTCACAACGATATCAGCAGCCGGTGTAGCGTGTGTGTCAGGTGTCACAGCTTAAACGATGCGACTTGTGCGAGATGACTGGTAGGACAAAGTAACTGTTCTACGGTCCGTTTCTACCACGAACAGGAAGTAAAGGGTAGAACCGATGCCAAAATGAGACGGTCGAGAGAGAACATTGAAGTCATACAGAGCTTTTCGTTTCTGAACACTTGAGTAATGTCGCGGCTGCCGCTGCTACTTCTGAAAAAACATTTTTTAAAAATCTTTTACTTACCGTCTTCTTCGAATACCAATAACATAACCATAACCAGTACTACGGTTCTTTCTACTCCTGCGCAGCCGCACTGGACGCAATTCTGTTTCTAGTTACTTATCTTCTTTTCTACTTTGAAATTGTCAGAAAATGCAACTGTTGCTAGTTCTGATCCAAAAGGGGAAAACTCAACAGTGAAATAGGGCCAAACGGTAATAGGACAAAACGAAGTTTTTTTCGCCAGTGGTAATCACGAGTTGGCCAGTAGGGCAGTTACCTCTCATGAATGGCTTCCATCATCACTGTCAATACCGCCGCATCCTTTCAACGAGAATTCTTATGCTAAAATGACCCGACGGCAGATGGTACAGACAGAATAGTACAACAATTTTCAGCTTGAATGGGCAAAATTGTGACACTTCTTCTGAGCCATCGTTTCCCCTTTGTCACAGGCGTGTCTCGACCTTTTTTTCAGTCTGGTCATTTTACTGCACAGCGAAGACGCTAACAACAGTACGACACGTTCAAAGCGAGCCGTACGGAATCATTGTTGCGACACTTCACGACGTAAAAAGTCTCACAATAACAACAAATGACAGTAGCAACGACCATCGTCTTCAACGGTAGACGAAGTGGGTCAATGTGAACTTTGTCCTTGTTCTACAGCTGTCTGCCCGCGTGTCTGCGTGCACTGTTACACACTCCATATGTTACTATATGTCATAATCAATCAGCTCGCTCACTGATAGATACTACACTGTTGACTCATCATCAAGTACCTACACAGATGAGAAAGAAATTAATGAGGCGACCTGGCATCATTGTTTATTATGTTTTTTGCTGTTTCATTAGCTGCTGTTATTGACAACAACTCGATTGCAGCTAAAGCCCGCGCACTGTCATAGCACCCTCAGTCTTTACCTCCACCTCATGACGCATCGCCAAGTTACCGCTTGACCGCTTACAATCAGAATATTTAAATAGTTCTACTCCCTCACTGGCTAATGAAGCTTTCATCACGATTGTGCGAGCACAGATCACCGCCGGCTTTGTGCAGCGCAAAAATACACAGACAGGCAAAGATTAGGTTCAGGCCTGTACATCCGATAATATACAGATACATCGTTATTATAGTGTGTATGTATATAAATCAAGATAAAGCTTTCTCTGGGCTAGCGAGACCGCTGCCAGCCCCCGCCGTTCGCTGGAACAGTTACCTATGCGATCGAGTCGCATAGAACCACTTACACCGCAAATCCTTTCGTTTTACGTATAGTAGTTACATTGTTCATGCTGGTTTTGGCCGCCATCGTGGCGGTTCTATTCTCGTAGCGTTATTGTCGAGGCCAAGCCAATGAACCTCTCCCCTCGGGTTCACTTTGTGCACATCGTTGTTGTTACTGGCGCCGCCGCCGCCGCCGCCACCGAGACCGTTGCAGTTATCCCTGTCACGCCATAGCTGCTATATTGTGTTTTGCATCTGTGCGTCATTTCCTCAGACTAGCTTCGTTGTCGCGGTCATTATCTTCACAGTCATTACGAATATCAGCACCGGCATAAGCTGTTCGCCGGCCGCCAACAACCTGACGGTGACAGCAGTGCGCAGAAATGTCGGTATCCTTTCTTTTCTGACCTCGCGTGCACAGGTAACTGGCTAACAGTTCTGCGTCAGCGTCCTGTGTTCGGCCATTAGCCCTCAACAACGAAAATCAACTGATTTTCCAGATGCTGTTGTTATCGTCGTCGTCTTTTCCGTTGTTGTCTGTATCGCGGCAACCATCATCATATATCTATGCGGGTGTTACAGAACAGTGGACCAGAGCTGGAAAAAGGTTTTCAACTGTTACTGCTGGCTGTGATCATAAGACTGATTGTTGTTCCATAGTTAATAGTAGAAGAGATCAGATCTGGAATGGGTTGTTAGTGCTGATGCCAGTGTCAATCTTGTCACCTCCGTTGTTGCCAATTGTAGCTGGAATCGCAGTAACCTTTTTGTGGCCGTCATGACCTAAACGAAAGAAAAGGTTAAGCTGCTGTGGATGGAGACTTTCCATTTCTATTGTCATCAACACTGAAGCAACAGGCGGACTCTGAAGCAGGGACCGCGTGCAGCGAGAACGTCGCATAGATGAATCGAGCAGAGAACAGATACAGATGGGACCATTGGCCTTTTGTTCTTCTGCCTCGTCCTTTTCGTGTCAGCAGAAACCTCTCTTCGTTTTCTTCAGTCGTTACTTTTTTGCCTTTGTTTTCTGTCATGGACTCCTTTTGTCCTGCGGTCACAGAAATGGTGTCCCCTACTATGACGTGCCAACACCATCGTAAATTAGGAAGATTTCGGTTAATCGTTATAACGTGAGTGAGTGTTGGATGATCGATAGGTACAAGTAAATATGTGGATGGTCAATATATACGGGCAGCAGCGGAACGAGGAACAGCAATCCGCAGCAGTGTGACTACTTCGTACGAGTGGATCCTCCTACCGCAAACGATTGGTTTTGGTAATTTAAAGGGGAGGTGGTGGGCTTGCTTTTGTTAAAGATAAATAGTGCACGCTACGGGAGTTAGCGCATTCTCCAACGCTTACGATCTCATGCTGACCATGCCACAGTGTACCGACAGATACTACTTAGATAATCAATGATATCTCATAAAGAATATTAAAAGAATATTGTCGAAACTTCATATCTATAATAACTAAACTGAGATAACTAAGATAAGAGCTGTTAAGGTCGAAAATCAAATATATTTCAACCGAAGCGCCATCTTCCTTATAACAGCTCGCTTATTCAGTACAGGGGCTTTCTCAAACGAATGGACATATTGCTGTGCAAGCTATAAAATGACAATGAAGGTCGGCCGACCATAGTCGTTGTCCGGATCATGCGAAGTGACAAAGGTCCCGGGAAAAGACCCGCGAAGCTTTTCTGGCCAGGATAAGAACAAAAATAATGACAAAACGGCAAAAGTCAACAGGTCGAATTCCCGTCACCGGGTTTCTCGACTCGCTGTTCTCCGTTATCCTAATACTATGGTTCAGGAAATAACAACACGGTCTCTTCGTGACGGAAATGATGCCACATCGATTACTAAATTTCTGGCTGGAGTATCTAGCAGCTGCGTACAGTATGTTATGACACAACGAGGGTTAAAGCTGGTCAAATTTGATTGTCTCCCAAGCACCAACCGACTTGCCGCACTTTCTTTCTCAATAGACTTGATTGAAATCTCTTACGTCGTCACCACATGTTACTCGACGTTACGTTATATTAGAGCTCCGTTCTATTCTAATTGCTTTATCACCCTAGTTGTTTCTACTGAAAATACGACTACGGCCAAATTATAAATGATAGGTGGCGCGACCAATAATGCCGGCAGGTCTCGTCAGTTCGGACCTGTTCCGTCGCTGTTAAGGTTTGAGGAGATGTTATTGTTGCCTATCTGCCTCCTGCTTACTCGGTTAGTTAGCAACTCAGTGTGAGCTTTATCTTTTTTTTTAAAATTGTTGCTGTCAATTAAGTTGCGATTCTGTCATTTTCAACAAATGTCTACGGCGGAATCATTGCAGTTAATGCTTAGACCGGCACAAGCCTTATCAGCAGCAGCAGCAGACGTCAACCCTAACGGCAACGGCAGTAGTCAGTCACCTTTTCGCCTGCTGTACCTCGGTACGCTAATAGGTACTGCTACTACTATTACCATTACTAAGTAGATTACATGTATATATAGACAATAAAGCCTGAAAATAATGCATCATTACCGCAACGCTTTAGCTGTCCAGCGTACTGGGTGACAGCACTGCGATAGTAGCAGTTTCAACGGGGGGTCTGTGACATGGACAAGGACGTTTGAGTTGTGCCTACTTATTTATTCCGACCCTATCGTAATACGCACAGCATAAAATTTCCCATATTTCATTAAACAAGGGCTGATTTTTGGCGAAAATGTTTAAGCAATTTACAGTAGCAAAGGGAACAACGGCATAATGGACCGTGCCGTTACGGTACCGTTATTCTGTTCTATGAGAGCGCTGTAGAGGACGGAGCAATCGCATCGCAGAACAGTGACGGTGATGCTACTTACGAATCTTACTATCCCGAATAGGCCCTATTTGGGCTCATTTAGAATACTGTTATTGATCGCAGGCGATTGCCAGCATAGACATACATAGGCCTCAATCCTGGTTGCACTCAGTGGCACAGACAAACTTTTAGAACGGTCGTGAAAATCGAACCGATATTCGATCACTTATTATAGCGGCAGTCTTTCTATAACTTATAGGTAGTAAACCTGACAGGCGTGTTTTTGGTGGTCAAGGTCAAGCCATGCTTTGATCTATGGTGCCATGCTAAGGCGGCATCGTCTAACAGACACTCTATGACAATGGCAATACATTGTAGTTAGCTAGAACAGTTCACTAAATAGCTTAGATTGGAGCTAATATAGCGTTTTTCGATATATTTCAAAGGTATGTGTGCGATATGGCCGATGGCTCTACAGGTGGGGCACGAAGCCAGGATCTGTCGTTTAGCGAGTGCTTTGAGTGCGCGCCTCTATGTTATTAGTTGGCGTTCGTTGAAGGGACCCCATGTGTGAGGTGCATTGCATAGATGACAAGGGAACTATGTATTAGTTGTAGTTTATCATTGATATATATATTATGGATCATGAAACTTCTACTGTTACTGCGCTGCCCATTGTTGTTTCTTTTTGTGGATGTTTTGATATAGCTGTCATTGCATAATTCAGTAAGTAGTATAGACATTTTAAGGAAGCCTTGCCGTTACCTGAGTTAAGGTGACTGTCCTTTGGCTCATCTCTTTGAAAGCTACCACAAGGCATCTTATGGGAAAGGTTGTTTAACCTTCGTACGCTAAACAGAGAGTGCGTTTATCTATTTTCTAACAACTTTAGGTCAGCGGTGATCTATTTATTGTCCCCTTTTACATTGGGGTGTTTATCCATAGTTGCATATCAGATCAATAGTGTAAATATGCACCTTTTGCCCGGGGTTAAATTTTGGGCCATAAATTGATCTTTGTTCATTATCGATTCACAAGCTTATTTGCTCCTAGTGAGTCATTCAATACTCTTGTCGCAATCGTAAATCTATTCTAGATTATGGTTGCCATCACTTTGGGTGATTGCCTGTTGGGCTAATTTTTATAATAACTCCTACTCTTGGCAGTTAGAAATCGCGGTGAAATAGGCTTTGTTCCGTCTTTTCTTCCAGTCATTTGTACAATGCAAAATGGTGGCGCCATGACCAGTCGCTACCTCCGATGACTCATTAATCAAATTATTCGAAAGGCCTAATAAAAATTTTTATTCCGAAACTATCTATGAAGTCCGTTCAAACAAGCACCTTCGCATCGCGGATACTGAAGAATCAATAAACCATCTAGTTTAGTTCATATTTTTACAATAGAACACCCACTGACACCTTCGCAACAACTACGCTTTCTGCTCTTTATTATCAGTTATATCTACTAGTTCTTTCATAGTCATTGTTGCTCTGCCGTGTTTTAAGAAGTTTCGAGTTGCGTTATTCTCGTCCCCCAAATGGAAAATCAGCATGGTCAGCCGGTGGACGACACACATGGATGGCCATCACTCGGGTGTCTCTCAATCCTACAAAGTAAACATTTACCACAAGATCTAGAAAGGTCCTTATTGGACTTCAGTAAAGCCTAGTGACTCATGAAAACGACATGTTTCGAAGCTTCTTGTTCCTGTTCCTAGCTACTTATAAGGAAAGCGCAATAGGAAATATTTGCTTGTCCCATGAGCAGCATAAATAATGATCGGAACAATTCTTGGACAGTTCGACAAATGGGTTTAGTAAAGTTGTTTTAGCGTAAAATTAGGTTGCTGTTTCATTCATTACCTAGTGAATAGTGGCTAACTCTCATAAGTAAAGTGGGTCTAGGAAAGAACGAGCGGTAATAGTTGAGCCCATTGGCTCAATTCGACCCACGACCTTATGCGAGATAAAAGCAAGTGTCTTTCACTTTATGAGATTATGAAAAAATTTACGCTTGGCGTCAGCGTCGTAGTTGTATGTTAATTGAATGCGTACAAAGAGATATCGTTTATGCAGTAAACAGAGGGTATCTTTCTCCTTTAGCCTAATGAGGCTTAATTATTACTGTGTCTTCAATTTTCCGACAGTCTAATTTTCTCGGATACTGTTAACTCTTTCCGATTACACAGAGTTACAAGAGGAATCATGGACATCGTTTGTATTGCAACAAGATATCGGGCGATCCACTCAGCTGGCACTCTATCGTTAGATACGGACGATGTAATTATCTAATAATAATGCGCAATGATATTACCGCTACCTTTGCCGCGTCGCGTGGCCTCTAACTAAACTAGATGGACTAAATATGCCATTAAAGTACCCTCATCTTTGGGACGTGAACCATTACGACCACGATCAGCTGTGTTTATTATCAGAGGGTACTGGGGCATAGGGAGCGACAATTTCTCTTCATCAAAGGCAATGGCGAGACACCACGCGGTGGCGGCAATACATGTGATATGCCGTTGTTATATCTTTTTGTTGTATGTTTATCTTTTTTAATATATATATATATATATATATATATATATATATATATATATATATATATATATAAGTGCGTGATTAAGATATAAATGGACCATTGGCTGTTAGTTGTAACGTATACAAAATCTTTTTTTATGAACGATTAAATGTTGCTAGCATTCACTTTATCCTGAGGTCATTACTATATGAATTCCTACGAGGACATCGGCATGAAAGTATATCCAAAATGTATTATTTGCGTTAGTTTTGTCGGTCGTAGCTGTTTCGTCATCGCCCTTTTGTGTGCAAACGCTAATGAGTTCAGCCGGAACTTATTGTCGAAAAACTGTTAATTAACTTACGAAACTTACTGCCGCACTATGTATTGCACTCGTTACTACTGTAGCTGCTGCTTTCCTGAAGCACCGGATACACTGGGAGTCAGCCACCGTCGCATATCTCATCTATTCATTATAGCTGGCGAAAGGAAAATGGCATCAGGCTAGACGACCTAAGAGGACCTAGCACGATGTGTTTGCTGGTGCCTCTGCTACTAGTATCGTAATTAAGAGCATATTCAAAAATTTGTGACATTCTGCCGCTAGCCACGTATAAATCATATGTACGGAATCCGGTTTCTCAGTCGTCCAATTAAAGATGGAAACTTGTAGAGGGTTCTTAATTCTTTTCATCGTGCACGTGTCGGACCCAGAACTCTCATCACATCAATAACAGCAGTTACTGTCTCCCATGTTCATCTATCGTCGTTTTATCGCACTGACATGCTCCTCGCTACCTGGCAAAGGGCGTAATTTGAACGGTATCGCCAAAGCGTCAATTCCGTCGTTTACCTACTGTGAGATCAGAAACAGAAATACGTTAATGATATGATTCCGCCATTGAACACGTTGATTACAGTTGCCAATACCTTTGCGCTGCATGGTATTGTCATCGGGTATCTTTCCCTTGATACGATCGAACGTACTATTACGTGGAGTAATGCCTGGGGAAATGAGCCATAAATAATGAACTATACATTGTTTGTAACTGATCTATAAGACTTGAACGATACCAACTTCGTGTGTCAGCGTCGCACCCATAATACTTTTACAGTGATGAAATTTTCGGACTACTCGAACACTTAAAACTATAGAATTGGGACTCTATTTTACTTCTTAATCTATATTCTAAGTAATTTATATTATGACTAGTTGAAATGTTATGCCCATCAAGAATTTCTGCCCATTTACAGACATAGGGCAGCTTAAACAGCATTGCGACAACGTAACATATAGATGAAGCAATCATTTTCTATATCGTCATAGAGTAGTTAACGGAGCATGGAACAAGTTCCTCATTAATTTCTAACTCAGCTTAATCAGCTCAGTAAGCATAGTCAGCCTTCTATGGCAATTTCTGAGATTTCCCCGTAACAATATAGTAAACATTGTCGTAATAGGACATTGCAGTGGTAATTGTATTAGCCAGTAGCTAGGCCTTGTTTCTTCTAGGCTTAGTCAGTCTTCTCTATTTGAGTAAATTAAGCAGCATACTTCTCTATACGTGACAACGCCCTAACGGAACCAGATCAGAATTGGCTGATATTGTATTATACGAAGCAGTAATTAAGCGCTACATCGGCAGGTGTCATAACGGAATTACACTGTGGCCGACTACAAAAATGGCAAGATGTTCCTTAATGATTCCTACCCCCCGTCAATAGGCAAGGGTGGTACTTTAGTTTGTCCATGTACAACCACTTACTTCCATATACACTAAACCCTACGCTTTAATGTTGGCGCCGCTCTGAATCATGCAATGTCCATCGATATAGAACAGAATCTATATACAACGAAGGGATTAGCAGCGCATATCAACGCCGTTCTGTTCGATATCTACGTCTACATAAAACAC
Source organism: Varroa destructor (assembly GCF_002443255.2). Lineage (NCBI taxonomy): Eukaryota > Metazoa > Arthropoda > Arachnida > Mesostigmata > Varroidae > Varroa > Varroa destructor. The sequence goes on along the minus strand of NW_019211460.1, from coordinate 31,212,431 downwards.
CATAAATAACTGCTCAGTAAAGCAATACAGTGGACGGATGCTGATAGGGCCTAACAAGTCTTACTGACTATGACCCTATCGCAGCAAATGACGATGTCGACAGAAGAGGTCTTTACGATCCGCAGTTGTTGGGAAATGGTCAGTAGAAAAGTGTTAGGGTAACGCGATGAGGAACGAAAATACGAACGAGGATACAGTGAGAAAAAAAGGGCCGGGCTCAAATGCACCGGTATAGGAATACAAGGTGCGTTACGCGCGAAACGGAAATGATTGATGTAGCTGTTATTGGACGTGGTCGTCGTCGAGCTGTTTGTTGGGCAGAGCAGCTACAGAACTTTATTGCCTACTACCTGCGTGGGTCCCTATCTCATAGGCAAATGTGAGCTCGTCATCAAAAAACTTAGAACGAACCCGTATATTTGATAAAAGGCAACTACGACGACAGATTGACTCGCGATACTAAACGGGTACTGATATGCTCAATCGCACAGGCGCACGATTACTGCACCGTCCGAGTTTTTTTGCAACGTTTCTACATTGTGCCGACATATTTGTACGTGATCACTTTTGAGAGTGAAGTGATGCCTACTATCATTATCAAATCTATATAGAGAAATAAAAATATCGCGCAATGTTTCGACAATTATTGTACTAATATATCTTACCTTTCGAGCAGGAGCTCTTCAGATATAAGTGAACCGGCGAATCATCCACGAGTTCATGAGATACGCATTAAATGAATAGTTGTATTTATAGGCTTCCCTTCGGCCTGAAACACGACTTGTCCTTTGTACACGGTCAGGCTAAGCCACGATAGAGAAGGTCTCGTTCGATCCCCAAAGTCTTTTTCTGTTTAGCTGAAAGGTAACAGTCGACGATTTATTTCTTGTACAAAATAACGAACTTGTGGCATAATTCGATGTTATACTATTCTAGTTGACCACACACCGGTTAGGCCTCATCGGCACTCGTCTTTGTTCCCAAAAAATTCAAAAATTTTATAGAACCTCTTCCAATGTCCTTATTGTAACAATAGAATGACTATTGTTGCTACTGGAATACTACATATCAGGTGATATCGATTCGCAAAATAGAAATATCATATCTAGTCTATGTGTTACTCCAACTCGATGCGTTCCTAGCAGCTACAGGAACAAGTACCCAATACAACAATGGCTTTTTTTGTTACATCAATGTTGCAGCGATGGCAGAAATCTATGACACAATAATAGACGCGCATGGAGGTACGTTGTCCATCGCAGAGGCCGTGTGCGGACGTAACTTTACAAACAGGCCGAGTAGAATCTATATGACCTCACATAATTTCTCGCAATCTCGCTCGTTTATTTATCGACAAGCGAATTAACCGCGCACTGGCTGCCTGACGCATTATTTGGAACTCGATGATAAATTTCCTAGCATGAGTTCCGGCTTAGCCATAAATTGAGTGGGTCTTAAAACCTCAAGTGTTGTCGATGCCTATTCACATCCTCACTAACGCAGATGCGATGCGTTTACGTACAGGTCAGATGCGAGCGTCGCGCCGCTTTCCGTAACAGTACATACGACATGCGAAATGTTAGGCAGTACACAATAATACATTATCGTGTGGAAACGCGCCAGCAGGTCGACAGTGAGCCATTCAAACAGCCAGCCAGCCGCGGTAACTGCCAGCAATAACAGCAGGGAAAAGAAAAACATCAAGTCCTAATGATAGTAAATCCTTTTCGGAACAGAACCTCCTATGCATACTTATTCGAAATTATGCCAAAACAGAGCCTACAACACTCGCCATCCAAACGATGAGCTTACGCAGCGCCAACACACCGATACGAGTAACGACGATCTTTGTCTCCTTTTTACATTTGCCAAGACCACTACCGTCGGTGGCCCCACCACCCGTATCGTCAACATCAGAACGCTGTAACGTGACCACAATGATTTCACGGCACATTGGCCACTCTGAATTCGCCGTGTCTAGCCGTCCCGATACCGCTACCTATGCCTCTGCCAAAGCTGCCGAAGTGAAGCCTTGTGCACAAAAAAAAGGCATTAAGAAAAATAAATAACAGCAGAAAATGAATAACCTGTACGGCTCGATTCGGTGGCTAGTACCGTTCCATCGACGCCCTAAAGCAGCAGCAGAAACGAAAGATCGGTGCCAATGGCGGGGTCCCGTTCCTCTTTCCAGTACGTTTTTCTTGCAAAGTTTCCTTTCGATTTCCTTCGAAGCGGCGGCACCGATACCATGTTCGTTTCTTTCTATATAGATTGTCTGTATCCATTTCGGTAGATGAATTGCAGTAGTAAACCGAGGAAACATCCAGAAGTGAGAAGGGAAAGTCCAAACGACCCAGCGAAAAACCACACAAATTGTTTTTCTATTTTTCCTTTTCTTTTTATCTGCTGCAACGGCTGCTGCAGCGGCGGTGTAGGGAACGAACCCCCTTCTCTCTGCCTCTCCCTGCGTCTCTACTATTTACCGGCAAGGAAAAATGTAAAATCTCTGTCAAATAGATGGGAAACAATTCGATCATTTCTAGCATCGGTTTCTGCTCGACGAAGATGTTCCCGTTTTGCGTTAGGACTGCATCATGTCGCGTATCACATCGCGTTATCGACGCAACATCGTGTAACGATGTGCGTACCTATTTGGACGGCGCGCTGTTTAGAACAAGTTTAGCTTTCTACGTATGGCAGAATCATATCTCTGCTGCCCGTCTCCAATAGCGCCGTCACCGTAGCTTTTCCGCTGCGCACAGGCGCTACATGGGCGTTATGAATTTGTTCTATAAATCTGCAGTGTTTTATAGAAATTGTTGTCGTTTTCATAAGCAACAGCTTACGCTGCTGTATATTATTTGAATGGATGTTCTGAATATTTACAAAATTTTCACAAGGAAAACAAAGATGTGTCTCCTTCTCAGAAATTACTATTATCTAGATCAAATTGCATTACTTGCCTATTAAGGCACGAACAAAGGACGAGCAAGGCATTTCGACATGCTTAGATGAAACATCCGCTATTTTACGGAAAGTTCGGAGGTATCGGAAGGTTTTGGCTCTTTGTCAGTCGGTACTTTGGTAAACATGGAACCAGTTAATAGCTGGCAGACCATCGCTTAAAATGTTCGATTAAATCAGCTTCAGTGTACGGCTATCGGTGACGAGACAGCGATGGCGAAAAACGTAATAAAAACTTAAAGTAAGTAATATGCGGCTAGTTGCCTCAGTGCGTCGAATGTCGACATTGTAATAGACCACGGGTCGACTGGGTGTAAGCTCCACTAGATCATGGCCATTTAGTCTGACCGGGTTACAAAGTACCGCGAGGCGGCACGTCTGTCAGCAGCCACAGAGCAGACGGAGAAATGACATTGATTATAATGATTTACTGAATCAGTCGTGACTGGCCAATTTCTCGGCTACGACGATATGCCTCAGATTGGCGGACAGCAGCATGGGAAGCAAACTGGTTACAAAGGTGGCAAGTGATTGTACGCTAGACTGATTGACAAGCCAGCTTATCTGTCCTATCGCTGTTAACGCGAATACGGAACTCAATACAGACGCAGTATAACATAGCTTGCTAGCTCCCGCTTCTGCCGCTGCCTTACCGTTGGGCAAATGGCTGCACTAAGTGGAGGCAAATGATAACCGAGGAAGTACTGCGCAATCAAGTCGCGAGACATCAACTGAACGTTTCGGCTGGCCATTATGTAAAGTTTGGGATTTACCTGCTAACTACCTCTAATACTACCTTTCCTGCGAACAGCTGCTGATGCTTTGGTCGTTATCACTCTAAAGCGTTTACTGGTACAACAGACAACCGAAGCCAATGGATGGGCGAAAGGGCGTCGCACACAGCTCAGAACCCAGCTGGATTTTTGTCATGGTCTTACAACATGCAGGCAGCAACAGACACAGAAATGAGGACGTTGCCTTTCGGTTGCCAACTTCATTGCCTCTGGCATTGCTGCGCCGTTGCTATTAATTGGTGAAGTATGACCCTTTCTTGGTAGAGGATGCGAAGTATTGATGACGCGACAGTTGTATTTGCTATGAACTGTCTTCGCCAGTATGAGTGTAATGCGTGCGAACTATATTATATTCTTTAGATGACCCAAGTGGGGGTAATCATCCCGCTTTCCGTGAACTCGGTGCTTTATGCCGTATATAGTGAACAACATTGTGAACGGATGAACGCAACGAATCTTGATTTTTCTGAATGTATCTATATAGTCGCCTGAGTTTGCTGTTCCCGCTATAAATGTTAGCTTTTTCCAGTTCTTCTGTTACTATCACGTCTATTTCTACCTCTATATCTTGCAATAGTATTGCGATATTAGGAACTTGTTTAAATAGCCCTTAAAACCCGAGCACAAGTCGAGAAGGGCGAGTGTGTCGCTTAGGTGAGGAAGTGAGGTGAAGTCCAAACTTAGAAGCTTCACTTGATTTCATGTAGACGATGTTCTTATACACAAAGGCTGTAATGTAACCAACCGGTTGCGCTGATGCTGACAATGACGCTGATCATAATCGCAAAGACAGTCGGTCAACGGAAAAGAGCGAAAAATGATGAAACTCGTGCCTGCTCGTAGCGAGAACGAGTGCGGTTGTCATTATTTTAATCGTCGTCCCTGTCAACAGCGTGAATAAAAAATATGGCCACAGAAATGATCGTAAACCCTGCCTCCTTCAATGGAGAATCACTTAAGTTAGGTCGACAAGACCTGTGACAATAGAAATGGTTAAAGACCATTTGGACACTTGACCTCTTATTGCGAATGCTCGTATAACACGAGAACAAAAAAGATACACCAGGCACCCCAGGTTTCTATGTGCCTACTTCACGGTGTAGACATTTACATTATGTTATTTTTTCTGTGCAGGGTAGTCCTTTTTAAAAGATATAGTGAGATGACTTTGTTCGAGCATTATTAAACGTCTAGACGATGTTCAAACCTATTGCTGAAATTACCCTCGAGGAAGGGTGTCTGATAACCGATTTTCATTATATAAATAGTACCTTTATTTCCACGTAAATTTCTCGAACTTTTTTGAAGCTCGTCAATATGACATCATCACAACTACCTATTCTCAGGCGCTCCGCTCACGCGTCAGTATGTCACCGTTTACGATGTCCGACCTGGCTATTTATTCCGCCATTCTTTCCTTATCCTTGTTGGTCTCTGTGGGTCATCAATCCATTCGCATAGCCATTCAAATCACTCACGCGATAAGTCGTAAGTTTTTGTGTACCAACAAAGCGGCGGTCTCTACTTTATACCACGCCTCTGGAACCCTCTCGTTAGACCTCTACAAGACATCATCAAGCATTGACAGCTCGGCTAGCGACCTGCTATCAGCTATCGGTCGTCAGCAAAGGCACCAGTTAGCGGGTAAACAAGTGCAGCAAAAGCGTTCGACTCTCCTTACCCTCACCCATTATTAGTAATAACTGTTGGTGGAACGCTTGCTGTTCCACGAGCCCGTTGTTAGACGGTGGCGCATTGCGACGCGCGCCGGCGTCGGAGTCAGTCAATGATGGACGTAACAAGTTACAAAAGACGACTACTATAGTACACGATCCTTTCGTAACATGCCCAATGAACATACGAAGTCACCTTTCGCGTTTCACGACCCTACTGCTTAAATAAGTTACGAAGAATGAGGAGCGACAAGCTGCGTTGTTTGAGGAGTGACAGGGACCAACATTCAAGCGGATTGATACACGTTATTAGTTCATGCTGTGAGAAGAGTTCCATTGTGGAATGTTCGACTGCATCAGTTAGAAAGCTGTGAATTGGGTGAATTCAGGTATGATAAAAATGAGACCCATATCCGCTTTTCGTAGGTGGAGCCGCTTGCGGTGATGCACGTTAGGAATACGCATATACAGTCTTGTACGTGAGCTTTGTATCCTCTTTTCTCAAGCGGAAGTGTAATTGTTAGTCAAAATTATCAAACAGCGCAAAAATTCAGGTAGCAACGTCTATCTATTTGTCAATACCAAGCCATGAGCTGTCCGACTGCAGCATACGTATAGGTCTGGTAGTCATAAGATACTGACAGCCAGCGTTGAAGGCAGGTCATAATGGTATTTTGCTTGAGTTGAGCTTAATCCTCGAATAAGCCGAGAGTAAGCCTTCGACTACCCCATTTATTGTCACCATAGTACTACCCAGCCCATTCTGTTGTTGTGCTAGTGCAGCCCGATCAGATCTCCACGTATATTTACATTCCCTAAGTGTAGCTTATGGATGAACTACGATTTAGGCTTGCAATCTTGTCCGCTATGATTTGCAGCCGACAAGCCAGTCTCTTGCCTGAATATTTTGCTCCCAAAGTCACTTACTCTAGTGGCTTTTGCCGACGCCAACGAGTTTAACTCAACTATGCAATAACTGGTTGACTTCACCATCTCTATAGCGGGGCTAGAAGGAATTCGCCCGTGGCCTCTACAGGGGCATCAAGGGCTAACACGGTGAACCTCTGATCTCTGCTTCCCCCCCCCCCCTCTCTCTCTCTCTCTCTCTTGGCCTTGCTAGCTGCTTCTCTCTTTCAGTCTGCCCACTTTCGATTCAGGCTATTCGTCCGTATCGTAATCCTTACGTTGTAGTGAACATTGGGCGCAGCCAGGCGGTTCCTGCGTGAACGCGGAGGTTCAATGCTCAAAACGGCAGCCTAAATCGCTTTATCGATGGACTCTAACCGGCCACCGTAGTCGCATGAAGCAGGAACGACCGGTTGAATTAGCCATTGCCAGTTAGCCACAGCGCTTTGACAGCCGGATACGAGCTTTGGCAATTACTGCGACCATTACCCTCTACTATTGTCACCGAGAAAAAACGCGTACCAGCTTTCGGCCACCGTGACGTCATCGTGGTGCCTAGCCGGAGGTAGGTTGGCGCTATCTACACAGCAAACAGTGGCACTTCTATACCGGTCACACTGTATGTATGAGTTCGAGAACGCTCACTGAAGTTGGCTTGAGAGAGACAGATAGAGAGGAGAGAGAGAGAGAGAGAGAGAGAGAGAGAGAGATGGTTCGTCTTACTGAGTTTCGATGGGTGCGAGATTTTTGTTAGTGCCAGTGAATTACCACAGACGGAATGCGACGACAGCGACAGCAACGCCAGCGGCCACAGCTGTAATCGCGCCCATCTGGCCAATTTATTTAAGTGTTAGCAGATTTAGAGAAGCTGCGAAATTCCCACAGTTCCTTAGTTCTGCGATCATCGTAGCGACGCGGGGCGGAGACCACTCTCATTAAGAGGCGCTACTAGGAACAGACGTGCTTGGACGCATGAAACGCTGTTGGCCTTGCTATGTCCGTGCCTCTTAGCTTATGGTCGCACGCTTTAGTTGCTCTTGATCTCGAACAAATAATTGCGACCGAACTAATTCGAACCAGAGAACGAGTTTGTTAAGGCGCTGCTCATAGGACGAAAAAGAAAGGCCGTTTTATAGTAGCGTATATGGTAAACAAGCAGGCCTACACCGCGCCAAAGCACTTGTCGTTTAAAACAAAGTTTTGTTTCTGTATGGCCCGTGACCAAGATGGGCAAAATGAATCATATCGTTCCAAAAAAGTTCCTCATCACTGGATACCTCAAAAAGAAGAACGATCATTTTATTACGAACCTAACAAAACAGTGTACCTGGTAAAAGTGGAAATTGCCTATGCAGAGCTCCGAATCCGTTTGTCTTCCCCGTCGAGAGTACTGCTCACAGTGTTAGTGTCCCTGCCGCGGATATCAATAGAATAGACGTGGCAAAAAGGACAATACACTCTGATCGGCGTCAACATGGCAGTCGTGGACAGCTTCGAAGAGAGTTTCGAGGACGAATTTGTCGTCTTCGAGCAGAAACACCGACCGCGCGTTCCGTGAGTGTTTTTCTTTATTAGCGTCGTAACCATAACGACAACGCACGTATTGCTGTAATTGTGTTTTGTATTTTTAGCTGTTCTATCGTAAACATTTCACGTTCACGTAAACGTACCATTTCACTAGCGAGAACAAATACAGGACAGTCTTGTTATTGTGAAGGACACCATTTTTGTATCGATGTACCAAACTAATTGAGAGTTCACATATGAACTGTTTGAGCGTTCAGTAGACTGCTATTTAGAAAATGAGAGAAGCTCTCCCGACGCTGCTCCGACGTAATGTAGACGCTTGTCAAATATAGAAAACCGTTTGATCGAAGTAGTCATCCGCTAATTTCTAAACGAGAGGATTTATCGTCACTGTTTATAGTGAGAAACATAATGATTGTTAATGAATGAGGGACCCAATTAGCCGAAGTCAAACGATCAAACGTACGGTAATGGAAATTTTTGATGCTGTTTTGCACACTGAACGTTGCTCGAATCGTCAAAATCTTAAAACTCAAACGAAGATGTTCCATTGTTCTAATGGGTCTCCGTAATCACTTTTCGCAAACGCTCATCTTTGTTCAGTTTGAGCTGTGTCGTATATTTCCGCTTGAAAATGGCGTACGCCTCGCATCGGAACCTGACCTAGCCAGATTTCGATTGCCCATTTTCCCATAAATGCCAAGTTGAGCGTTTCTATTTAAGTTGATTACAGAACTTTCGTTCTTAGTGGTAAGCAATACGTCTTACGTTACGGACAATGAAGGTTTCACGTCCGCATGCTAGAAGTCACTGTGCGCTATACGTAGTCTTTGATGAAGTAGATCTTCATGCTGCTTATTAACCATTAGTATGATTGTTATAAGGCTAGCAGCTGCCTGCTAGGGAGAACTAGAATTTACCGTACTATCAAACAAAGTGATAGGGTCGTGCGATAGAGTATTGGATAAGATAATATATTTGATACGTATGTTTTTAGCATGCCCCATAAAATTCTGTTGGTGGAAAAATTAGACCTGAAATGAAGAAAACAGATTGTAACCACGAGCTGATAATGTTCCTGACGATCGGTCTGATCATCGGCGGTCATCAGTCGTTGTAGACTATGGTGAATTACACTGGTGACTGATCTTTTTGCAGAGCTCGCATCCGTATATTATTACGAATATTACATTAGATGCTGCGAATCTAATTTCGACTTAAAAACCTTTCTCTTTGTCCTGCAAAATTGATATCTATAGACCCCTATGCTTCAGGTTTTGCGTTCAGTATCGCCGTTAGATATTCTATCAGACGGACAATTAGCTCCCAGCACGATACTTATAAACCTAACATAACTACTAGTAACTCGTACCGTTGCTACCGTCGATGGGATTTAGATACAGTTTGAATACTTAACCCAAATTTTACATGGGACATAGCATCCATTGAAATCACAATGACAAGCATCTGTAACGTGGTAAGTGGTCGTAAGAAGTCAGAGGTCGCTGGTCCCTCCGGTAATCGCTCTATCTTATCGCTTGATGCTCAATCGGTTATTGGACTTTGGAAAGTGTCAGACCCAAATGTCAACACTCACCGCTATTGGAGGCAACACAAACAGAGTTACGTACGTAACTCATTTCTGCAGCCGAGTCTATATTTTGCGTTTATAATAAAAATAACAACAATAATAATAATGAATAACATTAGTTAATAAAGGAGATGGAAGAATAGACGAGCATTGTACTACAAGCGTCCTTTGACATAGTTGTCTGGGTACGAGATGAAAATCTGCTAGAATCTGCGATAATCAACTCACACTAGCGAAAGGCTTTCAAATGAAATTTGAAATCTTCTCAAAGGGAACAGGCTGCACGGGCCTAATGTGAGCTCCTAATTTAAAATCTATCCTTAGGCGCTGTCTCTTGTGTTATATATATTCATGGCACAGGAACTCTACGCGCGGGGCAAACGAACTCCTTGCGCTTTTAAGCAACAGAACGGCCATCCATATAGAACATCCAATACGTTCGACGCCATAGCTTTACAGACAGAAAAAACAAGACACGTATGTCTCCCGCTAAGGGTAATACTGCACAACGTAAAAATAAGTTCGTCGTTCAGAAAGAAAAAGCCAAACATCGCTTGTTCTATATTAAAAGTGCGTCCTAAAATCTGTTTTCTTCTCCCGGTCGCTGGCAAGCCAATTTCTCCTGGACCAGTCTCCTATTGTCCTAATAATCTCCTCATGTGAACTTTACTAAACAGAGGCTCTTGGCCAATAGTTCTGCTGAGTTTCTCTACTTAACTCTTACGCTGCTTTCTTTTTTTTAGTTCTAGATCGGATATATTTGCTGGCTTATTCTTATTGGGCTACAGGGTTGCCCGACGCACTCGCGCGCAACAGAGGTCGCAAGTTGACTGACCAACATGTCAGTCAGTGCGTTTTGGCGCCAGATGCCAGTTGTTATAATTAAAATACATATAGATATGGTGATATTAGGGTACAGCCATTTAGTCCATTGTGAATCAAAGCCGTGTTCTCGATTTTACAATGATATGTAATTGTTTAATTTTACTCTTTTTTCTCATTTACATGGATACGTTATGAGCATCCACACCAGCCCTCCACGTTGCGAGGCTACAGAATAGTGATTTTCCTGTGACTCGTAAATGTTAGCAGGCCTTTCGACTCTGTAAAACATAGCGTCGCCTGAAGCGGACCTTGATCATGGAACAGTTAAAGTGGCCCTTTCACTATGAGATGGGTATATAGATTCTCACAAATTAAGTCACACGTAAGTGATATTATGAACTCGTAAATAAATAATACGCATCTCAAGGGTGTCCCAATCAGAAACGCACGCCGGAACACACGGCGTGTGTCGGTTCACTTGACTAAATCAGCTCATCCAAGTTACGTCTGGACATCTAAAGTTAGACATTAACTACGTATCTAGTTCAGTAAATTGCACTGGTAAAAAAGTGTCGAGGTACTGAAAATGACGACAACGCCATAAAAACAATACGATGATAGCTATTTCATAGTAGTGAAACCCTGGCTCTATTTCGCAATGAACTTCTCTTAAAAGCGCAAGTAGCCGTCCTGCTAGCACTTCTTCCTCGGACATACTCGCAGCCAATCTGTCCTGCTATTTGTCATATTAGCGTTTTTCTATCTGTCGCCGCCGTCGTTGCTATTAGCGCCGCTCCCGCTATGATTTGCTTCCACAGTGGAGCAATCATTCTCCGCAATCGTCTGCGTGGAGAAGCCACTTCAGCTGATAACGATCGTCTGCTGCACAGTTACTATCACGAACGTCGCTGGTGCTGAAACTTAGCTCTGACGAAATTGTCCGTCCGTCTGTCATAGAAATGAAATCCAAACAATTCTTATGCAAGAATTTCTCGTTCGTCTGTCCATTCTATCCTTCTACGCCGCCCAAAAAAAGTACCCTTGAATAAGTCCTCAATACGCGCGGAGTGAGTGATAACAGTGGGAGAAAAGCGGGTTCCTCTGGCGGGGGCTTCCACTATACATCATTAATGAAAAGTCTGAGTCGACAATTGTGATCTGACGACGTCGCCGCTACCGCTATCATTGGTTCGTTTAGCCTTATCAAGTATTATTTTCCATATAATATGTAAGCTATAGGTTGTCAGCCAGTGTCGTCGTCGTCGTCAGCCGTTAGATTATTTACTCAGCAATGATTTGTTGATTCTCGCGCCAGCAACGGGGGCAGCAGACATCTCATCAATTATTTTATCTGTTGTTTATGTTTTCTTTTGTTGTTATTTCATGGTATTGCATATTTCATTTATTGTATAGACTGAGCAAGAGTTGGTAAGGGTAGCACTCATAGAAGATTATGTGATTTGTTCAATGCAGCCCTAAGCATTATTTATCTTCTGGTGGCACTGGTCATATATGTAGTAGATCTATGATTATGGCTATTTAATAAAGAGAACAAGGAGTCCATTCAATATAAGCCAGCTGCGAGAAACTTGGCCGAAAACATATATGCGTGTAGCCTTTCGTCTCGATCATTCCATCCCCATTGCCATTTCCTATATCGCGTCATACGTCAGCGAAGAGAGAACATGAAGGACAACCGATTGATCAGGAGGATGACCAACGGAGGTTTGGGTACATGGCAGTAGTTACTCCCATTGTAAACAGTGCCCTCGTAACGGCGTTGGTTCATTTACTCTTTGTCGCTCCATGGCTCTCCCGCCGTTGTTGCCACCGTTGATTTATCCTTTATTCATCGCGCGGAGCAACGGCCGAATCAGCGACGACGACAACAGAAGAAATAATAAAGACAGGCTATACCAGCGAAGGAAAATTCTACATATAGAGGCATGACAGCTTGACTCGTAGCGACGGCAGCCACTCTTAAGACGGTTGGTTTTCTGTCGACCTTGTACGACAACTTCGATTTCCCCATTTAAACGTCCATCTAGCCGATATCTAAGAGCGACATTATAGATCCCGAGTGTTTTACACCAGACAGAGATTTGCCGATTTGGTGACGTGCGGTTCCCGTACTGCACTCCACTGGACGCCTGCTATCGGCCTGGTTGATGAATGAATGAATGCCAATTATGATTCCACTGCTGCAGGAAAAGGCACTGGAAATTTCGCTCGCGCTCCTGCTGCTCTAGCTGTCACCTTTTTATGTCTGCTACCGTTGTCGCATTGGCCTTTTTTACGCGTTTATTCAGTGCTGTTGCTGCCGACAATAAAAGTAACCGTAGTTACGATGAAAGTGAATGGCCAATGGCGCACCGCAGCAACAGCATAGCGTCGATAGAAAATGTAGATAATGGCGATGATAGGCAAGGATATGCAAGTAAAAATAATATAGCTTATGAATTCGTGACGGCGGCTTTCGCGCGATCTACGATTTGAATTTGTTTAACGCCTCCCAGCGCGCCCGTCAGGTTTTTTGTGGGTAACGTACCACACGCTCGCCGAACCACTATTAAGAGATATATCGCAAATGAAAATAAAAGCAATTCATTCACGCGCGGCAGTTAATCCGCTCGAGTAAGTGAACGCACCGAAGCAAGGCTAGATAGTAGAAAAGCCACCGGAGACGGTCCAGTATGACGAAAACCCGAGCGAAAAAAAAAAAAAAAAAAAAACGAAGAAGACACATTTGCAGGTACTATAACGAGTAAAAAAAATCGCCGCTCGACGGAATCCGTCGCGGTATCTAGAACGAAACTGCAACAGATTTTTATTTCATTGATTTATTGTTCGTAAGTAACTGTGCAGCATCATTGAGCCCTCGGACGATTGGTCTGCGTACGTTTCTTCTTGTGTATGCTGGATCATTAATCAGTTCCTAGATTGTATTAGAATGATTGTTACTTTTGTTTCATGCTCTATACGTTTCTCGTTCAGAACTTATATCTATTACAACTATACGCCAAATATACATATATATGAGCAGATCGCTTTCTACAGTTTCTTGTTCTTTTTCTCGATGCCCACCTGTGGTAGCTGAAAGAAGCTGTGACGACGTTCCGGCGCTTAGCGGAACGATTACCCTGGGTTACGGATTTTCATCAGCTGCTCGTTTCAACTTCAGACGAGCCTGCTATTGCAACTGTTCATTAAAGAAACAACCTTAACATTGTCATCTGCCGGCAGGCGTATTGCGACCGAAATAGCCGCCCATTTCGTATCCATTGACACTGACAGATTCGTGCTTTCTGAAGCGTAGCAAGAGTAGCGACGCTGTTACGGGTCTTGTTACTCGCATAAATGATTGCATACATGGTTCGAACACCCTAGAAATGCTGATGGGTCCTCGTTTATAGATTGCTACCACTGAGCTGATATCCATCCTATAATTGCACGTAATGGAAGAACCATACAGAAATATTAATCATGTTAAGTGTGCCGGTGTGAGCACTCATAGCAAGACGAGATTGACGAAAATATTCGCAGGATCGATATCCTATAGCGGCCCAGGTGATATCAATGATGATTGGTTGCTCGGCTATATTACGGTGGTATTACTTACACGATACACTGAGCGTTGCGGATCGTATCTTGTTGACTGACGTCGGAACTCTAGAATGAACCGATTTGCGGTATTTCCCGTAACACGCTTTAAATCTATTTAAGTTCCTTTTTTCATATAATAACCTTTAAAAACTATCTATTAGGATTTTGAGTCAAATTAACTGAAAATAATCTCGCACTGTGTGTTTGAATATAATCTATGTTGTGGTTTACTTTCGCTACAACTATAAGCCGTGCAGGAATTACTAGCCGTGCCAAAAGTACAAAGTACCTGTACAAAATGGTGCCTCTGAAGGTTTCCGATATGAAACACGTTGCTCTCGTCCGATTATGCGCATTACATGGGTTTATCGAAAATTGGCATTAATCTTGGTTGGTTTCCAATTTAATCATCACACACACATATCATTTTCATATAATACTTCAGCGAAATCTCGCCTACTCGACACTTATCCGAAGCTCTCTGCTGCCGCATATCATGTCGTCTTCAACTTCCTTCACTTCGGCTGTTGACCTGCCCACGTTCATTGAACAACCGCCATCTTGTGATGTTTCCTTTTACATCGGTGATCCTCGTTGGATGTTTATAAAATGGTACGACACGATGGTGTCACTAGTGCCGATCCTGGCAAACATTTGCAATAAAGAAAAAGATCAAGTAAAAGCGAGACATCGCAACTCTCGTTTTTGACAGTGTATACGTATCCTTTCTATCTAGATAGCTGACTGACTGACGATGTCGACTTAAACATCGCCCGCTCGTCCTGTGTCTGATCGGTGGATATACAATCCTGGCGCCATGCACCTTTATGTCATATCAGCAGGTTTCCCTTCTTTTTATGTCCGGTTGTCTCTGTTATTAAATGAATCATCATTATCTTGAGTGCGATCTTGGTATTCTGATACTTCTCACCACTCGCTGCCATTATGAGATCGTTTTTCGCAGCAATAACAGGGGTAGCACCAATAAAAATTGCCCGTCTCGTCGCTACCCGTTTCATCTCATCTGTTCGTCCGTCGGTTGGTTGGTCAGTCAGTCAGTCAGTCAGTCAGTCAGTCAGCCCGTGTACTGGCAGAGACAAGTCAAAAAAGGCAGCAGCTTGATTATTGTCCCCTTTATTATTATGATTAGTGCTTACTTTCAGGTATGTTGATTCTTTTTGATACTATGCTACTACGAATATCGTAGCCTAAATGGCTGTCGAAGCTGGTCTTGCTGCCCGGTTTTATTGTTAGTATCAGTACGATGACATAAAGTAGAGAAGTCCTGTCAAAAACTTCTGGACTGCGCGCCTGATGGGCAGATCGCAAGCAATATAGGTAGTGTAGATCTATTAAAATCGGCTCGTAGAAGGCGCACAATAACTACTAATAGTCTACTACAAGTCCAGCAATACAGAGAAGATAGGATCGAAAGATATAAAACACGTCGACAAAATACGTAGACACCATTTGATAGAGGTGAACATGACACGGAATAGAATCCAGTCCTCCGAAAGCATTTAGTAGCGACGACAACAGCAGCTTTAGAAACGTTGTCCAAATAGGAGTCAGGATCCTGCTACTGCTGCCATGGGGCACCTGCAACCCGGATCAGTGGCGGCGGTAGCAGGGCACTTTTTTTCATCTACCGTTGTATGTTATTCTATATACTTTGTTGTGGCCAGTTGCCCTATTTCCTCTGTTCGTTTTCCGTCCTCTTTAATGGATCAGAGAAGAAGGAGGATTATAAAGCTCGGACGGAACAAAGCGAAAGTATCTAGAAACTTTTCTCTCGACGTTACCTTTACGACGTTACCGTTAAGCATGTCTAGCTTACTCGCGTGTTTCCAATGTCAGCAGTAACAGTAGACCTTTAATAGAAAGAGTAACTGCGGCAGACAAAGAGTGCAACTGCGCATAGGAAAAAAAGAAGAGGGGCGCAGATACGATGCACGGAGTATTGATTGCCTTTCCTCAGCCCCTCGAAATAAATGAAGATCGTCCAAGATCAGTTGTCGAGGTGTGGAGATCGCCAAGTGCCACGGAATTAATGGCGAGATTTGGAACGATCGATCACTGCGCGTGGAATTGAATAAATCTTAGGAAATAGCACAAGCAACCGTCTAACAGAAAAGGCTATATATGTATATATATATATGGCGGTGGGTCCCAGTTTCCATAACAACAAAGACTCCAGTACTCGTGACGGTATCAGCTATAAAATTTCGGTTATCGTGTAATTAAAATCATGTGTCGAATAGGCTATCTGTTCGGATGAGCGTGATAAGTTGCAATTTACAGCGTAAAGCACAATAGACGCTATAGACAGACGCACGCTTGAAGATCGTGTAACATTTTGTTCACTATTTAAATTTCGTATCTAGATTAGGCTAGATAGGGCTGAGAGCGACGATCGTTGTTATCGTCGTCGATGATTTCACTTACAAGCTTGGCTAAAGAACGAACAAAGATGGACGTATTGTTTACGTGTATCCAGGATGGTAGATATTTACGTATATCTGTATCCGGCTGCAGTATTATAGCATCGCTGATGCCGCTGTGGTCGTGCTTATCGTATCTAGCAGTAGATTATTTATAAACAAGTTAATGATAACGCGCTGAAATAAACGATAGTGTGTCTACAGTTGTGCTAACGAGTTATCAGTTCAGCTGATAGTGTCTTATGGTATTGCTAGAAAAAATTGGCGGGAATGGTTGAGTCAAGTGAATAGAGGACGACAATTCTGGGCAAAATTTGACAATTTGCTCATTACGTTAGCCCATCCTAACAACTGTTGGGTTTGTTATCGTTGGTATGTGACGATGTCTATTGCCCCGTTATTCTTCCATTTGTCACAATGTAGTGATTTACAATGGCACTGTCTTACCATAACCGTCACAGAAACGACTCTCTTCCCGTCATTGATCTTCTGATGATCGTCAGGAACAGGAAAACAGGAGAGAGTAGAGTTCAATCGTAGACGAACCGATTAATTACACAGTACGTCACATGGTAACAAAAATATCGTGACGCTATTATATTATGGTTACACATATATTAGCGTATCAATTACCGGCACCCGTAGAATCGGGCATGTCGTTCGAGTGATGATGTTTTTAATAATCTCTACATTTAATAATAATATTCAATAATATCTACATTTAACTGTGCCATGCGGATCAGAGGACTGCCTAAGCGGCCTGCGTTTTTCGTCTATCACTGCGATAACTTGCTTAGCTCGTTACACTCTTAAAGCGTGCTTCTCAAAACTGGCAAAAAAGAAATACTTCCTTTATATATGAGCGTAAAGATTCTGAGAGCTAATGAGAAGCACGGCGAGAGTTCCGTCGCCCACGTCAGACAGACGTTGTACTAAGACATATTGGTGCCAATAGACGTGACGCTAGCGGAAGCCGGCCGCAAGAAAACGTTACTTTTGCATAACAACGCGTAGCTGTGAAGATCTTTCGTGTCTCGAGCAGAAATTATAAGAGCAAAATGGTAAACACGGATTACTGTCTTGGAGAAAATTGAATAAAAATGATAGGAACAGCAGACGGCTGACGAAATAACGAGAGCGTATTTAAGCACTACGAAGGAACAAACGATGACCTGCCTGTCTCAAGAGGAATGACACACTATAAGAGCATGTCTTGTTTGTGCGAGACGGAGCGGTGCCTTGGTCAACCGCGTAATTGCGCTTTCCCTATCATCCGACATCATGAAACGGCGTCTTTTGTTAAAAAATGAGTCAACTCCGCGTCTATGTATATAATATCAATATATTCAAGAGACTAACGACACGTTATGTACCAACCCCGTGACAAAATACAGTCGTCTTTGTTGTTGGAGCACCAGGAAATCATATACGTATTCGTATATGTATGATTTCCTGGTGCTAAACAATGGAATCGGTTTTGATTTTGAGGTATTCGACGCTTTTGCGTTTACGCTTTTTGTTACAGCGCTATCTTCTTAATCTTTTTGCCCCCTATTCTTTTCTCATCATTGTTCATAACTGAGTCTGGGGTGAGGGAAGGGGGCAATTATTTCTTTTGTTATGGTACTACTAACACGATTTTGTGCTGTTTATTGCGAGTATAAACACCGCGTCCCGTATCTATTATGTTCCACCATGTCGTACAAGATAGGTCCAATGTAGATTTATTATTATAATGGTATAATTAGCGTGTGGTCGTATATAAATAACGCGGTGGACGAAAGGCAAGTGTTTGAAGCTATTGTTGTCTTCACATGTGTCAATTACCGTCCGATACCTTACGATAGCCGCTGTGCGAGATGCACTGTCATAATTATCTGTTGCGTTCGCGGACGTAGTATACATACTATGACTGTCATTGATAACTATCTTCGACGATGCTGTTCTTGCTGTCTGCTAAATATAATAAAGTTGATAATTGAATGAGTGAGTCGTATATTGATAAACGTTCACAAGGGGAACTGACGAGTAACGGCACGTACGTCTTTCGTGTCCATTGTCGTCACACGCACGCACGCACGCACGCACGTATATACCAGCATCAAGCAACGCAAAACACAGAACAACACATAAACGATACTGATCAAATACCCGTTAAACGGTACAGCTAATGCTGAATCAGTAGGTACCAAAGGACATTTCCGTACTTCGAATATTTCTTGTCACTAATTTTTATGGCTGTCCCGTTGAAAGTCGATGATAGACAATCGTTCTACGAACGATGCGTTCATTCGCTGAGCGTTCGGTCCGCTGCTCATCAGACGCACGAGTAGTTGTTACTCGTTCACGATCGATTTTTGTGCTAATAGACATGACATGAGCTTTTCGTAGACGAGATTTTTCTCATCGCAACAAATCTATTGAGGAAAAACTTCACAAATTCTAACAATCCTGCGTATGTGCCTTGTAGGCGGTAAACGTGCCTTTTGACAGTTTTTTAAGACTGGCGTTTTTTTCGCAACTCGAATTCAAAACAGGCGTACTCCATATGGTAGCATTTTCTACGAATAAGTAAAACTCAGATCAGTGGCAACTTATAGCGACTTCAAGCTAAGTTTAAGATATCGATCAACTTTGTTGTAAAGGTCTCTCGGCGTTCTAGGACCCCACTAAAGAAACGCCCCAGAAATACATCATATCCTTTTTTACAGTGTGCATCGCAATGGAGACGACTACCCTATACCCTACGACTACCCCTAACGCCAACTGAAACACCGACGATGATCACCATAATGACAGCTTCATCAAAGTATCGATGGGCTCATCTAAATACCCACGACAATTCGGTCAAAATAGTTTACCTTTTCTTTTGTTTAGGGCGAACTGCCATGTATGAAGTCGAAGTAGCAGGAGCAGCAGCAGCCCCGTGTAATAGAAGAGCTTTAGCGAGACCTGTCAGTGGTATATGGTCCGCTATTATTTGGCGAAGACAGCGACCTCAGCCATATGCATTGACATCGCTCGAGCGTCGAGACTTGGCCGAAGCTTTTACACAATCACATCTACTGCTTCTGTTGATCGTTTAACCGAAACGAAATTGCTTGGGAGTGATAAATTTGCTGGCTGGATATTAAGGGCCGAACGCTTCACTCCAAATAATCTTGGCAGAGCAATGGCTGGTTACACGATGCGAGCAGCGTTTGCTTACGATAGTGCACTTGTCTAATCAGCCCGTACAGCTTGTACAAGAGTTATTCGATTGTTTTTTCCCCATGGGGGAAATCGATAACGTGGGTTTTTTCTAATTATCGATAGAATAAAATTGTTAGCATTTCGTTGCTGACAATGTGTGTCCTTCCTATTATTAGGTCCAATGAATAAATGAACCATTAGAAAAAGAATCGATCACAAATGACAGGCGCATGGATGGGTATATTCATTAAAAATTATTTTGGTAGCTCTCTCTCTCTCTCTCTCTCTCTCTCTCTCTCTCTACGAACGTCACTTGCTGACCCGATTCGTCACAATGATCGCAGCCGCGTAAACCCAACATAACGCTATATATCACTCTACGAAGCTCGTGTACACGCAAGGTACTGTGTTAATTGTACGCCGCACAATATTTATTAGTACTGCAGATGTTTAATCTGCCGTTACGGCCGAAAAAAGGGGGCACGTACACAGCCACATCTGTATACGTCTACTGCCTACTCTTCTTTGCTTATTCTGCCTATTCTGCACAAAAAAACAACGATGTGCAATATCATTCTACCGGCCGTCTCAATATGATTGCTGTGATTGGCCGTAAGACATATGTTTGGATACGCTTATGGTCGGCGCGAGGGCCCGAACGACGACTACACGACTCGCGGCCGCAGAGACTGGGATAATAGCAGTTGGCTGAAGGGCGGGACCGTGAAGAGCGCTTGCGACATCTTGCTCTTCCTGGGAGTTGCTGTCGACTCACTGTCCTTTATTTTGGAGCTAAGAGCGGAGCTGCGTCACGCATCAACCGCCGAAACCACAGCACAGAAGCGACGCCGCAAACGTCGGGAGAAATCCCATTATTTCTTGCATCTGTCTGCTAGTGGGCTAAACGACAACGCGTAGGGGGCACCGTGGTTTGGTTCACTTTAGAATTCACCGACGGCAGCCGTCGGCAGTAACGGTAACGGTGCCGGCCGCAGTCGTAAAAGCTGTCAGAGCAGCTGTGCAGAAGATATACTAACACTGAAAGCGATAGTCGCTAATGGAACACCATTTAACAGCTCAATATGGGGCTGAGAGAAGGATCAAGCGGACCTTTGATACCGCTAAGGGAATTCAGTCTGTTTTGATTGTATTCCGTCCAGAAGCGAACCCGTACTCTGAACGTATCCACAGCATGCAATGTCTGATAGTTATTGTAAGCATCGTATGCCACTAAGGATACGGTAGAGCTTGGTATTTGTTCGGTTTATGAATCAGCATTTTCTTGGCATTAGATAAATTTCGTCAAAAAACGGTCCACAAAGTTAACGCCAAAGTGTATTTTGAACTTAGACTTTAAACGTGATCTGAATTTGGCGCATAGCAAATACACCATGACTACCCCTGCCTTTAAGTAACTTGCTGCATTCTACACGTACACTGAATTTATGATGGGCCAATCTGTTTGGTTTATTCGAAAATGATCATTAGACAAAAAGTGTCTCGAACCAATTTGAGTCCTTCAATGATTGTGTACGCTTTACGCGAAACCTATCGATACATATCGACGCTGTCGTTTTTTTCCGGCCTACGTAAGAGAGTCTGAGTGGGTGGTCTAGCGGTTCATTAGCATCATTCTTTGTTCCCCCATAAGAGTATCAGGAAGTTTTACCTGTTTTTCGTCTATTGAAGGGTAGTCTGCTGTATGTGTGTGTGTGTGTGTGTTATTGCTTCCGTGACGAGTTTTTTCCACAAGAATAACGCGGGGTCATCGAATGGCGTTAAATACAAATACCACAGATGACGATAATCGGCGTCGTTGTCGAAAATTTACTGAAGAACTATAGCACAATCAGGAACAGGTGGTCAACAGTAGAAAGCAACATCGTCCAAAGCATGTAGACTACAACAAAACGAATGAGAGGGACTTCTTGCACTGGCAGCCAGGTACGAAAACAGGTGCAGTAAAAGCGGAAAGCCCTTTTCTCGACCACGTTGCCGTGAGATATTTCGTGAAGACTAGGTTAATCGTGCTTTTTGTCTCTAAGATCATAAATATGATGTTCTACGGTTGCTTTCTTCGATTCACTCAACTTCCGAAAAATTGCTGCAGACGTCCTGCTGTCTTAGGCCACCACCGTTTAATGCTATTGTTCATGAAGTAGCATGGCGGACAATGACTGTGTGACTGAATAGGCGGCATCCATTGTGGAATGATTCGAAGTTCTGCTGTATAGTTTTCGTAGTGTCTTGTCCCCCGCCGTTGTAACAGTTCAGCGTAAGGCAGAAACGAGAGTACGTAATACGTGTATAACTGATGGAAGTGATTAGTTTACCAGTTTATCGCATTGCATTTGCTGAAGGTCAAGCCAGCCTTTATTGACAACAGACATTTCATACATGTAGAATTTTGAGCGCAAGACGTAGAGTCCGTTGATTTAGCTGAGTTTAGCAAATGCACACGTTCACAGTTTAAGCGTGACCTTCCTCGCTGCGCCTTTCGGCAGTAAACATAAAAAAGTGTATGGAGTACAGGGAATAAACCTGTTTCGTTCACCATCATACCTGAAAGTAGTGAAAAGTACCAGGAGACGAGTGATCAGCTTTAGGTAGCAAACGTTGTCTGCCTATCAAAAGGCTTTAATGCATTACGGATGAGTGCCTCTCGTACCCTTCCAGGCAATGCCTAACACCAGTGAAATTTGAAATATTTACTTATGTATTAATTAGTTTATGCCTCTTATTCTATATAT